>NC_134689.1:95651841-96010174 GCF_050947455.1 Rhinoderma darwinii | reverse complement strand
GGGCCAGGAAACCAAACGAAAAGAATCACAAGCAAAGGAGGAACAGGAAAGGCAGGTATAAATAGACAGAGGGCGGGAGCTAGCTCCGTTTGGCCAGGCTGTGATAGGTTCTCCCACTCCTAAGCCTGCCACCCTGAGTGGTGGAAGATGGAGTCAGTTTCACAGACACAGAAGCAGGTGAAGACTGATTACCTATGGGCGTTAACCCCGAAGCTGTGCCTGGCAGATCCTTTACAACTTTAAATGGTGCCAATAGGAACTAAAACTCCTCTCACAAAAAATAAGCCCTCAGATCACTCTATTCACTAAAAATATAAAAGTTATGGCTCTTGGAAGGCGGGGAGTGAAAAACGAAAATGAAAACGCAAAGAATGGCTCAGTCCTGAAAGGGTTAATTAATTTGTAATGAAAAAACACCAGTGGGGTCAAAATGCTTACTACACCCCTTACAATGCCTTTAGGGGTGTAGTTTCCAAAATAGGGGTCACTATTTGGGGGTTTGTTGTACTATTTGACCTGCAATTGTGGGCCAATGCTGTGAAAATCATTAAAATAGGCATCAAATGCGCATGTTGCTCTTCACTTCTGAGCCCTGTCATATGTCCAGGCAAATGATAAATGCTTTGAGGGGTGTAATTTTTAAAATGGGGTCACTTCTTGTGGGCTTCCACTATACTCTGGTACCTCAGGGGTTTTGCAAATACGACATGGCACCCAAAAACCAATCCAGCAAAATCTGCATGCCAAATAGCTCCTGCCTTTCTGAGCCCTGTCGCGTGTCCAAACAGCAGTTTATGATCACATGTGGGGGTATTGCTGTATTCGGGAGAAATTGCTTTACAAATGTTGCGGTGCTTTTTCTCCTTTATCTCTTGTGAAAATGATTAGTGGAAAAAATGTTGATATTAATTTTTACAGCCTAATTCCAATAAATTCAGCAAAAAAACAGTGGGATCAAAATGCTCACTATACCCTTCAATAAATTCCTTGAGGGCTGTAGTTTCCCAAATGGGGTCACTTTTGGGGAGTCTCCACTGTTTTGGTCCCTCAGGGACTTTGCAAATGCGACATGGCACCCGAAAACCAGTCCAGCAAAACTTGAGCTCCAAAAGAAAAATAGTGCTCGTTCCCTTCTAAGCCCTGCCATGTGTCCAAACAGCAGTTTATAACCACATATGGGGTATTGCTGTAATAGGGAAAATTACTTTTCAAGTATTTGGGTGATTTTTCTCCTTTATTCATTGTAGAAATGTATGATTTCTACTTTTATTGGAAAAAAAGTAGATTTCCATTTTCATGGTCTAATTCCACAACATTCTGCAAAAAAAAACTGTGGGGTCAAAATGCTCACTATACGCCTCAATAAATTCCTTAAGGGCGGATTCACACGAACGTGAATTGCGTCCGTGCAGGCCGCGTGGTTTTCACGCGGCTCGCATGGACCAATAGAAGTATATGGGGCAGTACAGACAGTCCGTGCTTTTTGCGCAGCGTTTGTCCACTGCGTAAAAAGCGCGACATGTTCAATATCTCTGCGTTTTTCGCGCATCACGCACCCATTGAAGTCAATAAGTGCGTGAAAACCTCGCATGCCGCACGGAAGCACTTCCGTGCGAACTGGCTGTTTCAGGCAACAGCTGTCAAAAGGATGAATGTAAAAAGAAAAGCACCGCGTGCTTTTCTGTTTACAAACATCCAAATGACGTGTCATAATGATGGCGGCTGCGCGAAAACCACGCAGCTGCGCATCATGTGCTGCTGCCACATGGAGCTGTGAAGTGGCTTTTGCGCAGGCAAAACGCTGCGTGTTTTGCGTGCGCAAAAACGCCACGTTCGTCTGAATCAGGCCTGAGGGGTTTAGTTTGCCAAATGGCGTCTTTTTGGGGGTGTTTCCACAGTTTTGGCCCCACAAGACCTCTTCAAACCTGACATAGTGCCTAAAATATATTCTAATAAAAAGGAGGCCCCAAAATCCTCTAGGTGCTCCTTTGCTTCTGAGGCCGGTGTTTCAATCCATTACCACACTAGGACCACATGTGGGATATTTCTAAAAACTGCAGAATCTGGGCAGTAAATATTGAGTTGTGTTTCTCTGGTAAAACCTTCTGTGTTACAGGAAGAAAAAAAACTAAAGGGTTAAGAAACGTTCTAAATGCTGTTTTGAATACTTTGAGGGATGCAGTTTTAAAAATTGAGTGCCTTATGAGAAGTTTATAATAAGTATGTAGGAGGGAACCTCCAGCTCACCTTATGGCAGAAAGTCCACTGCCCGCTGCGCTCGGATCCTCGTGTCGGCACACGTTGGTTGAAATAGAACAGAGAAGTAGATAGGATCCAGCGCAATGAAATAATTTTCAAAGAGTATATTTAAAATGGAACCTTGTTCCAATTTTATTGAATAACAGCATAAAAACGGGAATCCAAATCCCACGGAAGAAAGGTGGATGTATGAAAGGAATATATGTATATATAGCCTACGTGTTTCAGACGATCTCCTCGTCCTTAGTCATGGCTGAAAGTTTATAATACATAAGGCCCTCAAAGCCAGAACTAAGTAGGTCCCTAAACAAATAGGTTTTGGAAATTTTCTTGAGAATGTGAGAAATTGATACTAAAGTTCTAAGCCTTGTAACGTCCTGGAAAAATAAAAGAATGTTCAAAAAACGATGCAAACATAAAGTAGACATATGGGAAATGTTAACTCATATCTATTTTGTGTGGTATTAATATCTGTTTTACAAGCAGATACCTTTAAATGTATAAAAATGCTAATTTTTGCAAATTCTCTCTATCGACCAAGTTTTTCCAGGACCACATGGATATGTAAAAGCATTCCAAAGTTATTACCACATAAAGTAACACGTCAGATTTGAAAAAAATCTACTTTGTCCACAAGACCAAGACAGGCTGTGTCCTAAAGGGGTTAAAGTAGCAGTAATTATGTGCACAGACAAAATAAAAAACATCTCAAAATACGGAGCTGTTGTCAAGGGAAAATAGCTCCTAATTTTCAGAAGTTTTTTTAATCAGAGTTGTGTTTTTTACTGCGTTTCTAACGGCCATTTTTGGAGCTGTTTTTCTATAGAGTCTATGAAAAACGGCTCAAAAAACGGCTGAAGAAGTGACATGCACTTATTTTTCGCGGCCGTTTTTTTATCGGAAGAGAACGCCGTTTTTCCCATTGAAATCAATGGGCAGATGTTTGGAAGCGTTCTGCTTCCAATGTCTCAGCCGGTTTTCGGGAAGTTTACGGCCCGAAAAACGCCTGAAAACACTCCATGTGAACATACCCTTAGGATATGTTCACACGCTTAACAAAAAACGTCTGAAAATACAGATGTGTTTTCAAGGCAAAACAGCCTCTGATTTAGGGCTTATTCAGACGAACGTGATATACGTCCGTGCAACGCACGTGATTTTCATGCGCCTCGCACGGACCTATGGGGCAGTGCAGACTGTCCGTGAGTTTCACGCAGCGTGTGTCCGCTGCGTAAAACTCACGACATGTCCTATATTTGTGCGTTGTTCGCGCATCACGCACCCATTGAAGTCAACGAGTGCGTGAAAATCAAGCGCAGCACATGTAAGCACTTCCGTGGGACGCGGGTGATTCGCGCAACAGCAGTAAAAAGTATGAATGAAAACAGAAAAGCACCACGTGCTTTTCTGTTTACAAACATACAGTGTCATAATGATGGCGGCTGTGCGAAACTCACGCAGCCACGCATCATAGGCGGCTGACACACGGTGCTGTTAAGTACCTTTTGCGCGCGCAAAACACCACGTTTTTTGCACGCGCAA
Organism: Rhinoderma darwinii; assembly: GCF_050947455.1. Classification (NCBI taxonomy): domain Eukaryota; kingdom Metazoa; phylum Chordata; class Amphibia; order Anura; family Rhinodermatidae; genus Rhinoderma; species Rhinoderma darwinii. The sequence continues at coordinate 96,006,373 of NC_134689.1, read as the reverse complement.
AACGCACACGCTCGTGTAAATCCGGCTTTACAGCCGTTTTTTAAACAACTAGCGTTTTTTGCTGCGTTTTTGGAGCTGGTTTTCTATTGAGACAGTGAAAAACGGCTCCAAAAACGACTCAAGAAGTGACACGCACTTCTTTTTACGAGGCGTCTTTTTACGCGGCTGTTTTTAAAAACAGCCGCGTAAAAAACGCCCCGTGGGTACGGAATGCTGTTTTTCCCATTGAAATCAATGGCCAGATGTTTGGACGCATTTTTAGCTGTTTTTCAGGGCGTTTACGGCCCGAAAAACGGCTGAAAATAGGTTGTGTGAACATACCCTTTGGCAGGACTGTAGAATGAACAGAGTTGCATAATCCTGATGGAGCTGTATCGTTTGACCTAAGCAATATACAACATAATTAGCGACGAGGATGGCTCTTCCACTAAGTCCACCTACACGCTTCCTCATAGTCCCAGGTGAGCCTGTGATCCCTTTCACAGCATGGATTAGCGCATATGAAATCTACTTGCTTGCAATCAATGGTGCAGATCTTTCTGAGTTTAGGAAACGTGCCCTGCTCATTCACTGCCTTGGTGCAGCAGATTGATTTACGTTGCATCACTGGTGACAGCTGAGATTGAAGTTTGTGTTGCAGCACAGGGCAAGTGTGTAGTAATAAGCCCATTTACCTCTTCCAAGAGTAATGCAGCGAATAATTCTCTCTCTAATATATAAGAACCGCTATGTGCAATGTAAAATAGAAATTAATCTTTCAACAGAAGTTTGAAAGAGTCTTCAGACAACCAATTGGTAAGACAAGTCATGGAAACGTTGCTGAATTTCTGCATATATAGATGTAGTCGCCTTGCCACTACTCATACTTCACTTGCTGAGCTGCTGCACAGGAATGTGTTGTTGCAGTTACATGCAGCAGATCTTGTTGCAGAAATTTCTGTGCCTTAAAAACAGTTCCATTCATTTGAATGGAACTTGCAGAAATCCATGCCCTTGCTGCAAAAACGAGATTTCTGCAACAAAATCTGCCGCGTGTGACAGCACCCGAAAGGGCTTGTCCACACACGGCGGAAATGCTGCAGAAAATTTATGTAGCAATTCCGTTGAAAAACGCAGACATTCTGCTGTGGCAGAAACGCACCATTTCCTGTGGTTTTTAAGGCAGAAAATGGTGCGTATTTTGCTGCGTTTTTCACAATGTTCGGAGATGGAGACATCTCCTCTGAAAAACGCAACAATTCTGTCCACATTCCGCAGCAGGAAGTGACATGCTGCAGTCCGAAAAATACACACCGCAGGTCAATTTCTGCTAGGAATTTTTACGCAAATGTCCATGAGATTTGTTAAATCATATCCACTATGCTGGTACTGTTTTCTGCTGCGTTTTTTTCATCCAAAATTGCGGCCAGAAAAAACGCGGCAATGCCGCAGCGTGTGGACGAGCCCTAATGACTTGTTCCCACAGTGCAGATTTTGCATGCGTTTTTCAAGCCAAAACCAGGATTGTATCTAGAAGAGCAGGCGTATAAAGCCTTCCATTTATATAGTTTTTCTCTTTAGGGTATGTTCACACGTAGTCAACAAAAACGTCTGAAAATCCAGAGCTGTTTTCAAGGGAAAACAGACCCTGCTTTTCAGACGTTTTTTTACCAACTCGCATTTTTCGCGGCGTTTTCACGCCGTTTTCGCGGCGTTTTTTACGTCCGTTTTTGGAGCTGTTTTCATTGGAGTCTATGAGAAAACAGCTCCAAAAACGTCCAAAGAAGTGTCCTGCACTTCTTTTGACGAGGCTGTATTTTTACGCGTCGTCGTTTGACAGCTGTCAAACAACGATGCGTAAATAACAGGTCGTCTGCACAGTACGTCGGCAAACCCATTCAAATGAATGGGCAGATGTTTGCCAACGTATTTGAGACGTATTTCCAGACGTAAAACGAGGCAAAATACGCCTCGTATACGTCTGAAATTTGGCCGTGTGAACATACCCTTAGGTTCTGTTCCTGGTTTTAGCATAGAATATACATGCAAAATATGCAGCGTATCTGCCATTTGTTCACAAGGCCTAATGCCTACAAAGCTTCATGTCATAGGTTTGCAAAAATAGAATGCTGTATTCACACATTGTGTATTTGTTGCAGATTATGATGCAGATTTTTTAGCCAAAGCCAGAAGTGGTTTCTAAAGGAATGGGAAATATAAAGGAAGAATATATACTTCTTGTTTCTCCAGGACCTTCAGTGGCGGCGTAAATTTTGATTTTTCTTTCTGCTGGATTCCTGGTTTTCTCACTTTGAGGGCTTATTCAGACGAACGTAAAAAATGATTTTCACGTGCGTTGCCCGTAGCTATATTAGACAATGGGGCCGTGCAGACATGGCAGCGTTTTTTGCGCAGCGTTGCTCCGTTGCAAAAAACTCACGACATGTCCGTTGATTCAGAGTTTTCAACGCATCACGCACCCATTGAAGTCAATGGGTGCGTGAAAACCACGCATGTCGCACGGAAGCACTTCCGTGCGAACTGCGTGTTTGCGCAACAGCTGTCAAAAGGATGAATGTAAACAGAAAAGCACCACGTGCTTTTCTGTTTCCGAACATCCAAACGGAGTGTCTTTGCGATTAGCGAACCCCGACAACCGAAGCTAACTTCACCGGGTTCGGCCAAACTCGTTTTGGCCGAACCCGGCAAAAAAATTTCCGGTACGCGACGTCGGGAGATATTCACTGTGCATGGTGCTGAAAGAGTTAAACTGTTTCAGCACCATGGACATTGACTTGCGATCCCAAAATACATGAACCTGTAAAAAAAACCGAAGTTCTAACTTACCGATTACTCCTGTCTCCTTCCTGCAGTCCGACCTCCCGGGATGACACTTCAGTTCAAGTGACAGCTCCAGCCAATCACAGGCTGCAGCGGTCACTTGGACTGCCGCGTCATCCAGGGAGGTGGGGCTCGATGTCAAGAGAGGCGCGTCACCAAGGACGCGTCACCAAGGACGCGTCACCAAGGCAACGGCCGGGAAGTTCTCGGTAAGTAGGAACTTTATCTTTTTTTTAACAGGTTTTTCGCTGTTGTGTTCGGCATTCACTGTCGAGGGTGCTGAAAGATTTAGCTCTTTCAGCACCTTGGACAGTGACGGGCGTCGACAAGCCTCATCTCTATGATGCCGGCTGCGCGAAAATCACGCAGCCGCGCATCAGACACGGATGACACACGCAGCTGTCAAATAGTGTTTGCGCGCGCAAAACGCTGCGTTGTTTGCGCGCGCAAAAACGCAACGCTCGTGTGAATCCGGCCTGACACGTTTGCCACATTCATGTTTTCTCATTTTGACACATGTGCCACGTACACGTTTTCTCATTTTGACACGTGTGCCACATTCATGTTTTCTCATTTTGACATGTGTGCCACATTCACTTTTTCTCATTTTGACACGTGTGCCACATTCATGTTTTCTCGCTCGCACACGTGTGCCCCATTCACGATTTCTTATTTTGACACGTGTGCCACATTCATGTTTTCCCGCATACACACTTGTGCCACATTCAAAGTTCACATCCTTTGCTCTGAGACAGTTATCAGTGTACCGTTATAAACTATCAGATGGACGCACCTGGAAAGCTTCTTATCTGTCACCTGCTTGGCCGTACCCCTGAGCAATTACATATCTGACAATATGCCAGTGGGTCGTCCTGCTAGAGTTAGACAGTGACCGGTATGGACAAGAGACTATGTAATGTACTTCTAAGGGTATGTTCACACGAGGGCGTCCGTTACGGCTGAAATTACGGGGATGTTTCAGCCTGAAAACATCCCCGTATTTTCAGCCGTAACGGCATGTGCAGGCGCTTGAACGCCGCGTCAATTACGGACGTAATTGGCGCTGCTATTCATTGGAGTCAATGAATAACGGCTCCAATTACTGCCAAAGAAGTGACAGGTCACTTCTTTGACGCGGGCGTCTATTTACGCGCCGTCATTTGACAGCGGCGCGTAAATTACGCCTCGTGTGAACAAACAAACGTCTGCCCATTGCTTTCAATGGGCAGATTTTTGTCAGCGCTATTGAGGCGCTATTTTCGGACGTAATTCGGGGCAAAAACGCCAGAATTACGTCCGTAAATAGGCCGTGTGAACATACCCTAATACTTGCTGTTCACTTATCCACCCTGCATACATTCTTTTATGTTAATATTGTATAATTGCTTTCTTCATATAATGATAATTAGCTAGAAGCCCAAGAAGTAATGTTCATTATACGAAAAGGGGAAACGTGGTGTTTTACCTGTCTAGGGCTGTAGATGGCAATGTACCAGGCAGTGATGTGCTTTATGGCCCTTTCATAGGCCTACATGCCCAGAGCCAAAGTTCACCTTTTGGAATACTACCATTCTTAGGCCTTTGTGAGCGTGTGCGTTTTGCAAAAGGCACTTAACAGCTCCGTGTGTCATCAGTGTATGATGCGCGGCTGCGTGATTTTCGCGCAGCCGCCATCAATATGACACTCCGTTTGGATATTTGTAAACAGAAAAGCACGTGGTGCTTTTCTGTTTACATTCAGAGTTTGACAGCTGTTGCGCAAATCACGCAGTTCGCACGGAAGTGCTTCCGTGCGGCATGTGTGGTTTTCACGCACCCATTGACTTCAATGGGTGCGTGATGCGCGAAAAAACGGTGAAATATAGAACATGTCGTGAGTTTTACGCAGCGGACTCACGCTGCGCAAAACTCACGGACTGTCTGCACTGCCCCATAGACTTGTATAGGTCCGTGCGACCCGCGTGAAAAGCACGCGCGTCGCACGGACGTGTATCAGGCTCGTGTAAACGAGGCCTAAGGGTGTATTCACACACAGCAGATTTTGTAGCATACATTTCTGTGACCGTCCCATTCATCTGAATGGAACTTGTAGAAATCCATGTATTTGCTGCCAAAACAACACCTATGCCTCCCAACTGTTCCGGATCAAACAGTACAGTCCCTGATTCTGGTCTATGTCCTGCTGTCCCGAGATGCTGGTGGGATGTTCCGGTTTGAATACGATGGGGAGCAGGGAGCCGTTGGTTCCTAGCTCCACCTTCCACTATGCAATGAATTCTGTGAGTGACTTGAAGTAGACGGGTGCGATGCAGTAATGCTATCACGCCTGCCTGCGCCAAGCCATATATACCAGAGGAGACCTGCAAAAGGGATCTCCTCCATTTGTGTGAATGGAGCTAGGTGAGTATTTATTTTGTTGTTTTTAGGAGGCACTATAAGGAAGATATATATATATCTCTCTCTCTATCTCATATTATACGGTGTGGGATGCACTATGGGGGCATGATATTGTGTGAGGGTACTATGGGGGCATAATACTGTGGAGGGCCCTATGGGGTCAGGCTATTGTGTGGGAGTCACTATGAAGCCATTATACTTGGTGGGGAGTACTGTTGGAGCATTATATTGTATAGGGGCCCCATGGGAGAATGATATTGTATGGAGGCATGACACTGTGTATGTGGGCACTACTGGAGCATAATACTGTGTGGGGGCAGTACTGGGGCATGATGCTGTGTGGGGGAACTACTGGAGTAGTGATGTCAAATAGGTGTGCATTGTATAAAGTATGACATCTCAATGAGCACAAACAAAATATATATTAGTTTAAAATGTATCTTCCTCTCTCAGCTTTCGATGTATATGTACATGGATGATAATAATCCAAGTACAGAACTTTTTTAGTAAAGGCGCAAAAGTCAATAGGGTCGGGTAGAACAGACTAAAATTGGTGGCCGGGGGTAATTATTTTGTTTTCGGGGTAATGTTCAGTGTGAAAGGAACATATGCCTAAGAACATTGGCGTCCATGCAAAAAGCGTTAGTCTCACACACAATGTTTAAAATTAAACTGTGTGGTTTTGGAGAGGTGTGCACGTTTTGAGGGGAGGGGAGCTTTTTATTCAAATTTTTAATTGTTTTCCCTCATATTTTTTTTTTACATTTTACTGTATTTCACTAATTTTTTTTTTAATAAGTGGGCAGAGGTTAATAGGGATCATCTAAGTGTTCCCTTCTGTCCCTATATACAGGTCTGTACCCGTGTATAGTGATTCATATAGCCAGACATGCAGAGAAGATGCAGATCGCAGCTTCTTTGCATGCCTCCAACCCAATCCTGTGCAGGGAATCCCAGTGATGTCATTACTAATCCAGCTTCTGCATTCCTTGTTACAGTACAGGATCGGGCTGTCACACTGACAGCCCGATCCTGCTCATGGCACTATGTGCAGGAGCGTAAAGTCAGCACATAAATTAACGGACTTCTGACACAGGGACTAGTCCATTCATTAATTTATGTGGTGTAGGAGGGAAGGGATTAAAGGGGCAAGGATGGAGCTGTGTTTTTTGGCCTAAGAAATATGCAACACACAGTCACTTTATATCAGGGATCCTTAATTAAAAAAAAAAGTACTACAGCTAATGTCTGAAGCGTTATTTTATGCCATATTTGTGGGTGTGGTCATGAAAATAAAGGATGTGGTTGCACAAATATGGCTCTGGTAAGGTATTGCATCATTTGTAGGCTACACATTGATGCAAAATGAAACCGTTAGGGTATGTGCACACGATAACGACCATTACGTCTGAAATTACGGAGCTGTTTTCAGGAGAAAACAGCTCCTGCATTTCAGACGTAATTGCTCGTACTCGCGTTTTGCGAGGCATCAATTACGGGCGTAATTTGGAGCTGTTCTTCATTGGATTCAATGAAAAACGGCTCAAATTACGCCCCAAGAAGTGTCTACTTCTTTGCCGAGGCAGTCATTTTACGCGTCGTCTTTTGACAGCGACGCGTAAAATTAAAGGTCGTCGGCACAGTACATCGGCAAACCCATTCAAATGAATGGGCAGATGTTTGCCGACGTATTGGAGCCGTATTTTCAGACGTAAATCGAGGCATAAAACGCCTCGTTTACGCCTGAAAATAGGTCGTGTGAACGCAGCATTACAGAAATCTAGGCTCTCGCTGCAAGCAGGGTCTCTCCTCTATTAAAGGGGTTTTCTGGTTCCTTAAACTTGATGGCCTATCCTTCGGCTAGGTCATCAATATTGGATCGGTGAAGGTCCGACTCTCAGCACCCCCACCAATCAGTTGCTTGAAGGATAGCATACGCCATGAAGGGTGAGGAGAAGAGTGGATTGGCTCATGGGCTGAGCCCGCTCCATATGCTGTGGGTGGCAGCTGTTTATTACAACTGACACCCTTGTCTAATGGTTGGGATTGGAGATAACTCCGTTACCAGCCGTTTAACCACTTAAATTCCACAGTCAATAGTGACAGAGGCAAATAAAGCCCCCTCTGTCATTCCAACCCCCCCTTGCGAGGCAATCGCGGGATTCCGATGGTTGTCATGGCAGCCTGGGGGCCTAAAGAAGAAGGTCCCCAGGTATGCCATATTTCTTCTGCTAGGGATTGATAGGAGACCGTTAAAAATACCATAAACTGCAATACGTAATTATTGCAGTGTATGATATCAGCAATCTGACGATCGCAAGTTCAAGTTCCCTAGTGGGACTATAATTTCTTTTTTTTTCAAAATGTTTAAAGTTTTTAACACTATACAAGTTTTTAAATAATGTAAAAAAAATAAAGGTAAACAAAATTGGCATCACCACATCTGTAAAAGTCCAACATATCAGAATATACAGTTATTTATTCCCACGCCTTGAACGGCGAGAGGGTATGCTCACACAGAGCGTCTTGAATTTTGAGGCAGATTTTGATCTTCCTGCACGCCGTTCGCCACTTCTTTTGCGAAGTTTTTCGCCCGCGGCCATTGAGTGCCACGGGTAAAAACGCTGCAAAAAACGCTTTCTCTGCCTTCCATTGATGTCAGTGGGAGGTCAGAGACGTAAACGACCGAAGATAGGGCATGTCGCTTCTTTTTCCCGCGAGACGGTTTTACCGCTCACAGGAAAAAACGACTCCGCCTCCCATTGAAAAACTCTGTGTGAACAGGGCCTAAAAAGCAACAGAATTACTGTTTTCTTGGTCACCTATTGTCTCCTACAAAATGAAATAAAAAATTATCAATAAATCATGTTTCCCCCAATATGGTATCAATAAAAACTTCAGATCAGCCGCGAAAAATACGCTCAATCGAGGGACAAATAAAAAAGTTATGCCTCTCAGAATATGGCGACACCGAACAGTTTTTCGTTTTTAAAGAATTATTTTTATTTTGTAAAACTAGAAAAACATTAAAAAAACTATAGACATTTGGTATCTCTGTAATAGCATTGACCTGTAGAACAAAGTTGACGTGACTTTTAGTGCTTGGTGAACGCCGTAAAAACGAAACCTAAAAAAACTATTTAGGAATTGCTAAATCTTTTACATTCCACACCAAAAAATATTTTTAAAAGTTTCCTGATACATTAAATGGTGGCAAACTCTAGGAACAGAAGGAGTCATGCACTATTGTAATAAAGTTTGCCAATGGCATAGAAAAATAAGTTTTATTGGACAATACAAAATACATAGAGTTAAAAAAGACTACAAATCTGAAGACTGTACACCTCCCAAGTGGTGAAGATGAACCTAAAGGAACCACTCCTTATGTTGGCAGTTACAGGAAGAAAAGGCTTATCTGACAGATAATGAAATACCAGCTAGGACTAGGGCAGAAAATACAGTGAAGTAGCACTAGGCATAAGAGCCAGGGTATGTAAATTTAAGTAAATTACATCGTACATGCAGCCAGAGTCACAGAGCTATTGAAGGTAAACATTGTGAGTGGATTTCAATCGGAGCAAAAGACGCTCACAGAGAATCCCCACAGAGCAGACAGATCTTCACAGAGTTTTATCGCCAGAGGAAAGGAGCAAGTAAAAAATGTAAAGCACAGCATAAAGTGTTACTGACCCATGTGGTTCCTGCAATTCAGTATCTTCCCGAGTACGGAGAGACCCCGACACGCGTTTCGCGTAGATGACAGATCCCCCAGGACGTCCTATAGTCTCAGGGATTGGGGGACTCTGTGACCCGGTCTGTAGATTTATTGACCATTACCTCAAACCCCTGGTGGAATGTTTACCATCCCATGTCAGGGATACAACAGATGTTTTGAGAAGGATAGATGGTGTTGTCCTTGATGCGGATACATTTCTGGTTACAGCTGACATTGAATCGCTGTACACCAGCATTCGACATGTTGATGGGATTGATGCTGTGCGCCTTTTTCTGGGGATGAGCAATTGGGACGGCACTACCTGTGAACTGGTTGTGGAACTACTGGAATACGTCTTGACGCATAACTTTTTTGTTTTCAAGGACGTATTTTATTTACAGAAGCGAGGCACTGCCATGGGTGCGGCGTGCGCGCCGTCATATGCAAACCTGTTTCTCGGTCTTTGGGAGAGGCAGGTTTTCCTTGGTGACGGTGCGCACGCCGCTGACCATGTGCAGTGCTGGATGCGCTATATAGATGATGTCCTCTTCTTTTGGCATGGGACGGAGACTGAGCTCATACAATTCATGCTGGGTCTTAATGCCAATGATTTGAATATTAAATTAACCTATGTTTTTGATAAACATCGGGTGGAATTTTTGGACATCAGCATTGAGGTGGATAGCACGGGATGTCTTCAGACTGATGTGTTCCGAAAAAAGACATCCGTTAATTCCTTGTTACATGCCACCTCTGCCCACAGCCAGTCCACGATTGGGGCCGTCCCTATTGGCCAATTCCTGAGAATGAGGCGTATCTGCTCTTCAGACGGTAACTTTGAGAGGCAATCAAGAGATTTAGAAAAGAGGTTCCGTGACAGGGGATATAGCCATAGAAGTATTAAGAAGGGCTACAGAAGGGCAAAGACTACAGATCGTAACTCCATTCTGCACCCACCAAATAAGAATACCATTAAAAAGAGTGAAGATAATAACATCCGGTATATTACCACATACAACAATCAGTGGCAAGCGATGAGATTGGCGCTGGAAAAACACTGGCCAATTTTGCATTCAGAACCCGCTTTAGCCGATAAATTATCTCCAAAACCACAAATGACGGCGCGTAGAAGTATGAATCTAAAAGACATGCTGGTGAAAAGCCACTACGTGCCAAAAGAACCTAATGTATTTGCATCGAGAAACCCTAGACAAGGCTGTTACCCATGCGGTGACTGTGTAGCGTGCACAAATATGGTCCGTACATCCATCTTTTCCTCTATGACTGACAATAGAGAGTTTAAGATCCATCACTATATATCTTGCAGCACAACGAATGTCATATATTATGCTACATGCGGCTGCTCAAAGGTATACATTGGTCTGACATCCAGACAACTACGGATCAGAATTAGAGAACATGTGCGCGACATAGTCGCTGCTAGGGATATTGAAGATCTCACACTGCTCAAAACAATCCCCAAACACTTTAAAACTTACCACGCAGGTGATCCAAAATCATTTAAAGTATGGGGTATAGACAGGGTGATATTTGGTATTAGAGGTGGGGACGTCAAGAAATTGTTAGCTCAGAGGGAGTGCAAGTGGATTATCACCCTTGGAACAATGGCCCCTGTTGGTCTGAATGAGACACTTAGCTTTGCGTCCTTCCTATAATTTTCCTACCATTTTTTAAATTTTGTGTTTTTATACTGTATGTCTATTAATTTATAATTTTTCTCCTTCTAGTCTTCTACTTTTTGCTGTGTCTGATCATATACATTTATACTGACCTGAGATCGATATTTTTGAAGCATCTGTCAAGAGGTTTGCGGGACTCCAATTTTCGCCATACGGATCTGCTTGAAGCCGTGTTAAACGTCTCTATATGTTGTGGGACAATTTATTATACTTTACAATTTTTTAATTTTTTTATTATTATTTTTTTATTCACTGTTATTATAATGATCACATTATGTATGTTTTATCCATATGTCATAGGATTGATATCCTGTGGTATTTTTTGGAGTAAACCTATATTGTCACTGATTTGTCAGTTATAATGTACCCCCCTCTTTGCGGTAGGGGCTTCTTTCACTGTCGATGATTCTCAGCATTGCATGCTGATAACGTAATATTATTATGTCACTTTATTATGGATTTATTTCCGTGCACTTTCAGCGTATTTATTTATATAAAATGATAAATGTTCATTGACTTGATTATATACTTTATTTGTTTATCATTGCATATATGGTGCCACCCGTCACTAATCTTTTACCTCCTTTGGTGTTTCTGATATATTACATCGTTTTCCTTAGTTGTGCCCCACTATAAATGTATACAACAGATACTATCTACGTTTCCGGAGTATTAAAATCTGTTTCAATTTGGAACTTACCCTGGGTGTCTCATTCTATGACTGTATATACCGGCCCTGCCTGTCAGACGCGTCACCGCTGGCTTTGGCTCTGTTTGCCGTTTGTGCTCCTCTGCGCGTGCGTGGTTTCCGGAGCCGCGCGTGCGCAGTGGGGACTCGGCTCTCAGGTGCGTGAGTCTCGCAGTGCCTTAGCCTGACAGGCACGGCCGGGGAGATCCCATTGGTCAAATTTTAACAGCTGATCGGATCATCCAGCATATTTAAAGTGGAAGGCTTTAGTTGAAGTTAGTATACCCCTTTTGAAAAAGCCATCTACGCGAAACGCGCGTCGGGGTCTCTCCGTACTCGGGAAGATACTGAATTGCAGGAACCACATGGGTCAGTAACACTTTATGCTGTGTTTTACATTTTTTACTTGCTCCTTTCCTCTGGCGATAAAACTCTGTGAAGATCTGTCTGCTCTGTGGGGATTCTCTGTGAGCGTCTTTTGCTCCGATTGAAATCCACTCACAATGTTTACCTTCAATAGCTCTGTGACTCTGGCTGCATGTACGATGTAATTTACTTAAATTTACATACCCTGGCTCTTATGCCTAGTGCTACTTCACTGTATTTTCTGCCCTAGTCCTAGCTGGTATTTCATTATCTGTCAGATAAGCCTTTTCTTCCTGTAACTGCCAACTTAAGGAGTGGTTCCTTTAGGTTCATCTTCACCACTTGGGAGGTGTACAGTCTTCAGATTTGTAGTCTTTTTTAACTCTATGTATTTTGTATTGTCCAATAAAACTTATTTTTCTTTGCCATTGGCAAACTTTATTACAATAGTGCATGACTCCTTCTGTTCCTAGTGTTTTTCATAATTATTTTGTAGTTTCTATTCTGACAAAGGGAGGTCTAAATCCGCACATGCTGGTGACCTAGCCCTTATAACCATTTTCCTGTTGAGACATATGTTTATAATTAAATGGTGGCATTAGCGAATACAACTCGTCCTGCAAAAAAAACAGAAAAATAAGGCCCTGTTCACACTGAGTTTTTTTTTAAGCGGAAACTGCACCGCCAAACTCTCTTTAAAAACCGAAAATGCCTCCCATTGATTTCAATGGGAGTTGGAGGAGTATTTTTACAGCAAAAAGTAAAAAAAACGCGTCGCGGTAAAAAGAAGCGTCATGACCCATCTTGAGGCGGTTTCCGCCTCCAAAACCCCATTTCAATCAGTCAGAAAGAGGGAAAAAACGCCTCGACGAGTGTTTTGACGAGTTTTTGTCAAACCACTGTGCAAAACCCGTCTGGAGCAGTTTTTGCAGGAGGAATTTTCCTCCTGCAAAAAACTCAGTGTGAACACAGCCTAAAAAAGTTATAGCTCTTGGAAGTCGGTAAAGGTATGTGCACACGGTAGCAGGCTTTTACGTCTGAAAAGACAGACTGTTTTCAGGAGAAAACAGCTGCGTCGTTTCAGCCGTAAATGCTCCTCCTCGTAATATACGAGGCGTCCGTGACGCTCGTAAATCTTGAACTGCTCTTCATTGAGTTCAATGAAGAACGGCTCAAATTACGTCTGAAAGAAGTGTCCTGCACTTCTTTTGACGAGGCTGTATTTTTACGCGTCGTCGTTTGACAGCTGTGACAGGTTGTCTGCACAGTACGTCGGCAAACCTATTCAAATGAATGGGCAGATGTTTGCCGACGTATTGTAGCCTTATTTTCAGACGTAAAACGAGGCCTAATACGCCTCGTTTAAGTCTGAAAATAGGTCGTGTGAACCCAGCCTTAGGGTATGTTCACACGACAGCGTCCGTAACGGCTGAAATTATGGGGATGTTTTTAGGAGAAAACATCCCCGTAATTTCAGCCGTAACGGCATGTGCAGGTGCTTGAACGCCGCGTCCATTACGGACGTAATTGGCGCTGATTTCATTGGCGTCAATGAATAACGGCTCCAATTACGCCCCAAGAAGTGACATGTCACTTCTTTGACGCGGGCGTCTATTTACGCGCTGTCATTTGACAGCGGCGCGTAAATATACGCCTCGTGTGAACAGACAAACGTCAGCCCATTGCTTTCAATGGGCAGATGTTTGTCAACGCTTTCAAGCCGCATTTTTCGGACGTAATTCGGGGCAAAAACGCCCGAATTACGTCCGTAATTAGTGTGTGTGAACATACCCTTAGGGAAAAACGAAAATCTGCTCGGTGTACAGACAGAATGCTCTAAAATGGTATTTTAAATATTTTTTTCTAAATTAAATTCAACTGATAAAATTGAATGTAATGTTTTTCGTTATTTTAATGGGTAACACGACTTCTAGGCATTCATTCTCTGCATGGAGGAAAACTGACGTACTTCGGTGCCGTTTGCCTTGCTATATATATATATTGAGAGGACAGGACTCTACCCCTTGCACACGCCGGAGATGCTGCAGCCAATGCCCTCCTGCAATGCCTAATCTCATGACTGGCACCGCAGCCTCCCGCTTCTTATTGGTTGTGGAGCCGGTTCCTGAGACATCAGTGTGTCCGTCTGAGGAATGTGCCCCCCCCCTTGTTAGGAGCTGGGAATGTGTGCGCTGTGCTGCAGCCCTGGTCCCTCCCAAACCCAAGCATGATTCATTTCCCTGTATCCCCCGGCCCCGGCCCCGGTGTCATCTTACACTCCTTATATAGCCTGGGAGCCGGGAGAGCTGGCAGGACTCGGAGCCTGTCCTTCTTCCGCCTGCTGCCTTGGGTGAGACTGTGGGGGAGACGCTGAGGTGCATGGAGCTCCCATAGGCGCAGCGGCTGCTAGTGGGTGACCCTGTGCCCTCTATAGGGAGACTGCGGGAACTATCATTATTATAATTTTTTTCTATGGCGTAATTAATGCCCGGAATGGGGGTGTGACTATAGGGGGTTCCACATACCTATACACCTATATTATAAATAGAATTCCTGTCGGGGTTAACCCCTCCAGAGCTGAGGACCCAACCTCCTGAAGGTTATAGCTTTAGGGATAGTTTCCACTTCCACATTCACATGATTGTATTGTCTCTTCTGCAGATTGATGACATGGAGGATTACAAAGTGACTTTGGATGGACCGGCCCCATGGGGCTTCCGCCTGCAGGGAGGCAAGGACTTTAACATGCCACTTTCCATCTCCAGGGTGAGTGACTTCCTGCTATTATGTTGCTTCATTGTTGGCAAACTGTAAAAGATTGCATCGGTTGCTGTGCTTGTGAAAATATATAAATAAAATAACCAGTGACCTGCTGGGGGAGGGGGACTCAAATGTCACCTTGAAAAAAACAAAAAACTACATGTATACATTCATATTTGTATAGATAGGTGCTGTATATCTGTGTCTTAGAGACGGCACGCTGGCATATACTTCATACCATCACTGTGCGTTGTTTTCCTGTGTGTCATAGACTTCTATGGCAAACACAATGTTAAAAGCTGTAAAAGTTCTAATAGGAATGTTGCTAGAAAAATAGTCTGTGTGTATCCGGTTTCATGACAGGAATTCCTTGAAGTAAAGGCTCCTATTTCCATGACACATCAGAATGGCTGGCGTATAGAAAAAAAGATAGGTTACAGGTTCATTTCTATACATGATGCTTCTTAATATAAGACATGGGGGTGGGGGGGGGTTCACGTTTAGAAAAAAAAATGTCTAGACGTCATTTTATATTCGACAAAATGAAGTTCATTTGTCTCAGATGTGTAATATATATGTAAAGTGTCTCACAATATGTGAGGAATATGTCACTCAAGAGACCACCTGGGACAGCAATGGCAGGTTGGGGGAGGTTGCAGTCATGCCAAGGCCATGGCGCCTGAGGAGGCCCAAAGGCCCCTCTGCCACGTTAGAGGACAGTAGTACTATAAATAGTAAGAGTTGGTTGGGGGCCCCTGGTAAAGATTGGTACTGCCTGGGAGCCGAAATTGCTATTACAAATTTCCGATACTTTGGAGTACATGAAAATAAAAGAGGTTATATTCCTATGATTGACATGTTTCTGATGTTTGTTTTTTTTTGTGAGCACATTATATGCAAATGTTGCTAGTATAGATAAAAAGATGTTCAAAAACTGATGGCAACATAAAGTAGACGTATGGTAAACGTTTATTAATAACTATTTTGTGTGGTATCTGTCTTACAAGCAGTGAAAATCTAATTTTGAGTAATGCAAATTTTCAAAAACATTTGATGTTTTTCCACAAATAATGAATGTATATATCAACCAAAATTTACCAGTAACATAAAGTACAATGTGTCACAAGTAATTAATCTTAGATTCGCTTGAATAAGTAAAAGCACTCTAAAGTTATTACCACAAAGTGAGACATGTCAGATTTGAAAAATGAGGCTCTGTCAGGAAGGTGAAAAATGGCTGCGACGACAAGCGGTTTAGACTGCATTACATTTGTCAACATGGCATATTGCATACGTGTACCCCTATATGATTTTTATTTTAATACCATTCAAGTCAAGAATTGATATGTAATAAAATGCATTAAGTTCTAAGAAGGAAAGTCACCAGGGTGCTGGTACTGAAAGGGTGAATAACTGACACAGGAGTGACTGATATGCCAAACATATGTGACTGTGGGCAGCTGGGTGGGTGTCACTGGCTGCTATAGAATGATGGGTGGAGGGCTTGTGTAATGTTCACAGGTCACTCCAGGTTTTTTTTTAGTTGGGGTTGGAGAAACCTGATGGGGGGGCTGAGAAGCTGAGTGTCTGACATTCACTTCACACCCTCCTCCCTGGGTGGGGCAGCTTTTGTTCCTAACTGTTGATTTTGCTTCTGTGCCACGTTCAGACAATCATCTCCCTTCACGCTAAGCATTTTTTTTTTGCCCTAATGTTTGTGTGAGGGGAGGTCCTGCCCAGACAAGAGCAGTGTGCTTGGGGTTGTTTCGGGGGTAGGCGTGAGAAGTGGTGTCAGAAACCTCTTCTAATCTTGTTTAGAATATGTGCCCATGTTGTCCTACCTTGGTATGGATGGATTACGTCACTTTTTATCTTTTACAATGCCCATATAGCTTAAATCGTTCCTTGGCCTACCCATGTCCAGACAGCTAAAGCGTTATTTATGATTCCACCTCATTTTGACCTTAGCTTTGTTATTACAGAAATAAAAGCTTATATCAATATTTGCTGTCAAAAAGACATAATATATGACATGTGTTATAGGAAATGTAGCAATTCTAAGGGGGTTGGCCTCATGCACACGGCCGTGCCCGTAATCACCGCTATGTATGGGAGCACGGCACGTAAAAAAACGAAAAGTAGGACATGCTCCATAATTCACGGCACAATTCTATGGCTTGGAAACCCTTCCGTAGCGATACGGAAAGGTGTTTACAGCCAATAGAACCGGACGGGTCCGTAATTACGGTAATTTACGGTCGTGTGCATGGGGCCGTTCTCTGGGACTTTTATATTGATGGCCTATCCTTCATCATTGGGAGTTTTGGGCGGCTGCCCGAGGCTCCCGGGGGGCCCATGGCTGCCCCAAGTACAATGCATTTTTGCCGCGAATCACGGCAAAAACTGTGATAAAACGGCATTGTTTATGTCCTGTAAATGACCTGCAGTTGTTACTGATTATAGACCTGCTGGTCAACATGACCGCAGGTCCTACAACAGCAGCAAGAGAGAAGACCGTGAGGTGAACTGCTAGGTAAGTATAGGGATTTGTTTAAGGGGTCTGGGGTCTGTATTTAGGCGTCTGTATTAGCTTAAGGGGTCTGGGGTCTGTATTTAGGGGTCTGGTCTGGGGTCTGTTAGTTTAAGGGGTCTGTATTTAGGGGGTCTGGGGTTCTGTATTAGTTTAAGGGGTCTGGGGTCTGTATTTAGGGGCACACACAACCTGTACATATAAGGAACTAGAGGACTGTCTCAAGATGCAAAAATGCAACATATATCAAGAAGTAATAATGAGAGAAATTCATGTATTATGATCTTTTGTTCTAGTATTGACCTTTTGGTTGTAGGTTTATCTGTATTTAGGGGGTCTGGGGTCTGTATTTAGGAGGTCTGGGTCTGTATTTGTTTAGGGTGCTTGTCCTGGGGTTTGTATTTGCTAAGGGGGGTCTGGTCTGGGGACATCAGTAGTTTAGAAGGTCTGTATGCATTATAATTTATTAGTCTGAGTAAAATGGATTGTCCAGGCACATCGATAGGTCAACCCCTTTAATTTATGGTCCTGGGCCTTGGTGTCTGAATTTTTGTGTTTCTATAGAGGCTGGAAATGGCTGCAGTAGCGAGGAGCAAAGATGTCTCATCAGGAGAAGTCGTCATACCGGTCTGTGTCAGATGGAGAAGAAAAGAGAACGACTCCCATCAGAGAAGACGTCACTTGTGAGTGACTAGATCTATAGAGGATCTGTCCCCTCTCCTGACATGTCTGCTGTAGGAAACTCTTGTATTTCACATAAAGTCTGTGTACCCAAGACTAATAGACAAATGCATTTTACCATTCCCATTGTCAGGAGGAGGGGTCCCTACACAGTGTTATACTGTCAGCAATGGTTGGAGGCTGTCAGTATGTAGGAACATAGCCTTTTGATAAGAGGAATCGTAACACCCATTTTTCAATACTTGCACAAAAAGGTGGTGTTCACTATGAACGTGGCAGTGGGGAAGGGTGGCCCAAGTTTGTGGAACAGTTCAGGGCCTGTGGTCTACTTAATCGGCCACTGTAGGTCATTAATATCAGATCGGTTGGGGTCTGTCTCCCGGCATCCCCACCTATCAGTTAACTGAAGGGGCCATCATAATTTACCAGGCACATCCCCATGCAGAGTTTTCCGCAGCAAATTCGGCCTGTGTGCCTCAGGGTGCAGCGACATACAGCAGTTTTACGCCTCAAATTACACCTGAAAAGACAGCTCCAATACGTCAGCAAACATCTGCCCATTGCTTGCAATGGGTCTTACGATGTTCTGTGTAGACGAGCTGTTGTTTTACGCGTCGCTGTCAAAAGACGGCGTGTAAAATTACGGCCGCGTCAAAGAAGTGCTGGACACTTCTTGAGACGTAATTGGAGCCGTTTTTCATTGACTTTTACGTCCGTAAAAGATGCCGCGAAATCCGCGAGTACATGCAATTACGTCTGAAATTCAGGAGCTGTTTTCTCCTGAAAACTGCTCCGCAATTTAAGACTTATTTGCCGTTGCCGTGTGAACATACCCTAAGGCTACATGCACACGTTGCGTAATGTGATGCAGAAAATCTGCACAAAAAAAACATCGGTGTGCGCATGTAATTTTTTAGTGTTTTTAGGTGCGGTATTTACATTTTCGATGCAGAAATAGGTGCAGTTTTATGCTGCGTATTTTGGTGCGTTTTTCTTTAAAACTAGTCTGATACAATTCGCAAGTGGAAACGCAGGATAAATTGACACATCCACTCTGCTGCTGGTGTAATGAAATCCATTGTGGAAAATCTGCAGTGTTTACGCTACATGTGGACATACACTTTAACTGCATATATCGTACAATTGTATTGTATTGATCTGCTTTTTAGCTCCCTCATAAATTAGTCTCCCAATCAGTGGTTCCTTTTTCTATTGTTTCTACTCATTTACGAAGTCATCTTTGCACTCTGATCACTTACAATTAAAGGGATTGGTTCATGTAGACAACCCCTCTTTGAATCAAAGTTGACCCTGCGATCAGCTGATCGCCACTGGTACTGCTTCAGAATCCCCATATACCGTATTTTTCGGGCTATAAGACACAGTTTTTAGCAAGAATAAATCTTGCTAAAAAGTCCCTGCGTCTTATAGTCTGCAGTCAAGGGACCCGGCATCGCCGGGCCCCATGACCGCTTCATTACTTAACCCCTTCCCGACCCATGACGTGCCGACACATCATGGAGCAGGGGGAGGGGGGTGATGTATGGAGCGGGCTCACACCGCTCTATCGATAGGGCGGTGTGCGTGCTTGCTTTTTGCGGGGCGAGCTGTCATTTTTATTGGTATCAATTTTGGATTTATAGGACTTTGTTTACCTTGTACTCCTTTTTTTTGGGAAGCATGGTGACCATAAAAAAAGCAGTGCTTGCATTGTGAATTAATTTTTTCCTACGGTGTTTACCCAGTGTGTTAAATAATGGGATATTTTACTAGTTCAGGCTTTCTGGAATTCTGCAATACCAATTATGTTTACTTTTTTTGCGTACATAATATTTTGTGGGAATTAGGAAAAGTTTTTTTTTGTTTTTTTTTAACTTCGAGTTATTAAAGTTTTTGTATATTTTTAAAAATGTTCTAAAAATTTATTTTTTTACTCAAAAATATTGTAAAAATGTTGGCCTATGGCAAGACTTAATAGCAGGGCAGTGAGGGCAGACCTGAAGACCTTCAATAGGTCATAGCAACCGATCACCCCGTGATTTTGTCGCATGGGGAGGCGATTGGGGGACAGAAGGAGCCCCCTCTCCCTATCTGTCTATCTTCTCAGATGCTGTGGTTGCTGTTGACCATGGCATCTGAGGGATTAAATTGCTGGCATCGGAGTTATCTCCGATCTCGGCCATTGCAGGCGGGTGTCATCAACTGAGCCTGTGTCAACTTGTGGTAGCTCACATCTGACGTAAGGGTGTATTCACACAGTACGGTTTTGCCACACTTTTTGCTGTGCTAACTGCAAAGCTGTGTCAAATTCCATTAAAAACGCATGAGTTTTTTAAGGTGCGGTGCGTACACCCTAAGGCTACATGCACATGACCGTTTGTATTTTGTGGCCTGTATACAACGGATCTGTTGTCCGTATTGCATCCATGTGTCATCCATAGTCACAGATCCACAAAAAAAATAAAGGCAGGAAATTATGTCAATAGCTTATCCCAACCTTCCTGATAAGGTCACATGATTCCCGTCGCCTAGCAACTAATCCGAGGAACACGGACATCCGTGTGCCGACCGAGCCGCAATCGTGGACAGCAATAGGACGTACTCTGAGTTTTGTGACCTGGTCCCATGGCCTCCACACGGTGCCGTGAAAAAACGGTAGCGTGCAGGGGGCCATAGAAATGAATGGGTCATTGTGCTATCCGTTAAAAAAAACAACAGATAGTACACTGACAAACAACGGTCGTGTGCTTGTAGCCTAAGGCCCCATGCACATGACCATGCCCGTAATCACGGTCTGTGATTACGGGCATGGCCAGGCGCGGACAGCCATCCGCATTTGCGGGCTGTGCTCCCATTATAAAGTATGGGAGCACAGTCCGTAAAATAAAGAAATAGGACCTGTCCTATTTTTTACTGAAGTTTTGTACGGCCCGGACACCTTCCTGTAAATATACGGGAAGGTGTCCGTCGCCCATAGAAATTAATGGGTCCGTAATTACGGTGTATAATTACGGATGAATTCTACGGTCGTGTGCACGGAGCCTAACTGTACGTTGATTGTTGCTTTGAGTTAAATTGAATGTAGAAATCCGTTAAGGCCCTTTTGCACCGGCCGATAAGCGGCCGGTTCAGCGAGCGCTGATCAATGAGACATTGTTGATCAGTGCTCGTTTGCTCTGGTAACACGGAGCTATGGGCGGGGACGAGCGGTCGCTACTCCGATCGCTCGTCCCCATACGTTATCATCATGTCGGCAGCGCGTCTCACTGTTTACACAGGGAGATGTGTTGCCGACAACGATAATATTTAACTTTTTTAAAACGACACGACCAGCAGATGATTGGGCGTTTGCTCGTTCATCTGCTGATCGCTGCCCTTATCGGCAACAAGCGTTCTATGAACGCTCGTCTGCCCGATAATCGTCCTGTATAAAACTCCCTTTACTTGGGAGTTCTTACAGCTGTGTTTATTTTTCCTCTTTTATAACTGTATATTCTGTTTATTGCTTCTGTGTATGGCCCAGGTCATAAAATCCCAGATCCTGAGCTTTTCACACCACCGTAGTCAACCTAGTCAAGCTCTGCAACTTCTTTCCTTTTCCTTTCTTTACAGAGATGCTTTGTGCCACCCACTATGGATGAAACTACCACACAGCCACATTTACTTGAATGGAGCTGTGTTGCAGCTCCATGCACAGCGATGTGCCATAACTTTCTTAATATCACTTAGATTAGGAGTGAACTAATAATAGAGTAGGTAAGCATTGGGGAAATCACTTCTTCCCCCATGAAGCGGCAGAAGTGATCAGGTGATCGGACTCTCACTGATCAAAACTTCTGACATGTCACTATGAAAATTCAAAGTTGTTTTGAAAGTATACGTAGACTATAACCATTGTGATATCAAACATTAAATTTGCTAGTATGCTTTGTGATTTCTTACCATTTAAATTTCTATGATTTTCCATCTGTGAATGAAACATCCTAGAGGCTGAAACCCATCTGGTCATAAGATTTAATAAAACAAACAAATAATAGTATTATTTTTTTGCCTCTGACAGGCCTAGAATGCTTTTGTCTGGATCCATCGGGCCAGTTCACACAGAGTTTTTTTTACAAAACCGTGCCGCAAAATGTGACAAACTGCTTAAAATGGCTCCCACTGATTTCAACCGGCTCGCGGGAAAAAGAAGGGACATGCCCTATCTTTAGGCATTTGCGCCTCTGACCTCCCATTGACATCAATGGGAGGCAGAGGAATCGTATTTCGTGGTGTTTTTTGCCCGCGCCGCTCAATGACCACAGGCGAAAAACGCGGCGTGCAGGCAGAGTAAAATCTTCCTCAAAATTCCACACGAAAGGCTAAGGCTATGTTCACACTGAGTTTTTTGCAGGAGGAATATCTGCCTCAAAATTCCATTTGGAAGTTTGAGGCAGATTTTCCTCTCCCTGCACGCCGATTTTCGCTGCGTTTTTCGCCCGTGACCGTTGAGCGCCGCGGGCATAAAACACCGCAAAATACGCTTTCTCTGCCTCCCATTGAAGTCAATGGGAGGTCAGAGGCGTAAACGCCAGAAGATAGGGCATGTCGCTTCTTTTTCCCGTGAGGCAGTTTTACTGCTCGCGGGAAAAAGACGCCAACGCCTCCCATTGAAATCAATGGGAGGCATTTTAGGGCCGTTTTTGACGAGTTTTGCGGCGCGGTTTCCGCGTCAAAAAACGTGTCAAAAAACTCTGTGTGAATTAAGCCTGGTTTCCCACACAGCAGTTTGAGGGCATTTTCTCACCTTTTGCTGCTGTTTTTTTGCCTAAAATGCCAGATGAAGTAAGAGCCTACATACATAGCGTTTTTAGTTTTTCGCATTTTGTAGCATTTTGCAGTCAGTTGGTTTTTTTAATCAAAATGCAGCACGCTCTAGGTATGTTTTTATACGTATATAATGTCCAAACCGATGGTTAAACGTGGCTGGTGCATGACTTTTTTTAGGTTGTACATTCTACGTATGTCATTTTTTTTCTTCGCTGGCATTTCTCTCCATAGGCTTGTATAATGAACTTCAAAAATAGCAGAAAAAAATGGCTGTACAAAATTACATTGAATAAAATATGACAAAAAAAAAAATCTTCAAACGCTTGTCTTTTTACATGCATTTTGAAACACAAAAGAAAAAGTGTGTGTGTGAAGAAGGTATTAAAGAGTCTCTGTCACCACATTCTAAGTGCCCTATCTCCTATATAAGGAGATCGGCGCTGTAATGTAGGTGACAGTAATGCTTTTTATTTAGAAAAACTATCTATTTTAAACCACTTTATGAGCGATTTTTAGCTTTATGCTAATGAGTTTCTTAATGCCCAAGTGGGTGTGTTTTTACTTTAGACCAAGTGGGCGTTGTACAGAGGAGTGTATGACGCTGACCAATCAGTGTCATACACTCCTCTCCATTCATTTACACTGCACTAGCGATATAGTTATATCGCTATGTGCAGCCACATACACACACTATAACATTACTGCAGTGTCCTGATAAAGAATAAACATCACTACCAGCCTGGACGTGATGTTTATTCGGAATCCTGACACTTCTGAAACTTTTCTGTGAGATTCCAGCAAGGCAAGCGCAATCTCGCGAGATTACGATGTAACCTGTCATTTCAAACGAGATTACGCTTGCCTTGCTGGAATCTCAGAGACGTTACAGACATGTCAGGATTCTGAATAAACATCACGTCCAGGCTGGTAGTGATGTTTATTCTTTATCAGGACACTGCAGTAATGTTATAGTGTGTGTATGTGGCTGCACATAGTGATATAACTATATCGCTAGTGAAGTGTAAATGAATGGAGAGAAGTGTATGACACTGATTGGTCAGCGTCATACACTCCACTGTACAACGCCCACTTGGTCTAAAGTAAAACACGCCCACTTTGGCATTAAGAAATTCATTAGCATAAAGCTAAAAATCGCTCATAAAGTGGTTTAAAATAGATCGTTTTTCTAAATAAAAAGCATTACTGTCACCTACATTATAGCGCCGATCTTCTTATATAGGAGATAGGGCACTTATAATGTGGTGACAGAGCCTCTTTAAAGGGGTTTTCTACTTTCTGACAACTGATGATCTATCCACTGGATAGATCATCAGTATATGATCGGTGCGTGTCTGACACTCGGACCCCGCACCGGTCCGCCACTCCAGCTGCCTCCGGGCGCAGGACGATGTTGCCGGAAGCAGATGGGCCCCGGTCAAAGAATAGCGGCCAAGCTGCAGTATTGCAGCTATGCTCATATTCAAGTGAATAGGGGCAGAGTTACAGTTCTGCTGAATGGCTGCTATGCATTGGTCGGAGCCATCTGCTTCCGGCTCCAACTACTGCATCCCGTTCCAAACATCCGGTGCACGGAGGCAGCTGGAGTGGCGAATCGGTGCGGGGTCCGGATGTCTGACACACACTGGTCATATACTGATGATCTATCTGGTGGATAGGTCGTCATTTTTCAGAAATTGGACAACCCCTTTAATGCCCTTTTGATATATAAATGTAGGTTCACCTTTAGCCTAGGTTCGCATAGCATATGTTCGGACTGAAAAATACAAGGCTAAATTCAAAATAAAACAGCCTCTGAATCCAGGTGTTTTTGGAGCTGATTTTTTAAAGTGTTTTGATTTTACAATAACAATCTAATGTAAGGCATATTGTCTTGGAAAATATGAGCAACATTTCCTGCTTCTCAGTTATTTAACTGTGATCTCTAGACCAGTGCGAAAAGCTCAGATGTAGATTCCTGAGGGATTAAATTTAGCCATCTTCTAAAAAAATTGAAGGCTTTGTATTATCCCTCGGGCGGTGACATTTTCATACTGAAAACTAGAACATCCATGTGATCAGAAGTATGCTTCGATAAATTAATAGTGCCTAAAGTACCATAATACAGGCCTATAGGGACTTTGTGTGCCGCCGTATGGGTCCATGCACATAACTTTCCTTTTCTCTGCTGAAAACAAATCAACTGTCTACATTTATTTTTCATGTCCTATTAATTTCAATAACCATGATATTTATTATTGTCAATCTGCCAACACCGATCGGAAACTTGCCACAGGCCCTTTGACGCTACTGGCTTGTTTGGAGCTGGGCTAAATCTTCTCACATATCTCAATAACAAATCAGAAGATGTATAGAAGTAAACCTTCAGTTCGATTCTTAGGGTATGTTCACACACACTATTTACGGACGTAATTCGGGCATTTTTGCCCCGAATTACGTCCGAAATAGCGGCTCAATAGCATCGGCAAACATCTGCCCATTCATTAGAATGGGTCTTACGATGTTCTGTGCAGACGGTCTTTTTTTTTTTTATGCCCCGCTGTCAATAGGCGGGGTGTAAAATAGACACCCGCGTCAAAGAAGTGCCTGTCACTTCTTCAGACGTAAATGGAGCTGTTTTCCATGGACTCCATGGAAAACCAGCTCCATTTAACGTCCGTAATGGACGCAGCAAAAAGCGCCTCAACATGCCATTACGGCTGAAATTACGGTGCTGTTTTCTCCTGAAAACAGCACCGTAATTTCAGCCTACGGACGCTGCCGTGTGAACATACCCTTATGGTTACGTAGGCCTGAAGGTTGTACTGCCGCATGAAAGGATAGCAGTACTTCAAATGATATATGAAGGTTGCAGGAATTCTGCTACACATTTTATTACACTTCTGGGCGTGGAAGCATACACCCACATCTCTACATCTCTGACTACAGGTCATTTCATCATGGTTATTATCATTAACTTCATACTGAGAAGATGCTGTATCTGGGCCCTATAACTTGTGATCTGGAGTACTAGGAGTATGGTTTCTATAGTGAGATCTGATGGAATGAACCACAACAGCAGAGGTCCCAATGAGATTTTTTGATGGTTCCCTCTCTGCCCTATGTATACTTCTGACTGCCATTGTGAAACGGTGAATGACTACACCTTAATGTGTTTGACAACACCTTACAGTTAACCCCTTGGAGAGACAGCCAGTTTTGGCCTTGTGGACACAGCCTATTTTTTCAAATCTGATGTGTCAGTTTATGAGGTAATAACTTGCTTTTGCTTATCCAAGCGATTCTGAGATTGTTTTCTCGTGACATATTGTACTTTATGTTAGTGAAAAAATTTGATCGATAAATTCAATATTTATTTGTGAAAAACACCAAAATTTGGGGAAAAATTAGCATTTTTCTAAATTTAAATGTATCTGCTTGTTAGGCCAGATTCACACGAACGTTGCGTTTTTGCGCGCGCAAACAACGCAGCGTTTTGCGAGCGCAAAAACCATTTGACAGCTGCGTGTGTCATGCGTGTCTGATGCGCGGCTGCGTGATTTTCGCGCAGCCGGCATCATAGAGATGAGGCTTGTCAACGCCCGTCACTGTCCAAGGTGCTGAAAGAGCTAGCTCTTTCAGCATCCTCGACAGTGAATGGCGAACACAACAGCGAAAAACCTGTAAAAAAAAAAGATAAAGTTCCTACTTACCGAGAACTTCCCGGCCGTTGCCTTGGTGACGCGTCCTTGGTGACGCGTCCTTGGTGACGCGCCTCTCTTGACATCGGGCCCCACCTCCCTGGATGACGCAGCAGTCCAAGTGACCGCTGCAGCCTGTGATTGGCTGCAGCCTGTGCTTGGCCTGTGATTGGCTGGAGCTGTCACTTGAACTGAAGTGTCATCCCGGGAGGTCGGACTGCAGGAAGGAGACAGGAGTAATCGGTAAGTTAGAACTTCGGTTTTTTTTACAGGTTAATGTATTTTGGGATCGCAAGTCACTGTCCATGGTGCTGAAACAGTTTAACTCTTTCAGCACCATGGACAGTGACTATCTCCTGACGTCGCGTACCGATAATTTTTTTGCCGGGATCGGCCAAAACGAGTTTGGCCGAACCCGGTGAAGTTCGGTACGCTTGTCCGGCTTCGCTCATCGCAAAGACACTCCGTTTGGATGTTCGGAAACAGAAAAGCACGTGGTGCTTTTCAGTTTTCATTCATCCTTTTCACTGCTGTTGCGCGAATCACGCTCGTCCCACGGAAGTGCTTCCGTGTGGTGCGCGTGATTTTCACGCACCCATTGACTTCAATGGGTGCGTGATGCGCGAAATACGCAGAGTTATTGAACCTGTCGCGCTTTTTGCGCAGCAGACAAACGCTGCGCAAAAAGCACGGACTGTCTGTACTGCCCCATAGACTTGTATTGGTCCATGCGTGCCGCGTGAAAACCACGCGGCCCGCACGGACCGAATACACGCTCGTGTGAATCCCCCCTAAGACCGATAGTAATACCACACAAAATAGTTACTAGTTAACATTTCTCATATGTCTACTTTATGTATGCATAATTTTTTGAATGTTCTTTTATTTTTCTAGGATGTTACAAGGCTTAGAACTTTAGCAGCAATTTCTCACATCTTCAAGAAAATTTAAAAAGGCTATTTTTCAGGGACCAGTTCAGTTCAGAATTGGCTTTGAGGGCCTTATAAATTAAAAAGTCCACATAAATCACCCCATTTAAAAAATAAAAAAAAGCACCCCTCAAAGTATTCCAAACAGCATTAAGAAAGAGTCTTAACCCTTTATGCGTTTCACAGGAATGAAAGCAAAGTGGAGGGGAAATTTACAAATTAAATTTTTTTGCCGAAACTTATTTTATAATAAATTTTTCCCTGTAACAGAAGGTTTTACCAGAGAAAAACAACTCAATATTTATTGATTAGATTCTGCAGTTTTTAGAAATATCACACATGTAGCCCTAGTGTGCTAATAGACTGAAACACAGGCCTCCGCAGCAAAGGAGCACCTAGTGAATTTTCAGGCCCCCTTTCTATTAGAAATATTTTAGGCACCATGTCCGGTTTGAAAAGGTCTTGTGGTGCCAAAACATAGGGAAAACCCTCAAAAAGACACCATTTTGGAAACTACATCCCCAAGAAATTAATCTAGGGGTATAGTGAACATTTTGATCCCACAGTTTATTTGCTAAATTTCTTTGAATTAAGCCATAAAAATGAAAATGAAAATTCAAATAAAACATGCAATGTTTTCATTTTTACAAGGAATAAAGGAGAAAAGCACCCCAAAATTCGTAAAGCAATTTCTCCCGATTATGGAAATATCCCATATGTGGTCATAAACTTATGTTTGGACACATGGCAGCCATCAGAAGGGAAGGAGTGCCATTTGACTTTTGGAGCTCAAATTTTGCTATAATGGTTTTCGGTGCCATTTTGCATTTGCAAAACCCCTGAGGGACAAAAACTGTGGAAACCCCCCAAAGCATACCCCATTTTGGAAACTATACCCCTCATGGAATTTATCTAGGGGTATAGTGAGCATTTTGACCCCACAGGTTTTTTTTCAAAATTAATTGAAAATAGGCTGTGAAAATGAAAATCAAAATTTTTTCCCAAAAAAAATAGTTTTAGCTTCTATTTATTTATTTTTTTTTCATTTTCACAAGGGCTGAAGGAGAAAAAGCACCCCAATATTTGTAAAGCAATTTTTCCTGAGCACGGAAATAGCCTATATGTGGACATAAATTTCTGTTCGTACCCACGGCATGGCTTAGAAGGGAAGGAGCATTATTTGGCATTTGGAGCTCAAATTTTCCTGGAATGGTTTACGGTGCCATGTCACATTTGCAAAGCCCCTGCGAAACCAAATCAGTGGAAACCCCCTGAAAGTGACCCCATTTGGGAAACTACACCACTGAAGAAATTTATTGAGGGGTATAGTTAGCATTTTCACCCCACTGTTTTTTTTGCAAAATTTAGTTTAATTATGCTGTGAAATTAAAAATGAAATGGAATAAAGGAGGAAATGCACCCAACCTTTGAAAACCAATTTATCCAGATTACGGCAATATCCCATATGTGGTAATAAACTGCTTTTTGGACCCACAGCAGGGCTCAGAAGTGAAGGAGCGCCATTTGGCTTTCGAAGCTTAAGTTTTGCTGGAATATTTTTTGGGTGTCCTGTTGCATTTGCAAAGCCCCTGAGGGACCAAAAAGTGGAAAGCCCCAAAAAGTGACCCCATTTTGGAAACTAAAACCCTCAAGGAATTTATCGAGGGGTATAGTGAGCATTTAGGTCT
Source organism: Rhinoderma darwinii (assembly GCF_050947455.1). Taxonomy (NCBI): domain Eukaryota; kingdom Metazoa; phylum Chordata; class Amphibia; order Anura; family Rhinodermatidae; genus Rhinoderma; species Rhinoderma darwinii. Next base: position 95,977,592 of record NC_134689.1, on the reverse strand, counting down.
CATGCCCACTGCAGTTTTTTCCTTCAGGGTGCTATCCGTTTTTGTCACTGATAGCACCCTGAACCCATTCTTTTCAATGGGCCCATGCTCACTTCCGTTATTTTGACAGACCCGTTGTTCCGTTCCGTCAAAAGTAGAGCATGTCCTACTTTGCTCAGTGATTCTGTGACAGTGGGGCCCATAGAAGTCAATGGGTCCGTCAAAAAAACGGACGGCACACGGAAGTCTTCCGTGTGCCGTCCGTTTTTGACTGATCCGTTGCCCTAGCAACGGCAGAGCGTGCCAAATTTCACAGACTGGGACATGTGACAAGTTCAAATAAAGTTCAATACCGTCCGTTTTTTTAATGGAAACACGGAAGCCAAACGGAAGCACAACGTCCGTTTGAAACGGAAACACGGAACAGACACGGAGTACACATGGAAACCACGCAAATACCATAACGGACACACGGATCCGTGAGAAACGGCCATGAAAATGGTGATGGAAGTGTGCATGAGGCCATAGATCCCACAGGTTTTTTGTGGGACTTAGTGGAATTAGGTCGTGAAAATTAATATCAAAATTTTTTACACTAAAATGTTTAATTTTTTCATTTCCACAAGGTATAAAGGAGAAAAAGTACCCCAACATTTGCAAAGCAATTTCTCCCGAGTACGGCAATACCCCACATGTGGTCATAAACTGCTGTTTGGACACCCTGCAGGGCTCAGAAAGGCAGGAGCGCTATTTGGCCTGCAGATTTTGCTGATTTGATTTTTGGGCACCATGCCGCATTTGAAAAACCCTGAGGTACCGGAGTACAGTGGAAGCCCCCAATAAGTGATTATGCTTTTCGAAACGACACCCCTCAAGGCATTTATCATTTGCCTGGACATATGACAGGGCTCAGAAATGAAGAGCACCATATGCATTTGAGACCTATTTTGGTGATTTTCACAGCGTTGGCCCACAATTGCAGGGCTCCGAGGTCAAATAGTAAAACAAAACAAACCCCCAAGTAGTGACCCCCTATCTTGGAAACTACTAAAGTAGGGCATCTTAAGGGGTGTAGTGAGCATTTTGACCCGACGTATTTTTTCATTAGAAATTGTGGATAGTGCAAAGTAAAAATTGAAATTTTCCGCTGATATGCCATTTTAGTGCACAATATGTTGTGCCCAGTTTGGGCCACTGAAGACAAATACCTCATAAAATGTTAAGCGGGTTCTCCCAAGTATGGCATATATGAGGACGTAAACTGCTGTTTTGGCACACTGTAGGGCTCAGAGGGGAGGGAGCGACATTTGGCTTTTGGAGCGCAGATTTTGCTTGCTAGTTTTTCTGTTTGGGGTATTGCTGGTATTTCGGTTTATAATGTGGGGGCATATGTAGGCTGCGCGGATTACATCAGGGTTTAATAAGGTGGTATAATAATGCGGTAAATAAATAATAATTCATAGATCTTATCCGCTTTTGGAACACTGTGCACGTTTGGCATCGCCATATTCTGAGAGCCAGAACTTTTTTATTTTTTCTCCACCGGAGCCGTCTGAGGGCTTATTTGTTTCGGGACAATCTGTAGTTTTCATTGGTGCCATTTTTGGGTACATGCGATTTTTGTTGATCACCTTTTCTTCCATTTTTTGGCAAGCAAGTTGACCAAAAACAAGCAATTCTAAAAAAGTTTTTTATTTTTGTTTTTTTACAAAGTTCACATTGGGCTACAAATTACATTTTACTTTATTCTGCGGGTCGATATGATTACGGAGATACCATATGTATATAGTTTTTTTATTTTTTTATGTTTTACAGCGTTTGCACAATAAAATCTCTCTTTTTTTATTTATTTATTTATTTTTTAATGACTTTTTTGTCTCCCAATATTCTGAGAGCCATAACTTTTTTTATTTTTCATCAAAAAAGCTGTGTAAGGGCTTGTTTTTTGTGGGACAGGTTGTAGTTTTTATTGGTACTGTTTTGGGGTAGAGGCGACTTTTTGATCACTTTTTTTATTCTATGTTTTGTGAGGGGTGGTGACCAAAAAATAGCAATTCCGGCATTGTTTTATATGAAATTTTTTTGCGATGTTAACTGTGCGGGAAAAATAACATTATAGTTTTACAGTTTTAGACATTACGGACGCGGTGATACCTAATGTGTGTACTTCAATTTTTTCCTATAATGAAAGACTTAGGGCTTATTCAGACGAACATGATATACGTCCGTGCAATGCGCGTGATTTTCACGCGCGTCGCACGGACCTATATTAGTCTATGGGGCTGTGCAGACATGTGCGTGATTTTTACGCAGCGTTGGTCCGTTGCGTAAAAGTCGCAACATGTCCGTTCTTTGGGCGTTTTTCGCGCATCACGCACCCATTGAAGTCAATGGGTGCGTGAAAACCACGCATGCCACACGGAAGCTTTTCCGTACGAACTGTGTGATTCGCGCAACAGCTGTGAAAAGGAGGAATGAAAACAGAAAAGCACCACATGCTTTTCTGTTTACAAACATACAAACGGTGTGTCATAATGATGGCGGCTGCGCGAAAACCACGCAGCCGCGCATCATATGATGCTGCCACACGGAGCTGTCAAGTGCCTTTTGCGCAGGCAAAACGCCACGTTTTTTGCGTGCGCAAAAGGCACACGCTCGTGTGAATCCAGCCTTATAGAGAAAAATGCAGTGTTTTGTTTTTTGTCAACGTGAAACTTTTATTTTTACACTTTTATTCAACATTTTTATTAACTTTTTTTTTTCCCACTATGGGACTTGAAGGCCTACACTTCTGAACTTTACTCTAATGCATTGCACTACCCACGTAGTGCAAGGCAATAGAGCTGTGAGTTATTCACTGACAGCAAGCCTATTAGACCCGCCTCTGAGCCCGCACCATCATCATCGTGTACTATTATGTTGCTTTGCCTTAAGACCTTGGCGACAGCAACGTAATAGTACGTGACATGTCGTCAAGGGGTTAATGACTGTGTTTCAACCTACATATGAAAATCATGATCATTATGACCTGTTTGATATAATTGGTTAATCATACACCTGACTATAATCCTACAAAATTCTTGACTTTGTGCAAGTGTACCTAGAAGAATTGATGCTGTTTTGAAGGCAAAGTGTGGTCACACCAAATATTTGATTTCTATTTCTCTTCTGTTCATTCACTTTGTATTTTGTTAATTTATAAAACTATTAACACCTCTATTTTTTAAAGCATTTTTACATTGCAGCATTTTTCCACAAGTGCCTAAAACTATATGTGTGTGTATACTAGTCCTTCTCAATGAATTAGAATATCCTCCAAAGTTTATTTCAATGATTCAATTCAAAAAGTGAAACTCATGTATTATATAGATTCATTACACACAAAGTGATCTATTGCCAGCATTTTTTTATTTTAATGTTGATGATTATGGCTAATGAAAACCCAAAATTTAGTCTCTAAGAAAATTTGAATATTATATAAGCCCAATTTCAAAAATGATTTTTAATACCGAAATGTCGTCCTACTGAAAAGTATGTACAGTATATGCGCTCAATACTTGGTCTGGGCTCCTTTTGCATGAATTACTGCATCAATGCGGCGTGGCATGGAGGCGATCAGCCTGTGGCACTGCTGAGGTGTTATGGAAGCCCAGGTTGCTTTGATAGCGGCCTTCAGCTGGTCTGCATTGTTGGGTCTGGTGTCTCATCTTCCTCTTCACAATACCCTATAGATTCTCTATGGGGTTTAGGTCAGGCGAGTTTGCTGGCCCATTAAGCGCAGTGATAATGTGGTTATTAAACCAGGTATTGGTACTTTTGGCAGTGTGGGCAGGTGCCAAGTCCTGCTGGAAAATGAAATCATCATCCCCATAAAGCCTGTCAGCAGAGGGAAGCATGAAGTGCTCTAAAATTTCCTGCTAGACGTTGACTCTGGACTTGATATAACACAGTGGACCAACACTGTTATTCAGTGGTGCAAAGTCCTGTTTTCAGATGAGAAAGTAAAGTTTGCATTTCATTCGGAAATCAAGGTCCCAGAGTCTGGAGGAAGAGTGGAGAGGCGTCAATCCAAGTTGCTTGCGGTCCAGTGTGAAGTTTCCACAGTCAGTGATGGTTTGGGGAGCCATGTCATCTGTCATCCGCTGGTTTAGCATGCTTGAAAAAGGTCCCATAGTAGGAAGGAAACGTTGCAGGTTTGTGTTGACTGAATAAAACTGCACCATTTGCTTCATTGGAGTGCAGTGGGATTTCAAATATATATATATATATTATATTCTCAGGGAAGCAGCACAGTGATGCATAGAGATAATCCGGGTGCAAGACCTTGGATACCGATCCAGCATTCCAATGATACACAGAAAATAAAAAGAATGGCAGCACTCTGGCAATTTTAATGAGAGATGGACTTTATTCACCTTACGTGCGACGTTTCAGCTCGCTCCAATAGAGCCTTTTTCAAGGCTGAAACGTCTCACGTAAGGTGAATAAAGTCCATCTCTTTCACTAAAATTGCCGGAGTGCTGCCATTCTTTTTATCTTCTGTGTATCATTGGGGCTTAATACGAATCTTTATTTTGTGATTTCGGTTTTTATATTTTCTACAGTAAAATTCTGATAACTGGCATTCTATAGAATGAGGCTACATGCACACTTTAGCTTATTTTGCTACGGAAAATATGCAGCAAAACTGCTTTTTTTTTTTTTCCTATGCGTTTTTCCGTGCGTTTTTCCGTTTTGCTGTGTAAATCGCTGCATTTTCATGCTGCGGGTTTTGCTGTGTATTTGTCCAGAGCTAGGGAGAGAGGATTCGCAAGTGGAATCGCGGGATAAATTGACATGCTGCAGTTTTGGAAATACGCACCGCGGGCCAATTTATGTCCCGAAAATTGACGCGGCATGGACATGAGATTTCCTGGAATCTCATTGCCTATTCTGGTACTGTATTACGCTGCGGTTTTGCCGCACGGAAAAACGCGTGGCAAAACCGCACGTAATATGCATTGTATGCTTTGACCCTGACGTGCCAGGCTTTGAAAAATTCTAGTCTACCAAAATTTTTTAATTTAAGATTTGTAAGATTTGCTATGTGGCCCTACAATTTCTGTGTCCCTACATAGTCTCAGTCCGTCAACACTGATTGGACAGTGTCAGTCTGTGTAGGGACACCCCTTCAAATGGTAACACCCAGTTGTCAATTTTATTTAAGAAAATATGTACCAGAATAATTATTTCATGGGGAATACAAGTATTTACTAAAACAGACATCCGGAAAGGTGACAGGTCCTCTTTAAAAATGCATAATATTATAAATTCATTAGTAGTTCCTTCATTCCTGAACTGTAGTTTTTGGACTGACACCTACTTTTGGTAACAATTTGGATTCTAAGCAGTGATCTCATGCGAGGGATTATTATGGTATCAAAGTAGAACTACGCCCAGCTATAACTCAGGCTTAATTATCATTAAGATGCCGCATTTTCAGCTACCTCTGTTTTTGATGTGCTTTATATTCCAGGCTATTAAGTAAAAACATTTTGCTTGTCTGCAGGAAAACTCTAGAGATCAATCTATAGACTGACAGGCCCCATGCCCACGTCAGTTTTTTTTCTTCAAGGTGCTATCTGTTGTCACGGATAACACCCTGAGCCCATTTATTTCAATGCGGCCATGCACACTTACGTTGCTTTAACGGAACCATGTGGCCGTTCTGTCAAAAGTAGGGCAGGTCCTACTGCTGCCTGTTTTTGACGGAACAGTCTCGGCCTTCTCATTGAATATGGTCCGTGAAACAACGGGCTGTACACGGAAGCCATCCGTGTGCAGCTCGTGTGGGACGGGACCGCCAATAACGGCCGTTCAACGGCCGATGGAAGTGTGCATGAGGCCTTAATAGGTTATTCAGTTTCCAGTTTTCATAATCGGATTGTTACCAATAAGCATGTTTTATTAAATAATTTGTTGTATATTATGTTTTAAAGGCATTTTGAGCAAGGTGATTAAGAAAATACCTCTTTAGGCTATGTTCACACGGGGTCTTTTGCCGAGTTTTTTGACGCGGAAACCGCGTCGCAAAACTCGGCAGAAACGGCCCGAGAACGCCTCCCATTGATTTCAATGGGAGGCGTCGGCGTCTTTTTCCCCCGAGCAGTAAAACTGCCTCGCGGGAAAAAGAAGCGACATGCCCTATCTTCGGGCGCTTCCGCCTCCGACCTCCCATTGACTTCAATGGGAGGCAGGAGAAAGCGTGTTTTCTGCCCGCGGCGCTCAATGGCCGCGGGCGAAAAACGGCGCGATCATTGCTATTCACACGGAGTATTTTGGGGGAGGAATATCTGCCTCAAAATTCCGTTTGGAGCTTTGAGGCAGATATTCCTCCCCCAAAATACTCCGTGTGAACATAGCCTTAGAAAGCAGTAGTCACAAAAATGGACCTAGATCTACATGCTACCATAAGCCAAAGCTCACTCACATGTTTTTGGTAACAGATTTTTTTTACATATTTCACCATTTGTATTGCAAAGAGTAAAAACAGTAGCAAATCTAGAACAAATCCGTGACAGGGCATGCTGCAGATTTTAGTATGCCCAGTATGCCCTCAAATGGAACTTTTCTTGGAAACCACACATACCCTTTTTCTAATCACAACCCTTCTTTAAGGCCGGATTCACACGAGCGTTGCGTTTTTGCGCGCGCAAACAACGCGGCGTTTTGCGCGCGCAAACACCATTTGACAGCTGCGTGTGTCATCCGTGTCTGATGCGCGGCTGCGTGATTTTCGCGCAGCCGCCATCATAGAGATGAGTCTAGTCGACGCCCGTCACTGTCCAAGGTGCTGAAAGAGCTAACTCTTTCAGCACCCTCGACAGTGAATGCCGTGAAAAAAAGAAAAAGTTCGTACTTACCGAGAACTTCCCGGCCGTTGCCTTGGTGACGCGTCCTTGGTGACGCGCCTCTCGACATCGGGCCCCACCTCCCTGGATGACGCGCCAGTCCATGTGACGGCTGCAGGCTGTGCTTGGCCTGTGATTGGCTGGAGCTGAATTGGCCTGAATTGGCATCCCGGGAGGTCAGACTGGAGGAAGACGCCGGGAGTTATCGGTAAGTCAGAACTTCTTTTTTTTTTTTACAGGTTCATGTTTATTGGGATCGGTAGTCACTGTCCATGGTGCTGAAACAGTTTAACTCTTTCTGCACCATGGACAGTGACTATCTCCTGACGTCGCGTACCGATAATTTTTTTGCCGGGTTCGGCCAAATCGAGTTCGGCCGAACCCGGTGAAGTTCGGTTCGCTTGTCCGGCTTCGCTAATCGCAAAGACACTCCGTTTGGATGTTCGGAAACAGAAAAGCACGTGGTGCTTTTCTGTTTACATTCATCCTTTTGACAGCTGTTGCGCAAACACGCAGTTCGCACGGAAGTGCTTCCGTGCGACATGCGTGGTTTTCACGCACCCATTGACTTCAATGGGTGCGTGATGCGTTGAAAACGCTGAATCAACGGACATGTCGTGAGTTTTTTGCAACGGAGCAACGCTGCGCAAAAAACGCTGCCATGTCTGCACGGCCCCATTGACTAATATAGCTACGGGCAACGCACGTGAAAATCACGCGCGTTGCACGCGCGTATTTTACGTTCGTCTGAATAAGCCCTAATAATACAATATAAATTGTATTGCTTTAAGTATCCTTTTTTACAAAGTCACAAGCAAATCAGCATGTCAATTCTACAGTAGAATTTGCCATGGATTTCACAGCCGGAGGCCCCATACACACGACCGTAAAGAAACTCTGTAATTGCGGACCGCAATACGGTCCGCAATTACTGACCCGCCCGGTTCTATTGCCGCGGGCACCTTTCCGTAGCGCTACGAAAAGGTGTCCGTGCCGAAGAACCGTGTCGGGAAATATATAGCATGTCCTACTTTTCGGATTTTGCGGGCCAAGCACCCATACTTTGTATGGGAGCACAGCACGAAAATGCGGCCCGCAGGTGTCGGCGGCCGGTCATGCCCACAATCGCGGGCCGTGATTACGGGCACGGCCGTGTGCATGAGGCCAAAGTATGAGAGCACGGCCTGCAAAATCCGAAAAGTAGGACATGCTCCATATTTCCCGGCACAGTTCTACGGCACGGACACCTTTCCGTATCACTATGGAAAGGTGTCCACGGCCAATAGAATCGGACGGGTTCGTAATTGCGGACCGTATTCGGTCCGCAATTACAGAGCTTTTTTATGGTCGTGTGCATGGGGCCTTACAATTCGATGGTAAACCACATTCCCTTGCATTGTACTGTGTTACTGGTGCGGATTTTCGGTGTGGAATCTGCACGAGAAAACCCATATAAAATATGCCACAGGTAAACATGATATAAAACCATGCCAAGATGTCTTAGAAAAACTTTTATGTATCTGACTAACGGGTTATAAAAGTTGTTGTGGATTTTATTTTGGTAGTCAGGCATTATAATTGTTAGCTGAACAATATTTTGAGTAAACTTCACATAACTGTACATGTACTTCTTTTTTCTGCTCATTCTATTGTACCTGTTCTTCTGTCCGTTAATCTGCTGATGTAGTTATTGCTTTTGAGCATGAGCCTTTAAAACCGGATCTCGACTGCAAGCTGTGTATATATACGTCCGGCGGTCGGCGTCCTTAAAACCATAGAGCATTTACGGCACGGGTTTTAGCTTGCTGCCTGATCGATCGGGCAGCTGAATTTCGGGTCCCTGGCAGTCAGTGACTCCAGGAGACCCTTAGGAGAACATAGAAGCAGCTTTCGCTGCATCTATCTTCTCTGATCTCTTCTACACAGCGCTCAATGAGCGCAGAGTATATGAATAGAGGCAGCGGCAGCTATTGGTTCCGGTGATCATGTAACTGGTCACATGATTGCTGGGTGTCATTAGTGGCAAGCTGCTGCTGGGTCTTACTAGATCCAGTACAGCCCCATTAGTGACAATAGTGCAGCCCCAGTTACAGTGGAAAAACATGGTGTAAAAGAAGGGGAAAAAAGTCTCACAAAGGTCTTTTCTGACCTTTTTGAGGGACAGACCATAATAATAAAAAAATAAAAGTAAAATAAAGTGCAAAAATTTTTATAATAAATACACATAAAATACCCAACCGAAAAAATGTCCCTCCCGCCAATCATTGTCATAACGCTAGCCCTGATCCAATTACCCTAAAATAGACGTGATATATCGAAATTTACGGTAGACAATGACTATTATAAATAAATGGTATATTTTAGGGTAAAACTACATTAACAGAAAAAAAATAGATAAAATGTAAAAAAGCATATTTTTTTACTATAATTTTCAAAAAGGATGTGTATAAAAATTATTTAAAAAAAACCTGCATCGTCTACGAGAAAACATTGCAAAAAACACATAAAAATGTTATAGCGGTTTTACTAACGCGTGCTAAAAAATGGCTAAACAGTGTCTGGTCCTGAAGGCTCAAAATAGCCCGGTCCTGAACCGGTTAACATAAGCTCCTAGCTCGCTGCAGCCAAAACTAGAGGAAATGTAGAAGCTTACTGCATATATTGAACGCAAAAATAACACAGTATTCAGTAAACTCTTAAGCTCCCCCTAGTGGTGGCTGAAGGCAGACAGAAGGTTACATTTTAAATCTGTGGCTATGGAGGAAATTCAGGGCTGTGTATCAGAAAAACAAAGCTCTAACCGCTATCAAGATATTATGAAGTATTTTGGACCTTAGAATGACCTGATTTATTTTAAGGCCGCATACACATAAGGTAATCATTGTATAATATCTAGGCCTCTTTATAAAAAAATGTTGGCTTTATTTACATATGAATGGACAGCCCCTTAACTGCTGTCAATCCAAAATTTCCTAGTTGTCAGTGGACTTAGGTTAACCAGATGCAAACAGAGTCAATAATTTATAGAAGTTTTAAATAATGTAAATGATTTTAGCGTATTGTGTCAAGATAGCAAACATTAGCTGTAATTTAGTGGTAGTTGGATGCCTCTGGTGTACAGAACTATAGTTCCTGTTTTGATGTCCGCTTGTATGATGTCTGATATTATCCATATAATCGTTCTGTCCCATATATGGATTTTCTGAAACAAGGAGTTAATTTGTATTGTTGAACACTGTTCTTAGACATTGGAAAGAAGACCGCAACATCTTGTGTCTTGTGCTTTCAGGCAATAACGTTTAATTGCAGTGATTAATTAATGACTGTGAGCGGAAAGTGCTTCACTATATGCCACTTACAACGACCGGAAAGCAGTGTGAGACTGATATGTCCAACAAAAAGAAACAAGCTTCACTCCTAATACAAGTTGTAGTCCTACTTCTATATAGTTAGTACAGTAACGTTTCTAGTGACTATTTTTTCATTATTTTGCAGTTTGTCACATGAAACTACCCTTCTAACTTACAGGCCAATCGGAATGTATCATTTATTTTTTTTAATCGTACTGAGAAACTGAATATATATGACCATGCCTCTTATTTAATTACAGATCCACATTTGCTAATTGTCAAGACAGACCCAGTTCATGTTCCACATGCTTTATACGTTAACATCTATGCAGGGCCGGCCTTAGGATAGATGGCGCCCTGTGCGAAATTATCTTTCGGCGCCCCACCCCCATCATAAAAAAAGTATGCCCCCCACAGTATAATGCCCTATATAGTGCCCACACAGTATAATTCCCCTTAAGTGCTCCCATACAGTATAATAATGATATTTAATAATATAATATAACCCCTTTAAGAACAGTATTTTGTCCTCTAATTGTGCCCACACAGTATTATGCCCCCTAAGTGCCACACACAGTTTATTGCACCCTGTAATACCCCTACACAGTATAATGTCGCTTAGTGGCCCCCACACACTATAATGCCCCCCTCCCCTGGATGCCACACACAGCGCCCCCCTTGTAGATAGTGCCCCCCTGTAGATTGTGCCATACAGCCTACCTGTAGACCGTGCCATACATCTCCCCCCACCTCGCCCTTGTAGACAGTGCCCCCAAACATAAAATGTTTACTCACCTAGGCCCCGTTCCCACGACTAACTGAGCTTCTCCAGGACCGGATCCTTGCGTAGGCCGGCGTGATCCTATAGCCTAGTACAGAGTTTCCCAACCTTTTCGGACTCGAGGCACCACTGGAAAAATAACATTTCCTCAGGGCACCCCTACCAAAAATTGTTTCGAGAAAGACAGAAGACAAGCACTACACTCTTAGGCCTCATGCACACGACCGTAAAAACTCCCGTTATTACGGGTCGTAATTACGACCCGTAATAACGGGCTCATAGACTTCTATTGGCGACGGGTGCCTTCCCGTTTTCTCACGGGAAGGTGCCCGTGCCGTTGAAAAAGATAGAACATGTCCTATTTCAGGCCGTAATAACGGCACGGACAGTCCATAGAAGTCTATGGAGCTCTCGTAATGACGGGTGGCTACATGTGTGCACCCGTCATTACGGCAGCGTTGCTAAGCGACGTCAGTAAATAGTCACTGTCCAGGGAGCTGAAAGAGTTAACTGATCGGCAGTAACTCTTTCAGCACCCTGGACAGTGACTACCGATCAGTATAAACCTGTAAAAAATAAAAGACGTTCATACTTACCGACAACTTCCTGCTTCCTCCAGTCCGGTCTCCCGCCCGTTGCCTTGGTGACGCGTCCCTCTCGACATCCGGCCCGACGTCCTGGATGACGTTTCAGGCCATGTGACCGCTGCAGCCAATCACAGGTCAATCATAGGCTGCAGCGGTCACATGGACTGCCGCGTCATCCAGGGATGTCGGGCTGGATGTGAAGAGATGGACGCGTCACCAAGACAACGGCCGGGTAAGTATGAATTTCTTTAACTTTTATTACAGAAAAGGCTGTCCCTTCTCTCTATCCTGCACTGATAGAGAGAAGGGGCTGCCGATTAGTGCAGTGCTATTTTGCCGCCAAAAACGTGCTCGTAAATACGGGTAGAATACGTGTGACACCGGACCCATATTTACGGGCACGGGTTCGTAAATACTGGTGCAAAACGGGTGGAATACGTGTGACACCGAACCCGTATTTACGCCAGTATTTACGGGTGGGAAAAAATACGGTCGTGTGCATGAGGCCTTAGGGTATGTTCACACAGCGTTTCTTGTAAGGCAAAAAAAATAAAAAATCTGCCTCAAAACTCCTTCAGGAATTTTTAAGCAGATTTTGAATTGACAGCGTTGTTTGACCTGTTTTTTTTTATTTTTTTTAAGTCGTTGAAGCTAATGCAAAAGACGCAGGCAAAAAAGCACTGAACGCGCGCCGCAGGTATTTTCTGCCTCCTATTAATTTCAATTGGAGCTCAGAGGTGGAAACAACTTGAAGACCATCAGCCCCCCACTCACAGTAAACTGACCATCAGCCACGCCTTACAGCAAACTGACCATCAGCCCCCCACTCACAGTAAAATGACCATCAAATCCCCACTCACAGTAAAATGACCATCAGCCCACAGATTCCCCTTTGTAGGTAGTGCCACACAGCCCCCTTGTAGGTAGTGCCACACAGCCCCCTTGTAGGTAGTGCCACACAGCCCCCTTGTAGGTAGTGCCACACAGCCCCCTTGTAGGTAGTGCCACACAGCCCCCTGTAGGTAGTGCCACACAGCCCCCTGTAGGTAGTGCCACACAGCCCCCTGTAGGTAGTGCCACACAGCCCCCTGTAGGTAGTGCCACACAGCCCCCTTGTAGGTAGTGCCACTCCCTCCACACAGCCCCCTTGTAGGTAGTGCCACACAGCCCCCTGGTGGGTTGTGCCACACAGCCCCCTGGTGGGTTGTGCCACACAGCCCCCTTGTAGGTAGTGCCACACAACCCCCTTGTAGATGGCACCCCCCCTTGATGTAGATAGCGCCACTGTAGATCCCCAAAGGAGCGGAATCCCCCTGTGGCCGGGGATTCCGCTCCTGGAGAGCTCCGCTTGATGTCCCTGTCCATATATGGACAGGGACATCAGATGGCAACTCCTGAAGCGGAATCCCCGTCCTCAGCGTTGCAGACGTTATGACCGGGGATTCCACTCCAGGAATAGCCCCTGTCGTCTATGTCCATTTATGGACAGAGACGTCTGGGGCTTCTCCTGGAGTGGAATCCCCGGTCACAGAGTCGGCAACGCTGTGGACAGGGATTCCGCTTCAGGAGTTGCCCCTGATGTCACTGTACTATAATTTTTGTTAATGAAATGTCATGATCGCAGTCATGACATGAATTATTGTGCTAACTCCCTGGCCAGTGCCCTGAAAATTATTTTATGTTTAATTCTATCTATCTATCTATCTATCTATCTATCTATCTATCTATCTATCTATCTATCTATCTATCTATCATCTATCTATCTATCTATCTATCTATCATCTCTCTTACTAAAAAAAGTCCATATAGATGTGATTTATACTGAAGTAGGGCTGAAAATAAAATCTAGATTTTTTTTCAACACTTTGGGCGACTTTCGATTTGAATCTCGATTTTTTTTTTTTCCGCTTGTGCCAAGCGGGCGCCCTGGAGCGATATTAAATTATAGTTTCTGAAGTATGAGCAGCATCCTGTGCAGTACCGGCCCCAGCATGGGGTTTTACTAAATGACATAAGGCCGGATTCACACGACCGTGATTGGACTGTGAAAAATGGTCCGTGTGTCTGCCGGATTTCCCAGCCCGATCACGGTATAGGTGAACAGGACTCCCGGCTTCATAGACATTTAGGCTACAGTCATTCGGCGGTAAAAAAAAATGGCCATTAAAAGCTGATGTCCGTTTTTCATTTGCATTTTGCACCAGTGTCTCTAAATTCTCATCCATTTCCTCTGTTCGTTTTCATGGCCACTAAAAAACAGGATGGATTTCATTTGTCAGGGTTTTTGTATTAAACTCCTGAAAACAGTAGTGCCCATGTAGATAGTGCCGAAATGTCCCTGTAGATAGTGCCCACATAGTGCCACACCCTTGCAGATAGCACCCCCACATGTAGGTCTCACCCCCACCCCCCCATGTAGATTGCAGCACAACCCCCACTCCCTTGTAGATCACACCCCCACATGTAGATCGCATCCCCCCCTTCTTCCTTGTAGATGTCGCCGCTGTTGCTGCCACTAGGAGCTGAATCCCTGGCCAGAGGTTGCCGACGCTTTAGCCGGGGATTCAGGTCCTAGTAGGAGCTACTGCGGTGCGATCGGCATGGGGGGTGGTGATGTGATCGTCAAGGGGGGGATGTGATGCGATCGGCAAAGGGGTGGTGTTTGTGGTACGATTTGCAAGGGGGGGTGGTGGTGGTGCGATCTGCAAGGGGGGGTGCTATCTACAGCGGGACGGTATCGCTATTTACTACGCGTTTCTGCCTACCCGCGGAACTGTTATTCCGTGCTGTGTCATTTTGTTCACTACAGAATAGCAGTTCTGTGGAGAAGCAGAGAACGGGGCGGACCTGGCAGCGGTGGGGCGGAGCTTCCTCCTGCAGCACCGCGCCACTAAAGAATCGATTCAATGATTCTGTTAAAAAACAGAATCGTAAAAGACCTTGGGGGCGAATTAATCGAATTAATTCTATTAATCGCCCAGCCCTATACTGAAGACCTGAGAGGAAAAAAACAAGTCATTTTTTAATTCGGTTGAACTCGTCCGGGTAAATGGACCACACATAGAAAAAAAATTGAAGTTGACAGGCCGAGTTACATTCAAATTTAATACAGGGACAGCGGGACACCGCCCAGAATCCAGGACTGTTCTGCTGAATCCGGGATGGTTGGGAGGTACGGCCTGGGGGGGAATGTAGCGCTATCTACAGGGGGGGTGTGTGTGGGGCAATATCTATTGGCGGTTGCACCATCTACAGGGGGCTGTGCCCATTGCTCACATACCCCCAACGGTGACAGCCTCAGGGGAAGTATGCGTGTTTTTGAGACCCCTGGTCTAAAGCCTGTGTTAAAACGTCCTTTTGGTTTGTAGTAGTATTTGCATACTAGTTCCTACTATGCCAGTAATCGGTAAAGCAGCTTTTTAAGTGAAGAAAGAGTTAAGAGATATTTTATTTTGCCTATAGAAACTTCACAAAGTATGCAAGTGTTTTTACAGTTAAGGTTAGGCTGGGCTAAGTGCTTTTGTGTAATTACAAACCCCCTCCGTCAACAGTTTTACATCCCTGCAGGCTTTTTCTTTAAAATAGATTTGGCTGCAAAGAGCACAACAGGTTGCTGTTTTGAGCAGTGCTATTTTAAGACAAGCAATGCTAGAGCCCATGAGAGAAGGGCACAGCATATGTGAAATAGGTAACTGTTGCCAGGAAACCTGTGAAAAGGGCTAGATCCCTCCACCCCCGCTCACATTTTAAAGCGTTGGCCTGTGAAGTAGGTGGTCCTTGTAGATTAGCGTCTGCTGATGTGACACCAATGTTGCGTCACCAATATCACAAATTAGATATTCGGAACTTGAGCTGTGTCGTTGATTATAAGTGTGAAAAGGCGCATATCATGGGGTCAGTGACACATCTAAAGGCTGACTAAATATATAAAGTGGCTAAAAAAGCTTTGCAATAGAAGTTATTTTTAAGCTGTGCAGTAATATTTACTGTATTCCTAGAATAGCCTCACACCCCTAGCTCACTGCACATCTGGCTAATTACATATACGTACATAAGCAAACAAGTGGAAATCTAAGGGCTATATTTAAGTCAGCTTATCGTTATGACATGGGCTTCGATCCGTGATTGTGGCCTGTGCCTACTGTAGTAGGCAGGCTTGTTCTAAAGTTGACCAAAGACATTATATTTTTGAAGGCAATCCTGCGGAACTGGATGGGATCCACCAACAATTTCTGCCTCATTATGCATTGAAACTTTTCAGGCTCTATGTTGCTACATTGTTGGGCAGATTTGTCAATGAAGTGGCTTTTGGAAAACTAGGGAGAAACTGTTATAAGTTAGGCCCCATTCACATCACGTTATTGGCCTATGTTTACCGTGTAGATCGGGAAAGCTCCAGACGGACATGATAAACGTGTTCGTAGGGCTCCATTATCTTGACGGAGACCAAAAGAGTGTCCTTTTGGCCTCCTTCGTGCTGGTATATGTTGTTCTACCTTTTTTTCAAGGATGGAATAGTGTAAAAGACTACGCTATTCCATCCTGAGGGATCCCACAACAAAAGTGGTACGACACTGTATACATTCTAACATGGGAGCTCAGAGGAAACTCCTGACGTCACTGTCCATATATGGACAGTGACGTCAGGAGCAGTGCTGGAGACCCCAGGCAGAGCGCTAGCTGATTCTCTGCTCGGGGACTCCAGCGCTAGGAAAGCTACTGGAGTCACTGTCCATATATGGACAGTGACGTCAGGAGTTTGTTTTCGTGGAGTCCCTGAGAAGCGCATCAGCTAGCACTCTGCCCGGGGACTGCAGCACTACTCCTGATGTCGCTGTCTATATATGGACAATGACTTCAGGTGCTTTCCCAGGACTTGTCTCGGGCGTCATATCCCACTGCATGCCATACAGTGGGATATGTATGGGGCTTTCGTCTGAGATATACATCGGGAGTCTGCCCGACGTATACCTTCGACAGAAGGCGTAAATGTGATGTGACAAACCGCATTGTAAAAGGAAGATGCTCATAGTCATTTGCTTTAATTGATAAAGAGTGCTCCAAACTTCTGTTTGCGAGTCATTTAGTAATATGCTTTATACGCTATAGCCAGTGCTTCCTGTCCTGATTGGCCGATAGGAACCATATGGTGATGCTTGGCTATTCAGGCTGGGAGGCTCCGTAATTAGCAAACACATGCTGAAGCACATTACTTTACAAATGACGTAACTGAATAATTTACCATTGTACATGGAGGTGGTAAAGGTGCAGTACAATGGCATCCTGGAATAGTTTGGACCTAAATTGTTCTGATGAAGAAGACCTCCAGTGGAAACACAACTTTCCATGTCTGACTGTATACCACCTGACTGTATACCACACTCTACACTTCTTTTATGTATACTGTACTTACTTTTTGAACTGCTGCCTTGTCTGTGCTGTAAAAAAGCCTCCTTCTTGATTCTTAGATTTCCCCAGCTTTTTCTTCCTCTCTGCTTTGCTATCAATCCCATGATTCTTCAGTACAGCATAACATGACCAGCTAAAGACCATACCGTTCCTGCATGCAGGGGTACACTGTGATTATCATTCTCTCTATATAAGCTGAGAAACCATAAGTTTACATTTAGGAAGGCTGCACTATATTCTTCTACATTATACCTGTGTGACAGGAACCTGTCTAAGTATCAGTGGTAGCTGATGATAGAAGTTTCTGTCCCCCCCGCCCCCCTGTGCAAAACTACTATGGCACAGGAACTGCTGAAGCCTGTGACTGGTGACACATAGATTTCCATAGACTGAAGTAGAGAAAGCGTGTCACCGAGCCGGATTCACACTGCTGCTAAGCAACCATCCCGGTCTGATCTATAGAGCTAGAAGCAGCAAGAAAAATAACCGGTAAGAGACTGACACATGGAATACCATAAATTGTACACATGGGAAAGTTTAGCTTTGGCTGGAGTGTGATTCTGCAGTAAGACCCTTGTGGCCAGTGATGTTGGGTACCAATCGCTCTATGTGGCTGATGATTAGATCGTATCTTTATGATTTCTAACACAGGTTTGCTCAGATTGTGCAGGGCAGAACAATTGTCAATCGTGCCTAGACTAGGAGATATGCTCTTTGGCTTCTTGCTGCAATGCATCTTGATCTAAAATTTGGCCAGATTTACACAAGGCAATTTGGATAAAAAATAAAAAGGCCATTAAAAACTGTACCAAAGCAAGGAGAAGATCCTAAAGAGAGGAAAAGTATGTAGGAAATACTTCTGTCTTGTGTGCATATATACAAAAATATTACATAAAAAAAACTGGTGTTTTTTTTACCACCACTAATATCCTAATTTACACACAGATTACATTCTCACATACATTTTCTTTAGGGTAAAATTTAACCCCTTAATGACCAGCCTATTTTAGACCTTAATGACTAAAATGCAATTTTTTACGTTTTTGCATCTTCTCATTCAAAGAGCTATAACTTTTTTGTTTTTGCAATGAAATAGCTGTACAATGTCTTGTTTTTTGCGGGACAAGTTGTCATTTTTAATAGCACCATTTTGGGGTACATAGAATTTATTGATTAACTTTTATGAACTTTTGTTTTGGGGGGGGGGGGTAGAAAAAAAACTGCAATTTCGACACACTTTTTTGCGTCCTAAATTTACGCCGTTTACCGCGTGGTGTAAATAACACAATAACTTTATTCAGCGGGTTGTTGAGATTGCAATGATACCAAATTTGTATAGATTTTGTATGTTTTACTACATTAACACAGGGAAAACACTTATTTTTCAAAATTATTTGTTTTTGTGTCTCCATATTTGAAGAGCCATAACTTTTTAACTTTTTCGCCGATGCAGTTGTATGGTGATTTTTTTTTGCAGGACGACCTGAAATGTTCTTCATGACACTGTATATAATAAACATTATGGGTTTATTAAAAAATAGCATCAAGAACTGCATGGAAAAACAGGAAAGCCACAGAGAGAAGGGACTCCGTAGAAACGAGAGAGAAGGCAGTTTGTATTTCAAGGAAGCCTGGGTGACTCTGTGACTAAACTACACTTCGAAATCTGTGGTTCTTCTTAATCCCAGCTACAAGAGGAAAAATAAATAAAAATCATGAATGGCTGATGTAGGAAGAAAAAGGCCGTACACATCTAAGCTTTGAATTTATAGTGGAGATTTGCTTTAATGGACAGAAATGTGCTTCTGCTATTGTGCAGGGGGGACAAAGAGTGTTTCCATTAAGGGATTAATTTAATTGATGATCTGGATTTTACAGTTCAAGCGTCTCAATGTGATTCCTATTAATATATTTTTCTATGGGAGCTGCAGTGCGTACAGCTTGTTCCTTTTCTTCAGCACCCACTCATGGCATGCTTTACAATCGCACATTAAAGTCACACTTCATCTGTCCTCTTGTGTGTCTTTAATTAACACACTGTTGCTAGAGATGGCGGACAGGCTAAGCAGCTGTGATCTTTTCAGTCACCGGATACAACTATGGAAGCACTTTGCATTGGATGTAAAACAGTCTTAGGCCACATGCACACGACCGTAGAATTCATCCGTAACTACGGTCCATAATTACGGGCACGGTCGTTTGCAGAGCCTTACTGCCTTGCTTCTATTCTTGGTTTGGCCTCTCTTCCACATCATCATCATCCTCATCATCAATGGCTTGATTTGAACCTGTAGTGCTCATAGTCTTATGTTTAAACTGAATTGCAGATATGACTGTTCCCATGGTGTTGCCTTCAATTGAACATTGTATCCGAGAGGATTCTCACATAAACAAGAGCAACAGCTTTTTGGTCTTCTGTTAGTTTATATCTTGGTCCTTCGTATTGGGGACTTGCATTTAGTATATGGATACCCTATGATTCTACCATTATTTTGAGCTGTGAGGGTACACCTTGTAAGTTTAGGCCATATAACGAGTTAGCAGCTTGATTGATATTTTAACACTGACAAGGACCTACCCAAAACTGTAATATTTCCATCTTTATTCAGTAAAACAGTGTATTTACATGCCGGGGTAAAGCTATCTATCTTATCACTGCCATTGACATGCCTCTGTGGAAAGAGGGAGTTCCAGTCAGGAAATAGTGTCCCTGCATCTGAGGGTGTGTTCACACGCAGTGTTTTCAGGCGTATTTTGGGGTGTTTACGCCTCGAAAAACACCTGAAAAAACGGAAGCTGAACGCCTACAAACATCTGCTCATTGAAATCAATGGGAAAACAGCATTTAGCTCATACGCCGCTGTTTTAAAAAATTGATTGTAAAAAGACACTCCGTAAAACAAAGTAGCATGTCACTTCTTGAGGCATTTTTTGGAGCTGATTTTCCATTGAGCACTATGAAAAACGCCTCTAAAGAAGCTCCAAATTCATTCTCCGCTTCAAAAACGCCTGAAAATCAGGAGCTGTTTTCCCTTGAAAACAGCTCCGTATTTTCAGACGTTTTTGGGTTTGCGTGTGAACATACCCTCATTCTAACCATACACTAGTGATTTTGGACTGCCAATAGGCAGGTTTAGACCATCTTCTACTGAGTGTTGGTGCCTTTTTGGGACAATAAGACCGATTATCTGTGGAAAAGTTGATCTGCTGGGTTGGATTTTTTTCAGTCATTGTTGGGTCCAGTCGTCTGAAAAATCTGCATCCCAGAATGAACATACTAACAATTATATACACTTCTCAAGTATCCACATAAACTTGATAGGATTTAGTTTATTTTTCGGATTTCAGGGGATTTCTGGAAAAAGTAATTTTTTTTATCCCCTCAATTTGAATGTGCAATGCAAATGTGTTTGAAAGGAATACATAACTAATAAATCGCTTTATGAAGTTTTATCCAAATTGCATGACCATTAAATGCAACTCATTCTTGAAGCTGTCACTTAACTGGTTGCCGACACAGGACGAGTATGCTCGTCCTGAGCGGCGAGCACTTCGCGCATTAGGACGAGCATACTCGTCCTGTGTGACAGCAGTCTCTGCCGTCTCTGTGCGCGCGATCGAGAGCGGGGCAACGGCTGTAATACACAGCCACGGCCCCGCTCTGACAGCGGAGAGGAGAGAAACATCTTCTCTCCGCTGTTAACCCTTTGAACGCCGCGATGACAGCTGATCGCGGCGTTCAAGGAGAGGGGACTTCACATTGATCGCGTCACAGAAAATAACTGTGACGCGATCAAAGCCCACAACTCGTATGGCCAGACAGCCCAGGGTCCAGTGAAGGACCCCAGGGCTGTCTGAACATATTTCCTGTTGTTAGGGCATACTGAGGTATGCCCTAACAACTGCCTGTGTACGATCAGTAACAGGCTAATGTACTGGCATATAGATCTATGCCAGTACATTACAGTTACAAAATAAAAATCAAAATGATAAATCCTTTTATGGGATTAAGCAAAAAAGTTAAATGAATGTAAAAAAAAAATAATGGTAAATAAATAAATAAAAAGTAAATAAAATACACAGAAATACACATTTTTTATAATAAATAAACTTTTTAAAATATAAGTCCCAAAACATGAAATAATATAGACATATTTGGTATCGCCACGACCGTAACAACGTGTACAACAAATGTATACCATTATTTATGATGATCGGTGTATGGTGTAAAAAATAAAATATTAAAACTGCTTCGCAACTGCTTTTTTTTTCTGCATTTTAATCTAATTAAAAATTTATAGAAATTAAACGATAATGTATTTGTACCAAAAAATGGTACGTACATAAAGTACAACTCGTCCCGCAAAAAACAAAGTCTCATACAACTATGTCGTACAAAAAATAAAAGCGTTATGAGCGTCGGGATGCAAAGAGGGAAATGTAAAAAAAATTGCTCTGTCCTCAAGGCTAAAATTGGCCGTGTCCTTAAGGGGTTAAAGGGGTTGTGCCACAAAAGACATGCAACCACTATCCACAGGATAGGGGATACATGTGTGATCGCTGGGGGACCGACCACTGGGGCTTCCAGCGATAAGGACAACGGGGAACCGATGGTCCCCCGAAGTGCTCCATGAGAAGCTTGGGACTTCCGGGTTCTGTGTCCGGCAGTTCCATAGAAATGAATAAACCACCGGTCACACTTGTGCGCATGTGTGACCGGCGCTCCATTAATTTCTATGGAGCTGCCGGATTCACAAGATGGAAACAGAACCCGGAAGTCCCAAGCTTCTCATGGGGGACTTTCGCTTCCCCGTTCTCCTTATCGCTGCGGGTTCCAGTGATCGGACCCCCAGCGATCACACATGTATCCCCCTATACTGTGGATAGTGGATGCATGTGTTTTGTGGCACTACCCCTTCAAAGAGGACCTATCACTTCTCCGGTATGGTCTATTTTAGTAAATACTTGTATTCCCCATGAAACAACAATTCTAGAACATATTTTCTTAGAACCCTGCACTGTGCTGTTCCTCTGTTTTATTCCTTCTAGAATTTTATAAATAAATTCACAATTGGGTGTTACCGTTACTTTGTCAAAGGGGTGCGTCCCTGCACAGTCTCACTCTGTCAGCACTGATTGGACAGTGTCAGTCTGTGTAGGGACACCACCCCCAACTGGTAACACCCAGTTGTCAATTTATTCATAAATTTCTAGGAGGAATAACAGAGGAACAGCTCAACATAGGGTTCCTCGAATAGATGCTCCAGAATTGTGATTTAATGGGGACTACAAGTATTTACTAAAATAGACAATTCTGGAGAGGTGACAGGTGCTCTTTAAGAAATGAGGTACAGTTGCCATTAAAGCTGCCATGGGGAAGAAAAGTCTGTGTATGGTCCCAGCCTTGCATGTGATTGTCAGCATTTTTTTACTAGTATATTGTAGGGATGCGTCGAAATTTTGATGCTGTGCGGAGGGCAAACGGTTCAATACCGTCAATTTATGTATTTCAATACTAAGCTGTGTGGCCGCACAGTTTAGTATTGAAGCGCCCACGATGTTCTCTTCCTTCAATGACCGCCCCGCTCTTAATTAGTACCGACCGCTTTACAGTAGGAGGGAGGACCACTCCTCCCTCCTTTCTTTACTGTCACCAATGATAATCTGAGAATGTGAGAAAGGGGCAGGGAGGGGACTGTCGCGAGCTGCACAGGGTTCCTGGTGGGGTGCCTATGTCGCTCGTGCTGCAGTGGACAGTGACAGACCAGCCCCATGCAGGTATTTGAACAGAGCAAAAGCTTGAAATAAAGGCACTAGTATTTTTTGCAGCCAGCATTGAGGAACACTGGGGCGTCAGTTAAAACAACGGACGTCACACAGACCTATGAAATTCAATGGGGCCATTCAGACATTCAGTGTTTTTCATGCAGCATGTGTCCGCTGCGTGAATCTCACTGCATGTCCTATACTTGGGCGATTTTTGCGCATCACGTCATCCGTGTGCTGTCCGTGATTCACGCAATAGTTGTGAAAGAAATAAGAAAAATAAAAACACCTCCTTCAGTTTTTTTGGGTGACGTAAAAAAAGGTGTGACATACGCGCGTAAAAAAATGCAGACGCGCACCATCTGTACACGGATGTCACACGGAACTGCAACACGCAAAATGTTGAATTTTTTACGCACGTAAAACTGACACGTTCGTGTGAATAAGGCCTAAGAGTAATTAACCCCATCATGTACCTCACACATTAACCCAATGTTGCTTGATGGGATCACTTACTATAATGATTATAATGGGCACCATCGGGTTAATGTGTGAGGGAAATGATGTGGTTATTTCACATGGCTGTGTTGGGTCGCTGGCTTTTCCTGGATCCAACATAGTTCAGAAAGCCGGGCTCCTAGCATCCTAGTTCTGTATGACGCTAGGAGACTCTGCCTCCCCGTGGGAATACTTACTGTCCTGTACTGAAAACATGGGACCGTATTCATGCAGGGAGGGAGGGTTTCTTCGTATCATTATAAATGTAAGGCGTCGGCACTACATACTGTTCTTTATCAATATCTTAAGTCAATATCTTAATTTAGTGCACGGAGGATTGTAGTTAATCCTGGCTAGTACATTACCAGTCCAAGGTTAAAGAAGTCTTGAGTATTTGTAATATCATGCAATTAATCATAAACTCGCCCACGCACGCCTTGGTTTTATGAACCACAACATTGATGTCATATGTTGACTCACACACAGGAAAAAGATTTCTTAATAATGATGTAATCTTCCCACATGCAGACAAGAAGACAATTGTTTGTAATTGTATCTTTTATATTCTGCTCATTGACATGTACAATTATTATTAGATCTTCTCTTTGAACGTGACTGCTAGGGAACGCTCTATATGCCCATGCTCCTTCGGCCTATTTCCCACAAGCGTCTATAATACGGATCTGTAATACAAACGTATTATGGATGGCTTTGCATCAGTATGTCATCAGTATTACAGATCTCTAAGGCCTCATTCAGACGAGTGTATTTAAATACAGATGTGAAATGGCGCACTATGCAGTGGCGTCGCTATCACCGGAGGGGGCTCCGGTGCTAGCAAGAGCCACGTTAACTTGTCAGTGGGATACACATACAAATTAATAGTATAGGCTGCAGGCCACGTTAAGCCTGCAGCCTATAAGGCGCTAGGAGTCGCGCAGGCTGGCGTATGCGGCCCACCGGAGAGGCAGTGTAGCGCTCCGTCTGTCGCAGGAACGGGGCAAGGTAAGTACAATCTTTTTTTTTTTTTTTTAAGGAGCTGTGGGGGAGGGTGGGTTGTGTAGCGCTATATAGAAGGGGAAGAGTGGGGCTGTGCACCGCTATATATAGGGAGGGATTGCTGTGTAACACTATTTACACAAGGGGAGGAGGGGGGGGGGGGCTGTGTAGCACTATACACAAGGGGATGGGGAGCTGTATAGCACTATATACACAAGGGGAGGAGGGGGGCTGTGTAGCGCTATATACAGGGGGGAATTGCTGTGTAACACTATATACACAAGGGGGCTGTGTAGCACTATATACAAGGGGATGGGGGCTGTGTAGCACTATATACAAAAGGGGAGGAGAGGGGCTGTGTGGCACTGTCTACATAAGGGGGCTGTGTGGCACTATCTACAGGGGGGCTGTTGCACTATCTACAGGGGGGCTGTGTGGCACTCTACAGGGGGGCTGTGTGGCACTATCTGCAGGGAGGCTCTGTTCGGCACTATCTGCAGGGGGGGTCTGTGTGGCAGGATCTACAGGGGGACTGTGGCAGGATCTACAGGGGGGATGTGTGTGGCACGATCTACAGGAGCTGTGTGGCACTATCTACAGGGACAGGGGTGTAAGAGAGGGATTCTTTCATTTGATGCCTATAATTGGTGTTTATAACTGTCTATTTTACTGCTGTACTTGTAATATTATAGTATTTAAAAAAGTAATTTAAAATAAGTTTTCTTATTCTCTTATTTAGTATGCTATATTAGCATTTACTGGGGGTATTACTTTTGGTCATCAGATCGCCCACCATTGATGGAGACTTGCCCTGCTCCCTAACTGCTCCGCTCAGGAGCTGTCAAGACTTAGAGGGAACATTGATCATGGACCGAACACGCTCGTGTAAATCTGGCCTTCATGTCATTATTTGTACGCTATTTTGTCAAGTTTTTATCCATATTAGGTTCCGCATTTATATCTGTACTTATTCATTATTCTCTTGCGTTTATTAGTTACTGCTATTTGTTTGCTGTTTTTACACAACGGATTAGGTATCTTAAGTCATATGGTCAAAATACGGATCTTAAATATGCATGTCTGAATGAGGCGTTGGGCTTAATTTAGAGCGTATTTTATTGATTTTTGCACGTGTTTCATGTGTTTTTATAGATGTAAATATGGAACCAAAAACGGATGAAAATTTCAACCTTGACAAAATACTGAACAAATACTGACATTAAAGCACATGTACATACAGACCATAAATGGCATTGTTGTCCATATCAAGTTTAGTGTCCCTTCCATATTAAAATATGCTCATCTGAACTGAGGCCTAATACGGATGGGAAGAGAATTGAATTACATAAGGCAAAAAAAAGGGTCAAAAAACGCGTGTGTGCAAAAACCACTTAAAAAAACCGGAGCTGATTTTTCGGGGCAGAATTTTATGCCTGCAAAAAAAACTCAGTGTGAACAGGGCCTTATACCTCAGGCAACTTTCACCTGCCATTTATATACTGGTAAGGCCTTATTTACACGAGAGTGTTAAACGTCCCACGGACCTTTGTAATTCAATGTGGCCGTTCACACAGCCCGTTGTTTCAACGGACCGTGTGAAGGGTCCGTGAGAAAATAGGACATGTCCTATTTTTTCACGCTTCACGCATCACTCCATGGACTCTCAACTATGGGGGATGCGAGACATCGCGTCCCGCAGCGGAGTACTACAGTTTTTCACGTCAGAGATGCGCAACGCTCGTGTAAATAACGCCCAAGTCAGTATTTTACATCCGTATTTGAAGGACAAAACAAGTAGCAAAACATAAATAGAAAAATTCTAATGGAAAGTTTCTCCCCTTTTGCGTGTTTTGGCCCCACTCCTGGATTTGGCTTTCAAATACTGCTGCAAAATACTGCCCTACAGAGCGTGTTTTTTTTTTTTTCATCACGGCAAAATTGCTATAGAACCGCTACTTGTATATTGACCCTTTAGGAGCATGTTTCATGTTTTCCTCATGAATTGTGCATGATAAAACAAATGCTGGGTTTCTCACTTGTAGTGGGCGCCAGAGTTTTTCGAATGTGACTGATAGTTGTGAATAAAAGAGACAGGTGGGACTGTGCTGTCATGTGGCTGTTCAGAAGTGCTGAGGTTGTGCAATTTTTAGTTCTAAATACAGCCGCCTTCCATGCTCACGCACAGGGACTCGCAGCCATGTGTCTTTCTCCTGATGTTTGTCCACTTGCCTATAGAAATGATAGTGTAGCTGTCATAAACTATGTACAATTATGACAGATAGTTATTTCATGACATTTTTATACTGGTATCTATGAAGCCTATTTAGTAAGTAGAGAAGTGACCGATTATACATACTGTAAAATGGAGTTGGTCAATGCAGCTGCTATGGGACCTATGAAGAGGGGCTCTTCAGATTGGTAGCATCCCCTTCTCTAGAGCTGGCTATAAATCAGCAGGATGCCCACTGTCGAGTGGAATCCCGTGGCAGTGTCATATCTGTGGTTATTGGCAGACCGCCCGTCGTCTGGCTCAGGGATAGGACAGTTGGATTTCAATCCTATTGTCTCCCTGTGATATCCTCTTCACTTACTCTAACCACAGAAATAACTTGCTCGTTCAACTGACCTTTTTAACAGAAAACCTATAAAGAAAAAATAGTTTGTCTTGTACTTGGTTATTCACATTTGAAGAGGACCTGTCGGCTCTCTTGACACATTGCTTTGTGTCATTCCTCTTGTTACTCCTCCTGAAAATGTATGAATGAAATGACAACTGGGCTTTACTTATTCCTTTTTTCAATAGGGCATGTCCCTACCGTATTCAATCAGTCCTGGTAGTGTTAGGCCTCATGCACACGACCGTAGCCGTGTGCACGGCCGTGATTTTCGGGTCGGCCAGCTGCGGACTGTCAGCGGACTGTCAGCCGCAGGCCGCCCGCACATGCACATGGCCGCGGCCATTGTTGTCAATGAGCCCGGACCGCAGAACCGGGCCGTAATAAGACATGCCCGTTCTTTCTGCGGTCCGGGCTCCCGGGCCGTGCACGGACCGCAAAAACTACGGTCGTGTGCACGGCCCCATAGAAAAGAATGGGGCCGCAATTCTCCCGTGGATTTTCGGGGGAATTGCGGCCGCAAAAACACGGTCGTGTGCATGAGGCCTTAGACTTTTAGGGAGATATCTTATTGATAAGGAGAATGGTAACACCCAGTTGTCAATTATTTCTACACTTTCTTATACAAATGACAGGGGAACGGCAAAATACAGTGTTCTAAGAAAAAATATTCCAGAATTGTCATTTTAATGGGGAGGTATTTCCAAAAATAGGAGAACTGACAGGTACTCTTTAAAGTGTACTTCCATTTTGGTATTACTTTGGTGAAAATATTAACAGACTGCTTATAGCGCTAAAAATGTAAAATACATAAACCGTGAACCGTCCGGATGCAGTATATATTTTATTCATTTTTGCCAAACCGCAATCCATAACTTTTTTTTATTTTTGTCTCGACATTGCTGTGTAAGGTTTCAAGATTTTTCTGTTTTGTCATTATTTTATGGTACATATGGCATAGTGTTTAATTTATGTGGAAATTATTTCATTATTTTTTTTTTTTCCTTTTTCCTTTTTTACATTGTTTTCTTTCTATTTTATTAAAATTGCATGTTATTTTTTGTATGGCTTCTTAAGTAGGTGAATACCGAGAATGTATATATTTTTTATGTTTAATGACATTTATTCAGGAAAAATATTTTTTTGTTTTTAAATAATGTTTATTTGTTTGTTTTTTTTACTTAATAATGACCTTAGACCAAGCTATTTTTTTTTTTCATTTTTCTATAGTCGCATTCAAAGAGCTATAATTTCTTTATTCTTCCGTCGACATAGCTGTATGAGGACTTGTTTTTTGCGGGTTAGTTGTACTTTTTAATGGCACCGTTTTGGGGAACATATAATTTTTTAATTAACTTTTATTAACCTTTTTTTGGGGGGGATAGAAAAAACCCTGAAATTCCGCCACTGTTCTATGCATTTTAAATTCACGCCGTTCATTGTGCAGCGTAAATAACATGTTACCTTTATTCTATGGGTCGGTACGATTACGGCGATACCACATATGTAGAGGATTTTTATGTTTTACTACTTTTGCACAATAAAAACTCTTTTTAACTATAATCATTTGCTTTTTGCATCATCGCTTTCCAAGAGCCTTAATTTTTTTTAATTTTCTGTCAATGTAGGGCTTGTTCTTTGTGGGATGAAACGTAGTTTTGATTGGTACTGTTTTGGGGTACATGGGACTTATTGATAAACTTTTATTATGACTTTTTTGGGGGGCAATGGAAAAAAATAACAATTCCGCTATTTGTTTTTTTTGCGTGTTTTTTTACGTTCACCTTGCGGTTTAAGTTACATGTTAACTTTGTTTGTGTCATTACGGTCGCGGCGATACCATATATGTGTCGTTTTTTAGTTATTTTTTGCACTTTTACTAAATAAAACCCCCTTTTATTTTTTTACTTTAATTTTTATTTCACATTTATTACTTATTTTATTAGTCCCACGTCCTAATAGGCATATGCCCATGGCAGACCTGGGGGCCTTTATCAGGCCCTGGCTGCCATGACACCAAATTGGAGGCCCGCGATTTCATTTGCGGGCTGCCGATGGGTGTGAGAGGGAGCCTTCTCACTCTGTAAATGTTTTAAATGCCGCTGTCGCTATTGACCGCGGCATTTAACGGGTAAGGGCCTGTTCACATCAACGTTGCCCTTCCGTTGAGGGATTCCGTCTGAGGTTTCCGTCAGGTTAACCTCTCAACAGAAAGGCAAATGGAAACCTTAGCTTCCGTTTCCCTCACCATTTGATTTAGTCAAAACAACGGAACCCTGTCACAACGGTGACAAACGGAAACCATTAACAACTTTTCTGTCACCAATGAAATCAATGGTGAGGGAAACGGAAGCTAAGGTTTCCGTTTGCCTTTCCGTCGAGGGGTTAACCTAACGGAAACTTTCGACGGAACCCCTCAACGGAAGAGCAACACTGATGTAAACAGCCGCGATCTAAGAAAATTTCGATCACGGCCGAGCCCCGGCTCCAGCCTGCACAGGACACCTGTGCAGGACTTAGACTAGGCCGCCGTGAAAAGGCGGAGACCTAGCCTAAGGCCCCTTAGTGACCGCCGGGAAAAGGCATATTGGTGGTCACTAAGGGGTTAATACAATATTTTTTTATTTTTTCTTTCCTACTGTTTACTTTATTTAAAGTTTTTATGTTGTGCCTCTGGGGGAAATACTTATGTATTTTAAGGCATTATGGCTGGTGCATATGCTGTTTGGGCATATATAGGGTCCCAGGGCAGTAGATGGTTGAGTGAATAAATGGAAGCATCGCAGGGGTATACGCTGGTTTAAGCTAGTTAAGGTTGGGTGCATGAGAAGCATTTTTTTCATTGCTTCTATACATACACAGTGCTCAATAAGTGCTATGAATAGAATAGAGCCAGCAAGCACTGTCACTGCCTCTTTTGGTCCCGCTGATAAGCTAATCACCAGGATACCGGTGACAGGAGGTTGCTGCTGGGACTAACTAAATGGGTCTGCCATTTACGCCTCATGCACACGACCGTGTGTGCCGTCCGAGTCCCGTCAGTGATCCGATGAAAGATAGGATATGTTCTATCTTTCCTCGGATCGGAGCCTCGGACCATTTTTCACGGACCCGATTCACTCGCTAAAGTGAATGGGTCCGTGAAGACTATCGGTTGCCACTCGGTTTCCGTCAAAAACGGCCCAAGTGGCACAACGGTCGTGTGCATGAGGCATTAGGCTACATTTACACGACAGTGAAGAAACTGATCAACTGTCAGCTTTTCATGGCCATTTTGCATCCGTTTGTCACCAAATTTTCATCCATTTCCAGTCCGTCTGTCCGTTTTTAATAGCCGTTTGCCATCCGTTTTTCACATGTAGATAGTGCCACACTCCCATATGGTGACACCACACCCCCTGTATATAGCGCACACCCTGCGTAAATGGCACTCCCCCTGTAGATAGCGCCACTGTAGCTTTCTGTAGGAGCGGAATCCCTCTGGCCCGGGATTCCGCTTCTAGAGGGATCCCTAACATCCCTGTCCATATATGGACAGAGACCTAAGGGGCTCTCTATAACCGCGGAATCCCCTGCCAGAGCGTCGGCATCGCTCTGGCAGAGGATTCCGCTCCTATGGGGAGCAACAGCGACGCTACCTACAGGGGCCGTGCTGCCTACGGGGGGGGGGGGGGTTTGCTATCTACATGGGTGGGTGCTATCTACATGGGAGGTGCTATCTACAGGGGGGGTCAGAGGGAGCCCCTGAAGTCACTGTCGATAAATGGACAGTAATATCTAGGGCTTTCCGGGGCTCCGCGCTCAAGGTAGCGCTGTGTCCGGGGAGTCACCAGCGAGGATCAGTTTTTACCGGCCGTTACAAGGATTGATTCCTGAAAAACGACCGTTAAAAACTAATCCACTGAGTTCTATGGGAGCTGTCAGACTGTAAAAACGACCAAAAATATTACATGTTCTATTTTTTGACATCCTGTGTTCACAGGCTGTTAAAAAAAAACTAAAAAAATTAAAAAAAAAACCATAAAACTCCACTGTTCTGAAAACGGCCGTGTGACGGCTGTTAAAAAAACGTCCGTCACACGACCATTCGTCTGAATGTAGCCTTAGGCTGCTTTTACATGTATTGCTGCTGAATTTCCACCTGGATTTACAGGAGGTGGAAAATCCTTAGTAAATTACAGCAGCAGCAAAGTGGAAGAAAATTTCTGTGCAAAAATTAACAATTTATTATATAGAATAGTTGCGCATTTGTTTCAGATTTTTCATATTGAGTTCAATGAAAAAGTGACATCCTGGAACAAATACCAAAAGTTGTTGTTTTATTTTTGCTGCAGAATAAGCTAGCTGCTTATACAAAGCAAAAATCACAAGCAGAAAAAAAAATCCCCTCTATTTCCACTTGAAAAAAAAAAAACAAAATATAAATATTCACCTCTTCTGGTGCTGCCGTAACAAAGTGTCCCTGCTCTCCTGGTTAGTCTTTCTGCAGCCGGCCTCCTGGGTTGACGTTTTGTCCAATCACAGGCTACAGCGGTCACACGGGACAAAATGTCTTTCTAGGAGGCCAGCTTCACAGAGACAAGTCGTGGGAGCAGGGATGCGTTGGGTTTATATAATCTAATTTTCTGAGACTAAATTTTGGGTTTTCATTAACTGTTAGCCATAATCTTGAACATTAAAAGAGTTTCACTTTTTGAATTGAATTACTGAAATTAACTTTTTGATGATATTCTAATTCATTGAGAAGGACCTGTATACATCAAGCTGACATAAAATGTCTATGTAACATGTATGTATGGGCAGCAATTTATTTCTGGGCACTCATTTCTATATTGGTGTCCTTTATTACTCCCTCGCCGTTCTGCAATATCTGGTTCCCCATAGCAGCTATTATATATAGACTGAATAAAAGTATAGTTAGACTTATGTATACTGATAAATACTTTTGTACATAATGCATGTGTTTAAGAGTAACCTGTCTGCTTTCTATTACAGCTGACACCAGGCAGTAAGGCTGAGTTGGCCGGAGTGAATGTTGGGGACTGGTTGCTACAGATCGATGGTGAAAGCACCACAGATATGACTCACATTGAAGCTCAGAACAAGATTCGAGCCTGCAGCAACAAACTAGCTCTAGCTCTGAGCAGGTAAGTAGCTGAGTACTTTAGGTGGAACTCTGACTCTTGTGGGACTACTAGCCCATGAGGCAAGCATGGACTCATCATTTTATGAAGTCTATAAGTTCAAAGGCAGCTTGATGTAGATATCGTCCTACACAGTGGCGTAACTACTACTGTAGCAGCCTTAGCGGCTGCTATGGGGCCCGCAGCATGAGGGGGCCCGTGCTGCCCGCCGTCACAGGCCCCCCCATGGCCGGAGGCTCCGCTAGCAGCCGCTATGGCTGCTACAGCGCGACACCACTGAAGGGGTTGTTCCTACAAAAGACATGCATCCCCTATCCACAGGATAGGGGATACATGTGGGATCGCTGGGACGCCCAGAAATAAGGAGAACGTTATCTACAGGGGTGGGCTGTATGGTGTTACCTACAGGGGGGCTGTATGGTGTAACCTACAGGGGGGGCTGTATGGTGTAACCTACAGGGGGGCTGTATGGCGTTATCTACAGGGGGGCTGTATGGCGTCACCTATAGGGGGGCTGTATGCCGTTACCTACAGGGGGGGCTGTATGGTGTTATCTACAGGGGGGCTGTATGGCGTTATCTAAAGGGGGGCTGTATGGCGTTATCTACAGGGGGCTGTATGGCGTTATCTACAGGGGGAGGGCTGTATAGTGTTCTCTACAGGGGGGCTGTATGGCGTTATCTACAGGGGGGCTGTATTGCGTTATCTACAGGGGGGCTGTATGGCCTTCTCTACAGGGGGGCTGTGTATGGCGTTATCTACAAGGGGCTGTATGGTGCTATCTATAGGGGGCCGCAGTGTGGCGGAATCTACGGCGAGTCACTATCTACAAGGGGGGGGTTGTGTGACACCCAGGGGAGCTATGGGGTCCAGTCTTTCCTAGTTACGCCCCTGGTCCTACATCTAGTAACATTGCATCAAATAAGCGGTGTATCATAGTGTCTTGTAACTATAGCAGTTGGTTATGTCAATGGACTATTTTAATGGGAGAATAATATTATCTTTATTTTCTCTATTTAGATTCTCAGTGGGACTAAGTAATCAGCCAAAGGTAAGTGTCTTACATCAGTATACTAGTATATAAATGGTGTGTGGGTGTTGTCTGTATGACTGTGAGGAGGGGAAGATATAAAGGCGGGGAACAGTCTACGGTTGTCTTGGATGTAGTTATTTTTATCCACTTTTATCTGACGTATTTTTATCTTTCCTCGCTTTCTTCATTTGAGTGGGAAGTCAACCTGTCTGCTTTATTCTTCTCTCCTGATCTATGCAATAACCTTATCCACAAATGCACACAGAGACTATCTCCTTCCCACTGTGACCCTCTGCCTAGCCTGGCACCAAATTATATGTACCCACTCTATCGACCTACAGTGCCTGCTTTCCCTCTTCCACTGCATTTCTGGATCTGTGACATGCAGGGTAAACAGGCGGTTTTATTCTAAGCTGCAGGAATGTATCTGGTGATCTCATGGGAACGTAAGGAAGATGGATTCCAACTAACATATTACTTGTGCCGTCAGATAGCTCTAACCTAGTTTCTCAATGGTATTACAAATGGAACTAAGCCGATATGCTGCGTGTGATTATGTCTTATAGGCATAACACTGATCAGTACATATGTGTTATATAGCATCATTCCAAAAAGTCATAGCTGCAAAAGCATAACAAAATCTGCAACAAGTCATAGCATGCAGCAAAATGCTTTCATTCAGTAACTTACTCTGCATAAGTCACGCTACTTTCTGAATCATTTGTTTATTGCTTTAACAGCATTTTAAATGCCTTTTTCATGGCCCTATAATTATAAATGTAAAGGTTTTAGGCCCTTTTAACTCCAAATAATAATATGTGTTTTGGAAAAAAAAAATATATATATAATTTATTTTTTGGGTACAAATATATTTATGAAGTATCCTATTGTTATTTTCTGGAATACCTCAGGAGAGCTTTTCTTGTTGTATAGGTCTTTTGTTTATTTTTAAAGAAATAAATACACAATATTTTTTCTTTATCATGGAAGTCAATAGTTTGATATTCTTTACATTATCCGTTTTTTCTGGAATGTACCAAAAAAAAAAATATAACATTATTCCCATGTGGAAATTCCCGTAGGCTTAATACTCTAAACGACAGCTTTGGTTGCTGTATTACTTTTACAATGCCATACATTCAGCATGCTGCCTTGTGATAAACACGCCACTGACCACTAAAACCCCATTAAAACTCCACAAATCAAATTGCTGTATATGTAGAAATTTTAATATTTGACTACGTCTTCAACTAATCTCTGACTGCAGCATTTTAACCCCTCAAAAACACCCCCAAAATAAATTTGTGAAAAACTGTTTTGCTTATGTGTGTGTGGAACCGGTATTAGGGCCTGTGCACATCACATTTTGGCGCAACGTTTCATGTATATGCCAGGTAAAATTCCTGACGTATACGTTAAACATAGACTGTGATGTATGCCTTAACAGTGGCATCCGTCACCATAGATTTTAATTGTGTGTATTTAACGTATGTCACAAATGGCTTAAATTTAAAAAGCCCATGACGTATACTTTAAACGTATACCTGTGACATATGCCATAAGTGGTATGCGTCACCCATAGGCTCCAAAGTTAAAAAAAAGTAAACCTTTTTTTTGAAATATGGACTAGCTTAGTCTACTACACTATACCATCCTCCAAAAAAAAAAGTATACTAATGTATACCAGCTGACGGAGGCCAAAAGGATATATGTTTTGAATAATGGAGACCTATGGACACGTTAAAATGTACGTCTGGAGCTTTCCCGATGTACACGCTAAACGTAGGGCAATGACTTGATGTGCACAGTCCCTTAGACCGGCAATTGTTTCTGCCACAGATAATCTGCAATCTTACTAGACCAGTGGCAGAAAATGCGCAAATAGACAATTTCATTTCATACTGTATTGTGCAAAAGTTTGGAATCTTCTTTTTGAAGATTTGATTTTTATCAAAGTACCATTAAATTGAATAAAAAATATAGTTGAGGCATTAAAAATGTTTCAAATCCCTATTTACTCCATAAAATAACTTATGTGCGGATTATTTTTCACTTATGACTGCAAAGCCCATGGCAAGCTGGATCAAACTGAAATAGAAAAAGTACATCAGAGTCTGCAGTATAAGAAGACACCTAAGTTGTGGCTTCCTTAAATAGTAGACGTCAAATACCAGTGTCATCTTCAACAGTAAAAGAAGATTCCAGAAAGCTGACCTAACAGGCAGACTTGTAGACCAAATGTCCTCAAAAGAACACGGACATTGGATAACGAGAATAGGGTTTTAAGGCCAACTGGGTATTAAAGAAAAGAGTAGGAATGAGTCTTAATTTTGAGGTGTTTCGATCAAAGAGGAGGACATATGAGATGTAGAGGAAATGACAGTATTCTGGAAATGTAAGCGTATGGAGCTGCATTGGTGCTACGAAGGTGGGAGCTTTACCGAGGAACACAAGCCATCCAAGGAATAATGAACTAGTAAAGTTAATTCTCTATTTTACGATTTCTGGTCGTACCCTGTGGTCAGTGCAAATGTCCTCCTACAACAGGACAATGATCTGAATATTCTTCTAAGCAAAATATTTGCTGAAGAACAAGTAAGGCGGAGTACTGACTGTGATGGACCATCCGGCGCAATCCCCAGATGTCATTCCCATGGAGTTCTTGTGGGATGAGCTGTACCATAAGGTCAGGGAGAAATGCCACACAAGGCTGTCACGTCTCAGGAATATTACCCCGAATATCTTTAAAAACGGCTAGAACGCATAACATCTGCAAGGCTACATATACTGCGAATGCAGGGTTCCGTGATGAATTATAAATTTTATGAATATGAAATAAATATATGACATTGTCAATATATTAACCAATAATTTCAGCTACATGTGCTGAAAAACAAAAGTATCAATTCCAAACTTTTGCACACTAATGTTATATATATAATGTAAGCTATTCCATTAAACGTAAATCTGAAATCTTATAGTAAGTTCTAAGCCCAGTACTAAATATTAATCACATTGAGGGGTAGTGCCACATTGTAGCTTTCAAATTACTATTGTGCATAGGGAATTGCTTATAAAGCAACTCCTTAAAAACGTCCTAAAATTGCTCCATTTTAGAAATGGTGCTATATGAAACCGCAGACTAAATTTACTATGTAGACTGAGGCTAACTTTATATAACACACTATAGGTGCTGAGAGGTCAGTGGTTTTCTATAATTTTTTAAATGGTACGTTTTCTGTAATAAGACTCTATTGGCTTTTGGTAGTCTGGTAGCCATGACATGTATGACAGATCCACTTTATAATGGATCAGGACAGATCTTAT
The DNA here is from genome assembly GCF_050947455.1 of Rhinoderma darwinii. Classification (NCBI taxonomy): domain Eukaryota; kingdom Metazoa; phylum Chordata; class Amphibia; order Anura; family Rhinodermatidae; genus Rhinoderma; species Rhinoderma darwinii. The sequence continues at coordinate 95,941,214 of NC_134689.1, read as the reverse complement.
TGACTTACAATGGAATAGTCGGGTATACGTTGTTTTTACCAATAGAATAGAGGTGCACACTATATTATTGCCACAGCAATTAAGAGAAGCCTGATAGAGCAGCCCACAAAACCAGCGTGAATATAGGCAAAGCCTAAGTTCACACTCGTGGATCTTTGCAGTATTTATTTATTTTTTCTCTAAGGCCAGATTAACACACACAGCTTTTAGGTTCATTTATTCTGGCATTTTTAAGAGGTGTTTTTCACAGTAAAAAAAACTCTGAGGCAGATGTTTGTGTTGATTTATAGGAATATTTTAATACTTATTTTTTTTTTTTTTTTGTGGTGTCTTGTTAAAAACACAGCATGCTCTAGGTATGTCGTTTTTTTGTGGCGGTTTTCTCCATAGACGTCTATAGACTTTTTAATTTACCTTAAATGTCTAAAAAAACATTCAAAAACACATATTTTAGAAAATGCCATAAAAATGCTTCTCCACAGGATATGCCATAAATCTCCGTAAGACGCATGTCCCACTCTAGAATGGGGCCCCCTGATCCTCGTCCTGCTTTTTCCCACTGTCGCTGCACTCCAGCCACTGCGTTACGAGTTGGCCAGAAGTACAAAAACAGCCAAATTCACTGAGCTCTGCATTTTCTGTAACTTCAATGCATGTGAATAGGAGTTACGCAAGCAGCGTATGTTTCCATAACTCCCATTCAACTCTATACTAATATGAAAGTTACAGAGACCGCGTAGTTTAGCAATCTCGGCTGTTTCGCTATTCCCGGCCACCTCGTAACTCAGTGGCTGTAGCCCAGTGACAGCGGGAGAAAGTACTAGAAATAGGTGCGGCTTCTATCGGATATTTATGGCATGTCCTGAGGTGTTGTTTTCATGAGGTTTTAAGCCCAAAAAAATCAACAATGTAAACCCGACCTAAATATGATCTAAATTGATTGAAGAACTGAAATTGACATCAGTTTAGATCAGTTTTTTTTAATCCATCCGTCTGTCCGTGATGTTTTAAAAAAAAAGAAAACAAAAACCCAGATCATAATGGAAAAAATAAATACTTACACAAACTGACTCACTTTGGCATTCACTTGAGTCCCATTGAAATTAATAGGATCAGTTCAACAATCTCACGATAATTATATATTTTTTTTGTTTTGTTTCTACAAGTGTTAACTTGGCCTAAGGGCTTATTCACATGAACATTGTATACGTCTGTGTGACGGCCGTTAAAACATTGGCCATCACACTGATGCATGTATTTCAATGGATCTGTCAGAAAAGAAATGGATAAAATCAGAGGCATGGGGAAGTTGGATAGAGGCCCCGTGCCCCTCTATGGCAGCCCTATTCTCTCAGATTTCTGTTACATTCTTTTTGCCATTGAAGTTACAAGGGGTTGTGGGGTTTCAGCAAATTAATGTTATTTTCTTGTATATTTAAGAGATATACAATTTTCCAATATACTTTCTGCATTACTTCCTCATGGTTTTCAAGATCTCTGCTTGCTGTTATTCAGTAGGAACATTCCTTGATTACTTCCAGTGGATACAATTCTGTCCATGGACATGTGATCACACACAAGGGCACAACTCGTTACAATTACAGTATGTGTATCAGAGCTGTGTCGTTTAATGATCCCATCACCTGTGTGTCCATCACATGACCATGGTCACTGGAAGTAATCATGGAATGTTCCTACGGAATGACAGCAAGCAGAGGTTTTGAAAACCGTTAGGAATTCATAAAAGAAAGTATATTGGAAAATTATATAACTTTTAATAATACAAAAAAAACAAAAACTTTAATTTTCTGAAACTGGACAACCTCTTTAATAGGGCAATTGAGCATAACGGAAAGCATCCTTTAGGATTTAATATACATTCTCCCCAGATCTGTTGGGGTAGACGCTGGTTAGGTAAATTAATGTGACCCCTATTTTGCTATGGATATGTTTTTTTTGTTAAAATAAACCATTACAATGATTGCTGCTTTACATAATACAGTCTCCTTTGTCGTTTTTCAGTTTATTATGTTTTTGAATTGAAGCTCCCTGTGTTCTAATTATGTCAATGGGGAGATTTATCAAAACTAATGGAAAGAATTTTTGGGAGAATTGTCCATAGCAACCAATCAGGTTGTTAATTTATTTTCTAAAGGGCCTCTGAAAAAAAGAGCGTTTTTTTCTGATTACATCCTCTGGACCACTTACTTTTTTCCCTTGTTTTACTAAATCTCCCCATATCTGTCTACCTTATAACATTGCATGCACTAATCTCATAGCCAGCCAGGCTCTTTTCTAATAACATTGTCTCTAAATTAATATGGCAGCAAAAATTGTGGGGTGGGTTGGATGGGGCACAGATTGCTCAATATAGCTGCATGATGCCTGGTTTGTCCCCTTGTCTTCTCCCAAAGGGTGTGATTACTCCTGATAATCAAGGCGCGAAGTATAACTTCTCACCGAGTTCATCTCTCAACAAAACCGCCCGACCATTTGGTGCTGGGACACCACCCCCAGACAACTCTCGGGCAGCTCAGGTTACCAAGACAGTGACATACAACCCCCCTCCACCATCCTATACCACCAGTTCGACACCCCAAGTCCAGCAGCAGAACGGGTATGTGAATGTCTTTGGCATATAAATGAACAGTGGCACCCTGCATTTTTAATGGTCAACTGAGCAGTCTGGGACAAGGCATATAGACAAAAGGTGTTAGCGTCAGTCCATAGCAACCAATTAGATCACTTATTTTAGATCTCCCATTTTAAAAAGATTCTAGCTGGAACCTAATTGGTTGTTGTTGGCAACGCTGACAGTTTTTTGTCTCCACAGTTTTTATGCAAATAGTCTGCGTAGTAGACAGATAAATTTTTGGCTAAACATTTTATGACATTTAGGCCTTATTCACACGAACGTGTTATACGTCCGTGCTACGCACGTGATTTTCACGCGCGTCGCACGGACATATGTAAGTGAATGGGGCCGTTCAGACTGTCAGTGATTTTCACGCAGCGTATGTGCGCTGCATAAAACTCACGACATGTCCTATACTTGCCCGCGTTTCGTGCAGCACGCACCCATTGAAGTCAATAGGTGCGTGCAAATCGCACTCGGCACACGGAAGCATTTCCCGGTGCCGCGCGTGATTCGCGCAACAGTAGTAAAGAGAATGAATGAAAACCGAAAAGCACCTTGTGCTTTTCTGTTTGTAAACATAAAAACAGAGTGTCATCATGATGCCGGCTGCGCAAAAATCATGCAGCCACGCACCATACGCTGATGCCACACGGACCTTTTGCGCGCGCAAAACGCAGCGTTTTTTGCGCACGCAAAACGGGCACGTCCGTGTGAATAAGGCCTTAAGGAACTGGTCCTCAGACCAAGCTCCTTTTGAGCTGTAGAATGACTTCGGAAAAGTGAACTAATGAATGTAATTGATCAGACTAAATGGGAAAAAGTGGGATTCATCTCCCCATAAAAGTACACATTTATTCCTATTTGAAGTTATCCAGGCCAGAAACTAGAAATTAAATTTGCCTGATTAGACTTTCAATAATTTGCTAATTATTTTCTTTACTTCTGTGGCTGTTGGGGTACATTGGGTGAATTCATTTGCCAGGTTTAAGATTAGATGTTGGCAGAAAATAAAATAAATATATGGTAAATGGGTGTACTCGTTGTATTTTATTCAGCTGGCAAATTTGTGACTTAGTGAAAGAATTTGCGCATCTGTATTCAACGCTAAAATAAAGTGTGTCATTACCCTTTACCCTTTAGTGTATGTGGCAAGCTGTTTTTCAGCCCTCTATTTTTGGACTTTAGGAGGCTGCTTAAAGGGGTATTCCCATAATAGACCTTTATGGCATATCAACTATAAGTACCCTTTAAGCACCATTACATCATGTTCCATCAATGTAAAGGGGCCTGTACTGATAAAAGGTTCTTCTTAGGATATGTTCACAAGCAGCAGACTGGTAGGAGACATTTTTTCAATTTGCTGCTTGTGAGCATACTCTTAAAGAGGCTCTGTTACCACATTATAAGTGCCCCATCTCCTACATAAGGAGATGGGCGCTATAATGTAGGTAACAGCAGTGCTTTTTATTTAGAAAAACTATCTATTTTTACCACTTTATGAGCCATTTTTAGCTTTATGCTAATGAGTTTCTTAATGCCCAAGTGGGCGTGTTTTTACTTTAGACAAAGTGTGCATTGTACAGAGGAGTGTATGACGCTGACCAATCAGCGTCATACACTCCTCTCCATTCATTTACACTGCACTAGCGATATAGCTATATCGTTATGTGCAGCTACATACACAAATACTAACATTACTGCAGTGTCCTGATAATGAATATACATTACCTCCAGCCAGGACGTGATGTGTATTCAGAATCCTGACACGTCTGAATCTTTTCTGTGAGATTTTCAGCAAGGCAAACGTAATCTCGTTTACATCGTAATCTCGCGAGATTACGTTTGCCTTGCTGGAAATCTCACAAAAAAGATTGAGATGTGTCAGGATTCTGAATACATATCACGTCCTGGTTGGTAGTGATGTATATTCATTATCAGGACACTGCAGTAATATTGTTATAGTGTGTGTATGTAGCTGCACATAACGATATAGCTATATCGCTAGTGCAGTGTAAATGAATGAAGAGAAGTGTATGACGCTGATTGGTCAGTGTCATACACTCCTCCTGTACAACGCCCACTTGGTCTAAAGTAAAAACACGCCCACTTGGGCATTAAGAAACGAATTAGCATAAAGCTAAAAATCTCATAAAGTGGTAAAAATAGATCGTTTTTCTAAATAGAAAACACTGCTGTCACCTACATTACAGTGCCGATCTCCTTATGTAGGAGATGGGGCACTTATAATGTGGTGACTGAGCCTCTTCAAAGATAATTTGTCACCAGATTTCACTATACAAACTGCATACATTAGTAAATAGATCTCTTAGATGAAAATCCATCTCAGAATAGCTGTATAATCCTTTTCAAAATGTTCCTGCCTGATATTAAAATTTTCATTATATGAGACCAAGTATATGCAACCACCTAGAACTGACAAGCTGCTATTAGTGTCACTCCCCCCTGCACCATGCTGAAATATTGCACATGCTCTATACAAACGGCAGTATTTCTGGCTTTGTAGTGAGAGAGACCGTCTTCTAGTAGCCGTTTTAGTGTGGAATTACAGGTGCTAACGTCATCTACTGCTTTTGTTTACTACAGAGCCAGGGCCTGCAGCTTATATCCTGTGGGGGAGGAGGAATACTGATAGGAGCTTGTCACCTTCTATATATATATATATATATATATATATATATATATATATAATTATTTTATATACTTGGTCTTATGTGTCTACTTGGCCTCATAAAGTGCTTTTTTAATGTCAGGCAGGAAAACTTTGAGAAAGTATTATACAGCTATTCTAACATGCATTTTCAAAGTAAGTACACCAGATTCATCAGGTCTGAGAGTCCTATTTAATAATTTATGGCGTTTGCATTGTGAAATCTTCTGACAGAACCTCTTTAAAATCTGGCAATTTGAGAGCATACACAAGATAAAGATTCAAAAAATTCAAACTTAAAGGAAAACACTGCTTTTCTACCAACGATACCGAGTTGAAATCTACATAAAATGTTTAGTAACTTTGCTTGCTTTTAAGTTACATGTTGTTTTCTTCTCCATTTTTATCTTGCGCTAAGTCAGATCACAGTATCATGGTTAGAAATAAAGCTGTTAGCTTAGTGTAGCTAATCTGTAGTCTGTTTCCATGGGCAAACCGCAAAATGTTGAAAGCCGCTCTTGGGAAAAAAATGGAGATCGAAGACTTGATCTAATTGTAGTGGTAAAAAAATAAAGTCATAAATAAAGCAAGAATTTTTTTCCACAGCCAGTGGACCTCACTTTTTATACTGCACGAGAAAAAAATATAACCTGAATTCTGGTTGCCATGAGTAACAAAGGCACATTTCTTCTAAACAGTTGTTATAAATATGAATATATTTGCCTGATTCCATGTTATATTAAGTGTTTTTGTAACCTTGAGAGACCTTACACTACTACAGCACACTAACACCAGTATGGCGCATGACGTTGAAGAGTCAGTTTTGGTTTTCATTATACACCGCCTAATTATACAAATGAATTGACTTTGACTGCATGCCACTTCGAACAATTTGTATGTACAATTTAGGCTGGGTTTACTGTTGTTTGCTTTATCTTTTTTTTTGTTAAATGAATAAACAAACTGAACATGACCATTTGTTTCCACTGGGTCAAACTACTGCCAAAGGTCATTAATCTTTATTATGTCCATCATGAACAGTTGGTAAATTGGGTAACATCAGTCCCAGACTTAGAAAAAAAATCATACTACAAAAAACATGGAAAAGGATGACCGAAATAGTGTGGACCCAGCCTAGACAGCAGAGTCCACATACAAATAAGGTCTAGGGAGGCCTACTGTATATACAAAGCTTTGTGATAAAGCTTTGAGCTATTATATTTAGGTTTTATTGTATTAAATAAAGTTCTAGAAAGGTGCCAGAAATCAGGGTTAATTCACATGTACAAATATCAAAATGTATTATTGTTGAGTACTTGTAGAAAGCAAGTCAAACTCTTTTGTGAGAACTGTGCTTTTATATTAATAATCCGCTATTGTGTTTTTGTTTTTCTTTTTCACTTTCTTTTCCCTGGAATGTTTCAGTCATACTGTATTCATCTACATACATGTGTTTTGAAGACCAAAGAAGGATAAAAATAAGAATACATATGAGGGAAAATATGCAGTGAAACAATGTGTCTGTATTTAGCATCATATTATTGCATATTTCAATATGATTGTCTGAGAAGCAGTGAGCCCTGACCCAAATTCACAGGAACTTGGGTGCCTTCAGGGTACAAAATCTAATAGATTAACCAAAGAGGTGCTCTATGTAGGTCCTCATACTAGAGCACACCTAAACCGCTAGCTTTTTGTATGGTATCATAAAGTAAATAGGGTTCCAAAATGTATTTCTGGTCAATTTCTTTGTTTATCTTTAGAGGAGCCTTGTTCTTTCGGTGCAAAGCTTCAAAACCCCTGCATAGATATTGGGGTAAACAATATAATTCTGGCTACCTGCCGTCACTTCCAGGGGAAGCTTTAAGCAGATTTCCTGCATTCTATTATAGCCTTGTATATATAAAAAACATAAGAAGAAAAACTTCTATTATACTTGTCTTTCTAATTCCAAACTACTCCCTGGCCACCAGTTTTCTTGGTCCTCTGTCAGCTTTTGTTACTGAAGCCTGCGTCACAATGTGACAACACTAACAGTGTCATGCACTGTGGATATCACTTCATCTCATAGGCTTCAAAACAAAGATCAGCACGTGGCCGAGAAGACTTGCGATGATGGAACATAGCAGAATTGGAAAGGCTAGTATATTAGAAAGTATATTATTTTTCTTTTGCTCAACACACCGCTGCAGTAAATGAAATCCTGGAAAATACCTTTCAAGCGGCCCATTTGTACGTTTGTTACGACTAAGGTTTTCGGATAGATGTTTGTATGTTTTGTTCTCTAGTCCAATACTTTGTCATTGTGTATGTTATGGCAATACATTTTTCTGCACTGTAACAGTCTATATTTATATTGAATTTTCACCCAGCTACATTTAAGGATGTCAAATGGGCTTTTTTTTGCAATTGTATGTAGTCAAAGGGAAGGATAAGGTCCATGTCACTAAGTTATTTCTTTTTGATAGCTTGTTTGCATTTGCCAAATTCTCCCATGTATCACATCCTCCCTCATAACAGCTCCTACTTTTTGACATCTCTGTGTCTCTATTACTTAGCCCAGCTGTCATGTTTAGTCTCCACGTTTCCGGCAAGTATAACCCAGATGCTTCTCTCCCCAGTGCTGCTCTGTCTAGCAAGCGGGCAACAGGCGCTACATAAGAGGAAAAGAACAGTGGTGGTGCCCATACTGTTGTATACTTTATCAGATATTGTATTTATTTACGTTCTATAGTTGCCCTTTAATTCCTGACAGATGTTATAGGAAAAAAACTAAACAGACAGGGCTAAGATTAAATATAATCTCACCGCATGAAACCGCTAGAAATAGCTTTTTACATGTTTTCTTAGAGCTAGTGTGTAACAGTGGTCGAATTTTCTTATTATAGTCTATACCAGCAGAGCTTTGGATATATTGACTTGTACAGAAAAAAGTGTCCGTGGTGCCCATAGCGATCAATAAGTATTTATTAATTTTATTCCAGTACCGGTCAGAAAATTAAAGAAATGATGTAACCGATTGTACATCAGTACACTGTATCCCTGTGGCTCTGTATAATGGAGCTATAGGTACTCTGTGTGTATGGTGTCTTGGTATGGCATTGTATTTTCCCGTGGAAGCAAGGCTTCTGAGCGTGAACACCTCTGTAATATGGCATGTGATCAAACGTGCCGCAGAATTTATGAGAACAACCCTCTGTATGCCATCATTTGAAATCAGGGGCACACAGAAGTACAGATTGGGCCCCAAAAATTTCTATGGGTGCTAAATTCCAGATCTATGTTACACGACTCTGCAATACAGCAGGGTTCATGAGCCTTTAAATTAAGATTATGGCAGCAAGGCAAAATGTCTCCTGCCATTTTGCAATATTTCCCTACCTGCAAATTTATTTTTGCCTTTCATCCATCGGTTCATGTGGATGAGGCTGCTAACTGATGATCTGTGCATACACAGAAAAGTGGACAGCATGGGGATTGTTGGGACTTGTAGTGCCACATGTTTTGTTGCCACTGCTTTGTATGTCATCAATTAGCCCAGCACGGATATACACATCAAGGGCATAGGTAACTATTTTGTATGGGATTTATTTATGTAATCTTTAAGATGAACATCGAATCATACATGAAACTGTAATATGATGCTCATGTATCTGCTAACGTCACAGCAGGGCACTGTCCCACCAGTAATCCTTTTTGGTAATGCAAACATTTTTTAACAATGACATGGCCATGTGTCATGAAAAACCGAGGGAATGAACTTCGGTAAATAGATTTTGTGATTTCCCTGACATGGCCATTCAGGTTTCCAGGTAAAAGACTGCCATTGGGGCTTACACTTCTTATTGCTGCAGTAGGATCATATTTTGGATGTAAGCGTAATGCTTCTACTAGTATTCTTTTTTTTTTTAACAAAATGTTACTGTACAGTGCACACAAGTCGCACTGTATGCCAGATATTGCACATTTGTACACATCAGGCTGTGTACACAAAATCACATGGAGAACAGTGTGTAGGAAATTGAATATATGTCAACACTGTAATATTAGTGACTACGCTTCGAGAAATTCATTGTAATATGTGGTTTTCACATTTGCGATGCAGCTGTTTAATCCCCTTTAAGCTGCCAATTGGGCTGGAGTTAAATCCATCTGATTTTCTGTTTGTAAATCTGATCACTATTACCCATGGCAATTCCATTGGATTTTATTGGTTTTAGAAAAGCCGTCACATCTTGGGTAAGAGAATGATCCTATTTTACAGTGTTGTCCATTTTTGTGTCTGTGTGTGTGTGTGTGTATGTATGTATGTATGTATGTGTATATATATATATATATATATATATATATATATATATATATATAATGCATATGCCCCAGTCCAGCTGCTTTTGAAGCCGTCATGGAGAGAAAAGATATAGTATGTATGTATGTATGTACAAATAGACAGTGTCCTCCAGGATGCTGTGCACTATAAACACATAGAGGACAACCAGGCCAATTGGCCAGGAGCCTCCACCACCCAGTTCGCTTCAGCCCTTCCCAGACACACCAGCCTCAAGATATAGGAATTTGAAATGATTTAACACACAGCTTCCCAATCTTTTTCTCTACAGGGGCTTCACCAGCCAGAACATGGTAATGTCTAGTTCTTAACATTGGTCGTAGTCCATGCCATTTTATTTTATTTTTTTAAATGACCTTAATTTATCTTAAAATGTGTCTTCTGAAACATTAAAGGACTAAATTATGTTGCTAAACCAGAGAATGCAAAAATGAGCCATATTATTTTAAAATCACGGGAAAGGCCATACTTACTCATAAAGGCAGGTTCAAAACACCACTTTGCAACAGGATGGAGACAGACCACAATGCTACATAGAGGGAGATTGCCCAGGTGCAACATATTGATGAACAGCCACTCATGCCCACTATTCATGAGGTGGGGTGTGGCGGCTGCTTAGTATTATCAATTCCCACAGTTATAGCTTTTGGTGTCCCGGAGCAGAGCACTAGTATAGGCTCTGCGCCGGAACTCTGGGGAAGCCAGACATCAGTGTCCATATATAGACAGTGATGTCAGGGGCTTGCCCAGAGCTGGAGTCCCGGAGCAGAGCCGCTTCTAGCACTCTGCCTGGGATTCCAGCTCTGCTCCTGACATCACTGTCCATATATGGACATGGATGTCAGGGGCAACCCCAGAGCTGGAGTAATGGGGAAAGAGCGATAGTAGGCTCTTCCTGGGTCTCCAGCTGTGCTTCTGACATCACTGGGACTCCTGCTCTGGGGAAGTCCCTGACATCACTGTTGATGTATGGACAGCGATGTCAGGGGATTCCACAGAGTCCCGGAGAAGAGCCTATACTAGCGCTCTGCCCGGGACTCCGCTCTGGGGAAGACCCTGACAACACTGTCCATATGTGGACAGCGATGTCAGGGAATTCCAGAGTCCCAGAGCAGAGCCTGTACTAGTGGCTCTGTGTCCCGCGGGCCGCAGATGACAGCCCCAGGGGCCACATGGGGTCCGCGTGCCGCGCGCTTGAGACACCCGGCCTAGAGGGCTATAATTCATCTAGCAATGAATGACGTAAAATGTATTTACAATGGTGTGTCTTTTTAAACCTATGTAACTAAAAATTCAGAAATATATATGACTAAGGCAATATCCAGTAAAAATGGCAAATGTTAACAGCATACTGTAGTTTGGGTAAGGCCCATGTTTCACCATTAGACCGTGAGATCGATAATATTGAGATACCAGAGCACTTTTAATTTGTTTATACAGTGGTCCCTCAAGTTACAATATTAATTGGTTCCGGGGTGACGATTGTAAGTTGAAAATATTGTAACTTGAGACCATAACTCTATGGAACACTAGTAATTTGTTCCAAAGCCCCCAAAATGTCAACCATAGATAAGAAAAAAAGATGATTTAGCGCATCACTAATACAGATCAAGCAAGTTCTCACATATAAAAGTCAGAAATAGCTGTTGGAGGCCGTAAATCACTTTCTACGATGAGGACAGGAGCTTCTTCAGGAACCTGTACAGTACACGGTGTACCAGAGAGATCACATGGAGCCGTCCTGACCTTGTGTCCAAAGGAGCAACTCATTCTGGCGCAGGTAAAGAGCAATACAGGACATGCAGTACTGTAGAAAGGCGCTACTAGACATTCAATCAGGACATGCATTGCATTACAACAGGTGTTTTACTACTAAAATGCGCATTCTGATTGGCTGGGTTTTCCAGCCATTCACACGTGCCTGAGATCCAGACCTTTTGTGGCATTGTATGTTGAATGTGGTTTCAAGTTACAATGGCCCAGCAAATACCGTTGTATGTTGAAAATATTGTAACCTGAGGTCATCGTAACTTGAGGGATCGTGTACAAATATGAAATTAGGGGAAAGATCATCAACAGAAGTGTGTGCAGTTTTCTCATTATACCTAAGGCTGGATTCACACGAGCATGTTCGGTCCGTAAAGGACGGAACGTATTTCTGCCGCAAGTCCCGGACCGAACACACTGCAGGGAGCCGGGCTCCTAGCATCATAGTTATGTACGACGCTAGGAGTCCCTGCCTCTCCGTGGATCTACTGTCCCGTACTGAAAACATGATTACAGTACGGGACAGTTGTCCCGCAGCGAGGCAGGGACTCCTAGCGTCGTACATAACTATGATGCTAGGAGCCCAGCTCCCTGCAGTGTGTTTGGTCCAGGACTTGCGACCGAAGTACGTTCCGTCCTTTACGGACCGAACATGCTCGTATGAATCCAGCCTAAGGATGATGTTTAACTCTTCCTGACCGCCCACTGTCTTTTTGATAGTGGGTGGTGCAGGTCCAGAATCTACAGTTTGGCGTTGCTGATGAAAAGGCTTATGAGCATCAGAGTGAGCGCTCATTTTCTAAGCAGGAAACGCCGACCTCCGCTCTTTAACCCTTTGATCGCCGTGGTCCGTGACTGCGGCATAATCAGAGGTGGCTCCCCTCTTCGGTCGCGACAGCGGAAACCTGGTAGCGTTATTGGAGACTGGGGGGAACCCTCTGCAGTCAGCCCTGGGGACCTGGAAAGGACCCTAAGGCTGTCGATTTGATAAGCCTGCTGTTAATGCAGACTATGTGTGTGACACAGTATAATGTATTTGCATACAGGAGTATGCTAATACAGTATAAGTAAAAAACAAAGCTGTTAAAAAGTTATCCCTTCATGGGATTTAAAAAAAAAAAACACAAAATAATAAAAAAAAAATGCCTACAAATAAAGCCATTATTTAGTATAAAATATTTTATTGCCCATACTTTACATAAAAACCTTCCTGTATTATTAGGTATCTACACAACCGTAATAACCTGAAGATTTAGTGTAAAGACTGAACGTTCTAAAAAGTAAAAAAATAAAACTGGCAAAAATATTTTTTTCCTATCATTTCAATCAGTGTGATCCCGCTTATAATCCAGCAGATGGCACTATTCTCTCATTGGAGTGACCTGTGTGTGGGAGTTTCACTCATTCTGAAGTTGTATTGAGCCTATTATACGATATATTGGCTGCAGGCATTCCGCTGTCATTGTCCTTCCTGTTGATTTGACGTAAAGCAGAGTACAGTACAGACATCATGCTTAGCAAAACATGATCCGTATTTATTATCAGTTAAATATTTTTATGCTTTTTCACTAGGGTTAGAACAGGCATGAGTTAGATGGTGTGCCCCATGTCTGTCCTTTAAATCACAGCTACGATTGAGAAATATATGTAATTTCATATTGACTTCTTGCAATGTAAAAAAGATGCAAGCACAGCTCACTGAGCTGTCAGGGGGGCTGCTGGGGTTCAGCAATTAGAAAACATTGTGATTTTGAACAGACAAACTACCCATACGTGGGTCATAGATGCAAATACATCAACCAGGTCATCCAATGAAAGTTTATGTGAATGATTGTTCGCTTGGCCGCTGTCTGATGATTGGCCATGATGCTGTTTTGGACCATTTATCAACTTAAAGGGAACCTGTCGCAGGCATTTCACCTATTGAACTCTACTCGCCCCTCGCTGGCCACTGCTATCAAACGTTCATTGTCGTTATCCCCTCTCCTAAACTCCTCCTCCAACCGTATATAATGGTTTGCAAACATTTCACGCATTTTAGGGTAATCCGGCAGTCTCGTTTGTCCGTTCCTCTTTTTATGCCCGCCTACCGCCGGAAACTGGCTCGCCCTGAATGCCAAAATCTCGTCAGAGAGCCTATGCGCCCATCATGTATGGTCCAACACTCTTCCCTGCTTCGTCCGGGCCTCAAATCTACTTACTGTGCAGGTGCCGCTATGGTGTCCTGTTGTGTGCATGTACCAGAACAGGACAACGATGTACAAGTGCGGGATATCGTGTGTGCTGGGGCAGGGGGTGAGGAGCGGACAATCAAAAGTAAGGAGGCGGTGTTAACTCGGAAAGGCTTGAGGAATGAAGATATGACTCTTTTCAAACAAAGATATGATTTATGCTAATTAGCATACAGCATACGGCGCAGGAACACTAAAAAACGGAATACTAAAGGTACAGAGCCGACTTGGAGGATAAGTATAGGTTACGTAAAATTATTTTTCACCAACTTCTAACAGATATTGCTGGTTTAATAGGTGAAATGCTTTAAATAATTTCTGTATTGCGTAATTGGCCACTCACCACAAATCGTTTACAACTTTGTGCATGCGCATTATGAATTTTTTCCTAAGATTTTGTGAAATTGATGTCTGTGAAATCTCATGAAGGTTCACTTCTTATGATTATTTTCTTTAATATTCTATTGTATATATGCTCCAGTTTTGCTAGATAATTCTGTACTTTTTGAAAAAAAATATTTAAAGTGTGTTTCTTAGGGCATCCAGGTGACAGATTCCCTTTTAAAAGTGTTCTTTGCAATTCATACTCCCTTTTATGACCTATTTAGTGAATAGAGGTGGGTCTTCCATATTGCATATACTTAAAAATAAAGTGAATTCTCCACAATCATCGTCTGACAGATTGCTTCAATGAGAGATGATTATAAGGGTTCATGCAAACTGGCACAGAGGCTCTACGGACCTCTAGTACACTATTGTGCAGGCTCCATCATGCTCCCTGCTTTGTGTTGCCAGTAAAATACAGTGGAAATTGAATTACCATTAGACTTTAAAATGCAATAACCAACTGATTTTTGTTTATAAACAATGTACCTCACATTTCTGCCACTAGGGGGCACTAATGGTTTTGTGTTGCTCTTACATTAAGTTACTGTCTATTTAATGCTGCACACAATGATCAGAAAAGAACAACTTGTTTTCTTGTTGACCTGTTGGTTCCCTGGTCTGTTATATTACTAGGGAAGTTTATACCTTTCTAGGTTGCTGCCAGACTGTGTACAACAGCTATCGTCTTGCTGGAAGCCGTCTTGTTTACTGTATGAATTGCAGTGTAATTGGAAGCAGGGTCTCTTGAACCCCCTCCTTTCTATGTTCTGATCAGTGTATTCGGGGTGGGGGACTGCACTAGAATTTCTTGCCAGAGCCTTACTAGGGCTGGAGTAATTTGACCTGTGGCTATATTGGGGCTGTCAGACTGAAGGATCCGTGACAGAAGCTCTCCACATATTGGAGCTGGTCACATCCTTCAATCCAAGCAGGTATTTTATGTCTTTCATAATTCAATTTATACAGATATTTTCATTCTCCTGTAGTAGACTATAGACCTTTATGAAAGCGGACTTTGGCATTTCCCCTTTCTGAGTATATAACTTATTGGGAGGGCTCTATATGTAGTAGCAATTTAAGATTGTGTTATTGCTGACCTCACTTATATGTCATGATACTAGGCAGATGCTCTGAAAATGTTTTACTCAAAAGCCTTTTACTTTCTAAGACAAGTGCGGGAAATTACACTTTTTAGCAAACGTTTTTCTGCAGATTCAGCTCTTCATGATCTAGTTAACATAGGGAGAGGATGACATAAAAAGTGTGTCTTGTCACAGATGAAAAAAACATTTTCACTGCAGATACTTTTGGAAATTACATGTTGGCTTTGATTTAGACTTCTGAACTTTCTGTGCATTGTAAATGCTGGAGGTTACAAATAGGTGGCAGTATGATTAGAATACAATAGTTTGGTGCCTTTATGAACACTTTCTTATGAGAAGGACGTAGCTGCATCCCATATCAACTAATGCTGTTTGCCAGATGTTTTTAGAAGTAAACCCATTGTGTGTTGTGCTTTTCATACAGATAATAGTGAGGATTCTTAAATCTATAACTGCAGAAAGGTCTTTTTTATTTAATGTATGTACGTAATTGGAATGGTGAATGAGAAAAAGTGAAAATTCTGTTTTCCTACTCTGGAATTAAATCTGCACAATTCTCTTTCCCTTTTCCCTTCCTTTCTTTTTCTTTGTCCTTTTCTTTGCATCGCAGGTGGAAAACATAGAAAAGTTAGTAAGCATTCTTTCTTGTTGTGTTTGTCTGTTTGTGTGCTTTGGTGTAGTTCTAATCCCCATTATGTTCCTTCCTTGCATGTTGAATAAGGGTTGGCGTGCTGTGTGTAAAATGCCGTTTCCTGGAGTGTTTATACTTTCTGTGCACGTAATGTTCTTCACTCTCACAGGGTTGCCAAAAAACCCAAAGAGCAGAACGTTTCCAAGGCCCTGAACGGATTGACCCAATCCTCTCTCAACGCTTTTCTCTTAGACGATCAGTAAGTGCATCACAATTGCTGATAATGCAGGTGCTGCAGTCTCTAAAACGAAACACTTATATGAAGGGGTCTGTTGTCTTGTGAGTAACACTATCCTCCTTGAATTCTTACCTGTCTCCTTGTCTGTCCCTCTACCTCTCCATTCCACTGTCCTTTCCTGCACCAGACACTCTCTTAGGATGGATTCTCAGCCTGCCTACCTGTCCAATGACTCCAGTAAAAAGAGGCTGATAGAGGACACTGAGGACTGGAAACCTCGTACAGGGACCACTCAGTCCCGTTCCTTCCGCATTCTGGCACAGCTCACTGGCACAGATTTCAGTAAGTTCATTTACTAAGATGTGCCCCAAACCAAGCTAATTTCTAGTTTTTCCAATACAGATCTCTGTAACAGATTATTTTATGCAACCAATATTAGAACAATCTAAATATAAGAAACCTTTACAAATACTAATTCCTGGACCTAGTTGAACCATAATCCTGGATGTAAATGCGATTTGATGTTGGTTAACACTGGACTGGTTTGTAATACTACCTCAGTATTCATGAACTACAAAGGTTACTCGGTGTATCCTGTGGGTATACTAAGATTTAAAAAAAATGTAAATCTTTATTCTGATATCACACGCACGCACGCACACGCACACAAACCTTAGCAGGTATTTGCAATAGACCGGTATAGAAATAGATTTTTATCAATGATAATACACATTTCGTCTTTACCTACAAAAAAAGGTAGGCTCCGTAAGGAACCTCCATCGCAGATTCTGTCAAAAATATTGCATGATTTGACACCTCACTGACCCCATTAAAGTCAAAGCAGGTCGTCAGGCGGCGTTGGTTTCCGTCATGTAAAGCATAATTTATCCGCCTAATTAATTATGTTTTTCTGCTCCTATGACGGGACAGAAAACACGGAATCCATGGCACAGATGTGAACATAGCATTAGTTCTAAAATATGAAAAAAGTCCCTTTATAACAAATGGCTATTGTGTACATGATTTTCAAGTTCTATGTTGCAAACATTTGAACAAGTAAACTTTTCATTCTGGGAATGTATACATGTAAATAAACGTTTAGGCCAAGTTAAGGCCTCGTTCACATCTACGTTGGAAGCTCTGTTAGGGGCCGAGATTACCGGAGACGATCGTGCAGCATGCTGCTCTATTGTCTCCAGTAAAATCACGGACATGCCAACGGAACCTATCTAAAGTCAATGGGTTCAATCGGTTGCTTCTGTTATCCCCTTGTTCTGCTCCTCTGACGGAGCAGAACAACGGAACACACCGACGCAGATGTGAACTGAGCCTCCGTAAGCACATTGATATTTTCTTTTCTTATTAAACAATATACATTCAAGAAACACATATACAAACATTTTTATTCATATCCCTGCATATTCATGGCAACCAGACTAAAAACATCAGTTGTGTCGGCTGCATTCAGAGAATCTTTCTTAAGTGGCTTCTTCTTTCATTTCATGACTAAACTGTTTGATTTCTAAAAATAGTTCTGATTCCTTACCAGCTCACGTGTGCATAATATTTTAAATTGAAAAAAAAAATTCAAAAAGAAAAGATTTTTCACTTTTTATTGTGGAACTCATTATAGAACACTATAGTGATAAGACAAGTGTTCTGAAAATGTAAATGAACTCCCATGATAGGAATGTTCACAATGGATGAATGAATGGATTAAATAATAAAAACTAGAACCGACAATTCCTCAATTATAGAATATTTTGATGTGATAACCTTTATCACATGTAATGTATGTGTCGCTATGTGCAGAGCAAAGTTCTGTAATAGAATAGTTATGGCCATACAATTTGTCCCTCGATTTTTAGGTACAATAAGAACCAATTGTTTTCCTTGCATAATGTTTTCCTCTCTTTGTCTGTACTCTCAATTCCTCTCCTCTCATTTTCTATTTGTCTTCCAATTTCTGTCTTTGCTGTCACTGATTACAGTGCAAGACCCTGATGATGAGCACATGAAACGGGTGAGGTAAGCATCGGTGACTAGCTGCGGCCATCAATCGAGTAGACCTTATATCCGTACATGAGGTTCTCTCAGACTTATGTACTAGTCCATTTTCTTCCAATTCTTATTAAATTTTTATAACTTTTATCTACTCATCTCCCGATGGAGATGTTGTTCCTGCACTAAGTCAATGCATTTTTAGTTAGAGTGCCCTATTAAATTATAATATAATTAAAGGTTGCCCAGCAACTTTTAGGAAACAAAGTGCAGTCTGAAGGCTGAGTTCTGGGATAGAATATACCAGCATATGTGTGGCCATTTCTACTATACATTTGCATGAGTGACAGATGGGCTTTGCAAAAGTGAAGATGCTTCTGCTAAAATTGGTACTGCCAGTCACAGGTTTTATTGAGGCCGCAAAGAACGGTTATTTCAGTTAGCCATTTAGTTTAAAGAGTGCAGACCACTATGTACATTACTAATGTACAATTTGGTGATATTGTAAGATTTCTCTTATCACATTATATATATAATGTGGCTGTAACATTCGTATTTTGAGACACTGCAGAAAAACCTATCTCCTATTGCATGTGATCGGCGCTGCAATGTAGATTACAGTAACGTTTTTCTTTTTAAAAAAAGAGCATTTTTGGCCAAGTTATGAGCATTTTTATATTTATGCAAATGAGCCTTTCTTATGGACAACTGGGCGTTTTTAATCTTATTTCCAACTGGGCGTGTATTGTGTTCGTTACATCTGGGTGTGTTTACTTGTTTTACTAGCTGGGCGTTGTGAATGCAAGTGTATGATGCTGACGAATCAGCATCATCCACTTCTCTTCGTTACCACCCAGCTTCTGGCAGTTCAGACACACAGCGGGTCCTCGCTCGTCCGCCGCGATGAAGTTCCTGTGGGAGGAAGTGAGTGACGTCACGGCGTGATCTCGCGAGGACACGCTGTGTGTCTGTGCATTGCCAGAAGCTGGGTGGTAAGGAAGAGAAGTGGATGATGCTGATTCGTCAGCATCATACACTTCCATTCACAACGCCCAGCTAGTAAAACAAGTAAAAACGCCCAGATGTAACGAACACAATACACGGCCAGTTGGAAATAAGATTAAAAACGCCCAGTTGTCCATAAGAAAGGCTCATTTGCATAAATATAAAAATGCTCATAACTTGGCCAAAAATGCTCATTTTTGAAAAAGAAAAACGTTACTGTAATCTACATTGCAGCGCCGATCAGCTGCAATAGGAGATAGGGGTTTGAAAATCTGGTGACAGAGCCTCTTTAAAATAGTTCTTTAAGTGAGCCCTTCTAAAAGCCTGCAAATAGTCCCCTCTCTTGTAATCTACTATATTGCAGCATGTACTATTTAGAAAAAAGGCTTTCACTTAAATCAAAATCAACTGTGTGGAGTGAAGGCGTAGATTACTAGTTACTATTTTATGGTTAGAACATATCTTTAATTTATGGCTTAGCTAAGCTGTAGTAATTACAAACTGGGATCATTTCCTTTTCAAGTGGAACACCAGTCTCTGGATCCTATAAATAACGTCTGCAGAGCAGGCAGAGTTAATGCAGTTGTAGTTCACCTTACGCCGGTCTCCTCACACACTAGTGACAAAGCAATAGGCAACTGACAGTTCTCCAAATTTACTATAATATCATCTGAATATAGTCTGCATCATTAAAGTGTAAGATGTGTATTAATAGTAACTCTATTCTGTAAGGCCTAAGCCATGTAACTAGCAAGATTATAAAACAATGGTGAAGGGAGACCTAGTTTACATTTTGCGTCATAGTGCTGAATCTACCTTCATGTGCTATTTAGAACCTTAATCACTGTAGAGAAAATAAAAGAAATCATGCTCCCAGAACATGTCCATTGGTGGAAGTCTATTTTATTTATGTCAATTGGCTGTCACCAGGTTTATGCTGTCCTATCTGAGGACAGCATAAAGTAGTGACAGAGACCCTGATTCCAGCGGTGTCACTTACTTTGTTTTATGAGCTGCGGCTCCTCCCACCGTGGCTTGACAGCTTTCTCTGAATACTATGCATAGGGAGAAAGCGGTCAATCAGCAGGTGGAGGGAGCTGCAGCTCATGAATATCGAGGACTGAGCGCAAGCACATCATTAAGAGGACTGCTGGCTAGGCTTGTGCTTCAGGAGATTAACAGCCATTTTAAGAAAACTACTGAATAGTAAGGGACATTGCGTTGGAATCCGGATCTCCGGCACACGTTTATGCTGCCCTCCGATAGGGCAGCATAAACCTGGTGACAGATTGTCTTTAAAAGATCCTGCTACCCCTTGTATTGACTACATTGCTATTTCTAATTTAACATTAATGGGAAACTGTTAGATGATATATACATCATATGATAGGAGAGAAGGTTTATAGAGGATTTATATGATTTGAAGCAGGATTTCGGAGTAAAAAGTAGAGTAAATCCTGATAGGACTCCTAGAAGAGACAGTGAGAGTCCTACTACCCCACTCACACAGGCTGATTTGACAGCTTTCCTGGTATCATTGTGTGTTGCAAAAAAGCTGTCAAACGGTCTGTGTGGGCGGAGGAAGCAGAACTGTCACTGTCTCTCCTAGGAGTCCTTTCCGGATTTACTCTGCTTTTCACTCAGAAATCCTGCTTTATTTTCTATAAACCTAAATATCTCGTAGCTGCACTTCACTCCCTTCATCATATGCTGCTCTCAGATCGGGCTGCATAAATCACCTGACTGGTTTAAGGGTATGTGTAAATAGTCTTTTTACAGAGAGGGCCTGTTAAAAACATAATTGAATACAAAGGCGAAATTTATGAAGACTGGCATTTCATACGCCAGTCTTAATCTAAAAGCGCTGGAGTAAGATGTGCCTAATTTATTAAGAGGCACACACCTTACAATAAATTAGGTGCATCTCTGGCCAATCGTGCGCCAGATAATTACATCTACGGCAGCTATGAACTGGCGTAGATTTGCTTTATAATTTATACTAATTTCTGGTGTAAATTATATGTTGTGCTGTGGGTTGCTTCGTCCCTCCTGCTAAGACCCGCCCATTTTTTTTTAACTTGGACACATTTTTGGCTAAAAAAGGCTACTTTTTGCGTAATAAAATACTGGTGTGGAGTGTATAATAAATTCACCCCAGTGTTTATCTTACAACGGGTGAATGGCTGATCCACATTTCTATGAAATATTTTAGCACTGCGACTATGTTATTATTTCTGTAGGTTTAGTCGGCCTTTAGATCAACTCTCCTGTGGTTTGCCTTTACCTGTAGATTATTCCTTATTGCTGTACTGCTTTTTCTACCTAGTAGTACAAGTGACATGTAAGCAAACGTGCTACCAGTGCTTTTGTGGCATAGGAAATAACCATACTGGTATTTACAAAAGATTGACGTTGGTCACCTCTGGTAGCAGGGTCTGTTGCTAGGCAGCCGCTCAAACTCATTTGGGCACTGCCTAGCATACTCTGCGCTTGCAGGAGCTATACTAGTCTCCATGACTCTCTAATGAATAATGACTAGTGTAATTTTCATAGTTTAGCTTTAATGGAATATCAGTTGATCTAAATATTTCCCTATTTTAATCACCGGCTTCTTTGACTGTTAGGATGACTAGTTTTATGGACGTTTTGTTGCTGATAGCGGTTCTGTCTATTGCTGTACAGTACAATTGGATTTTGCAGCTAGAACTCTGTGTTCTCCAGCTTTCATCCACATAACTTATGGGCCGTAATGGATGTTGCAGCCTGCCAATTGTAAAGTACACTTTTCTCATGCCCTACAAGGGCTCATTAAAATCCGGCCATTGAAGATCATTTGAAAGAGTGTTGAGTTGCTGTGAAGTTGCTTTTGTCTATTTGTTCTTGTTCTATCTTTTATATCTTCCTTTTCTTTCTCTCATTTTTCCTGTCACCTGTCTCCTACATTTAAAATATCCCAATCC
The DNA here is from genome assembly GCF_050947455.1 of Rhinoderma darwinii. Classification (NCBI taxonomy): domain Eukaryota; kingdom Metazoa; phylum Chordata; class Amphibia; order Anura; family Rhinodermatidae; genus Rhinoderma; species Rhinoderma darwinii. Next base: position 95,919,240 of record NC_134689.1, on the reverse strand, counting down.
TCCCCTACTTCCCATGACACAGAGAAAAGTTCATCACAGAACTCCAGAGCCCCCGTTACACCCGTTTGCGTGACTGGCACCATGAAAGATCGGCCTGCTCCCTTAATGTGAAGCCTTGAGCAGAGAAAAGCGTGGCGGGACCAGGTGGGGAAGAAGATTTTGGAAGACTACATGAAAGCTGATGCACTTCAATAATGTCATACCTATTCTTTGTCTTGTTAGCCACTCCTAATGCAGCACATTTTCAGACCACTAGTTTCATGATGTCTGCAACCATTCTGTTTCAGCATTTGTAAATACATCATACATCTCTGCCTACCTGCCTATCATTAACCCTTTCTCTACAGCGTGCTTCTTATTTAATGCCGTGTGAATAGCATCTTAAAGCAGCTTGTCTTTTTAATAGATCTCAATCCATTTCTGTGTATAAAGGGCAATAAATATATATAATACTACAATGCTTCAAGGGATAATGTTGTAAATATCCTCTTTTCATGTGCACACAAGTTTTCTTTGTGGGATTTCCACTTTTGTTATTTTTTCCCTGCCCCTGTAAAACGTTTCTGAGAAGAGTCAATATAAAGCAGCACTGCTTATAAAATGCTAAATTCCTACTGCGACAACAATATTTTGCCGTTTCTGTCTTGCGAAGTGTGTAGTTTTGGTGAACCCAGCATGTATGTGCAGAAAAAACAAAGCTATCCGCTACTATAACATAAGAGATTCATGTGGAAGGGAATGGGAGATTGCTTTTATTTGGGCAAGGTTTGGGAAAGCATAGATACAATAAATATATTTGATGTATTGTTTTTTGTTGCTATGATTTATTTTAACTTTGCACATGTATTACATTCGATATATATATAACATTGTTTTCAAAAGCCATTGTAGAGCATGTATTGCTGTATATTCTATGAAGTAGCATAAGGCCACCTGCACACGACTGTAGCTGTGTGTACGGTCTGTTATTACGGCACGGACGGGACATAGAGTGCCACCCCCAGGCCATCCACAATCGCGAACCGTGCACACAGAAGATGTGCATTTGTTTCAATAAGCTCGGACCGCAAATGCGGATCATATAATGACATGTCCTAATTTCTTTGTGCTCCGGTCCTGTGCATTTGCCCATAGGAAAGCATACATTCTATACTAGCCGCAATTGCAGATCATATAGGGCCGCAAAAGTGCGGTCGTGTGCATGACTCCTGACTCGTAAACTGCACATTTATTAGTGCTATTACTATTTATTTAATGTCAAAGAAAAAGCATTGGCAATACACTTCTACTATCTGGTAAATGTGATGAAATGTTCATTCAGAAATTAAATTAAATTCGTTTTGAATCATTAAATTGTAAAAAAAAACAAAAAAAACAAAAACCTAAGGAGCTATAAAACCCTGTGTTGCCTTTTTTTTTTTAAATTCTTTTCCAGCAAATTACCATTGTTCTTTGATGGTCAATATGCTGCACTTTTTATCTAGTAAAAACTAACAAACAAGACCACAGAAACCTAAAGGAGATCTGACAGACACAAGTCAGTGGGGTGAAATTATAAAGGATTATGTAAAGGATCTGCCAGGCACTACTTCTGTGGATACTCCCAGGATTAATCAATCGACACCTGAGGCCGGACCTCTTAGACTGACTCCGGCTCCCACCAATCAGGGTGGCAGGCTCAGGAGTGGGAGAGCCTATCGCGGCCTGGTCAGTCGGAGTTAGCTCCGCCCCCTGTCCATTTACTCCTGCCGTTTTCTCTCCCTCATTGCTTGTGATTCTTCCTGGTTTCCTGGCTCTGCTACAGCCTTGCTCCAGCCTGCTACTGCCTTGCTTCAGCCTTGCTACAGCTTCCGCTTATCCTGCTTCGCTCTGACCCCGGCTTGCTTTCTGCTCCTTGCTCTGCGTTCGTATACTTCGTGACATCCTGATTCTACTGGCTCGTTGGCCACTCTGGTTTCCTCACGGTGTTCCGTGGGCTACTGCCCCTTCCCTTGCTTGTTCCCTGTTTGTATTCCCTTGCACTTAGTCAGCGTAGGGACCGCCGCCCAGTTGTACCCCGTCGCCTAGGGCGGGTCGTTGCAAGTAGGCAGGGACAGGGCGGTGGGTAGATTAGGGCTCACTTATCCCCTTCTTCCGGCCATAACAGATTATGTGTTATACGAGTGTGAAAGCTCCAGTTGTTTTTGACCATCTATGGTTTAGAAATGTTACTCTTCTTACCTTTTTATTTCTAGAGCACCAAGATTTATGCAGCCCTGCCAATGCCATCCTTACAGTACTATGACATAAGCAGACCATTTGCTTCTTATTTCATATTGTCAAGGCTCTTTTTACATCACGTTATGCAAACCTGTTAACGATATATGTAAACATGTAGAGCGTTTCACCGCAAAAACTTTTGTCACGTATATGCCGAATGTAGCCAAGAAAGCAGGGGATAATCTAAAATTCAAGATGGTGTAAGTAGGCTGGATTGCAGAGTAGTGAGTACAATATACAAAAAGGAAGTACGTAGCTTGATAGACAATCCGGAGGGGTGGGGGTGCTATTAAATTTAAAAGAGATAGTAAAGTAACTTTTAAATGACAAATGGCGTAGTCATTCTCCCTCCCATCTGTCCCCTACTACTTGCTAACTTACATTTGGTAGGTTAGCAAAAAGTAGGTAATGGATCAAATGAATTATGACTACATAAAATTTATTTGCAGTCTGTAACCATGGAGACAAACATGGAGAGGCTCCATTGTATTTGGTTGTGACCGCGTCATCCATGGCCATGCACAAATGTCTGCGCGTGCACTCCAGTTTCGAGATCTATAACTCTGGCTACAGAAGCTCACAAAACTAAATTTAAAGGGATTAAAGAGAAGAGAAGCAGCAAATGTTCTAAAATAACAAAACAATCATAACTCACCTCTTTGATCCAGCACAGATACCCGGACGGTCCCCTTGTCTGTCTTTGATTACAGGCTGCGCTTCGCAGTGATTCTAGTATGTATGACAAGTGACTGCTGAGGCCTGTGATTGGCTGCTGCTGCATTTATAGCACATCATCGCTGGCAGCCTGTATGCAAAGGCTGGCAGAGGACCGCCAGAGCATCTGCGCTGGATCAAAGAAGGGAGTAATGATTGCTTTGTTATTTTAGAACATTTGCTGCTTTCTTTTTTTTTTTTTTTATACTATTGGGCAGTTAGTTAAAGAGGCTCTGTCACCAGATTAAAAGTGCCCTATCTCCTACATAATCTGATCGGCGCTGTAATGTAGATAATAATAGTGTTTTTTTATTTCGAAAAACGATCATTTTTTAGCAAGTTATGAGCATTTTAGATTTCGTTTCTCAATAGACAACTGGGCGTGTTTTTACTTTTGACCAAGTGTATGAGGCAGACCAATCAGTGACCAATCGGCATCATACACTTCTCATTGTTCCAGCCCAGCAAGAGTCACAGCACAGTGTGATTGTAGCTTGAAGCTCTTGGGCGCATATGTAAAAGCTATTTCTAGGCTCGGCACCTAACTGTTGATGACTTTGCACTATATTTGATTCTATCATACATATATACAGTAAAGCTTTTATCATTCCCTCTTGACTATAAGCATACAGGACTTTGATCAAATCTTTGTTTTCACATTATACATTACAGCTCTACATAATCAACTTTATGCTGGGTATGACATGTATAGAGCAAAGATATTGGCCTACTTTTATTATTCAGTTTAAATCTGATTTTGGCAAAAACGGCACAATTTTAAAAAGTTACATCCAAAATTGTGACAAACTTGCGACATTTAGCGATAAAAGAAAACACGTGATAAAAGTTAGTGTGGTCAATGTGTACTTTTATACTCCTTTATCAAAGGCACAGGTTAAAAAAGGTGCAAATTACAGCTGCTCATAGCAGACCATTCCAAATGCTCTAGATTTATAAAGAGACATACACTTTTTAATAAATGAGGCACAATTCTCCTCAGCTGTTCTTCAAATTCATTGAAGCAAAATATGCCATTATTAATAAATGTGGGCAATAATTTTCTAGCTTAAAAATAACATTTCCTCAAAAAGAAAATCTATTATACTTTTGTGTTGGAGGTTATGTGTATGAATAAATCCAAATGTTAGCAAAGCAATGCTAGGGTATATATTGCCGTTCCTTCCTATCCTCTCCTTTCAGGCACATTGTTTTACAATGAAAGAGGAATATGACGTTAGACCAATTTGCAGTACTTCTATGACTAAGCTCTTCTGTCTGCTTGTGCTCAAAACTCTGAGTCAGTAGATCGGGACGCAAGCCAACCTTGCTTTTACGTCTCCGTACATCATAGCAGCATTGTTAGCACATATGGACTGTCACTGCTACCTGGTAATCAAATGCAGTGTGGGAACTGGTCTTTTGTTTCCAATAATCATACAGTCATCCATGTATGACGTGTGCACAATGGGCAGGAAATAATCAGAAATAAACTTACATTAACAGTTTATTAATATCTCTCCATGCTATGAACGAGTCACAAGTAAGGCTTCGTTCACATCTGCGTCGGGGCTCAATTCTGACGTTCCGTCAGAGCTAATCGATGCTAATCGAGGAAGCCTGTTACAACAGGTGGCAGCAGGTGTCCTGTTCATTGGTAAAGGATCAGCCCGTGATGAGCTTACCTGTCGGAATACCTTCAGGATTCAGATTAGACATCTCTATTAGGGTATATTCACACACACAAGATATTTATGGGATTGAAAATCTGTTCCATACAGCTAAATAGAAATGCAGAAGTACATGTGTTTGCTTCAGGAACAGCCATATTCAGATGAATGGAATCTATTTTGTCAATTTTTGACATTTCTGCAAAATCCACCCTCCTCCTTTTTTTTTTTTTTTGAGAGAGAAGGTAATGGAAAAAAGTTTTGGAAATGTACAGCTGTCCTTACCTGTGACACCACCGCACCTTGCAGTTGAACTGAATATTCTTTCTAAAGATGTGCAACGCTAGACCCATTCACGATGGCTTGTGTCATCATTCCCAGGTGCTCTTGGTTACGTGCTTGTGGGAGAAAAGAACAAAATGACCATCAGTCTTTTTCTCTTCTATATTGTTTGCTATCATGACTCCTGTAGAGTAGCTTTTGCCAACTGGAATTCCATAGAACTAAGACAGGGGTTCCGTGGCGTTCAGTCATGATGACCACTTTTGGCTTTCTGCTATAATGCAACAGCTAATTGCGGATTTGCAGTGGAAGAGAAGGCCTTCTGCACAGCTTTCAGTCTTACTTCTGGTCTCCTATACAGTGATACATATCGGCGTAATGACATCATCACGTCAGTCTGTATTAGCATTCAGGAGTAGGGACGGAGGATGGTACACCACACAGAAGGCTATCCCTTCCTCCGCGAATTCCCAATTAGTGGCGGCAACGGGGCAGAGAGGCATAGACTAGTGTTCTCCAGCTGCTCAGGAGCTCCAAGTAAGCTAGCATGTTGGGTGTTGTAGCAGAGTACCGAACAGAGCAGTAATGTAGTTCCCAGGACTACTATGAAGTAGTTCACCTGTTGTACCAGTAAAACCCCACTAAGCCCAGGTCAGTCATTGTGGTTTTGACTGATTAAATGGGGGCACCTGGGCACTGAACAGAACTAAAGTGACAATAAAAGCAATAAAGTGGTTGTCCTGTTTTTCATACTGATGACCTATCCACAGGATAGGTTATTAGTATATGATCGGTGGGGGTCTGACACCCGGACTCCACACCCATGAGGTGTTACGTCTGCTGGAAGCTATGCAGTGGTTGGTGCTGGTAGCAGAAGGCTCTGTATAGCGGCCGTGCTGGGTTACTGCATCTCTGCTCCTATTCACTTGAATAGGAGCAGAGCTGATACTGTGACCAGAGTCGTCTTCTTCCGGCACCGACCACTGCATAGCTTCCGGCGCCTGGAGGCAACTGTAACAGCTGATCGGTGCGGTATCCAGGTATCGGTTCCCCACCGATCATATACTGATGACCTATCCTGTGGATATAGGTCAAGAGTATATAAAAAAAACAGCCCTGAATCTGGACAACCCCTTTAACCCTTGAAGTGCAGTAATTTTTTTGCCACTTTTCTTCACGGGAAAAAGTGGCAGAAAGCTTTCATAATTCAGTCAATCCTACAAAAATTACTTAATGAATTGGTAGGGGTTTCCCAAAATAAGAATTGGTTGACATTGGTTCCTCAATGAAATGGTAAAATCAGAGAAATTTGGGTTTGGAATTTACAGAAAGATTTCTATTTGCTGCAAAACAATTATGCCATTTCTTTTAAAAGTATCTGTCAGCTCTTCTAACATCTCAGTTTTCGTAAATACTTGTATTTCCCATAAAATAACGATTCTGGAGCATCTATTTTTAGAACTCTGCATTGTACATTTCCTCTGTTACTCCTCCTACAAGTGTAGGATTCAATTGACAACTGGATGTTATCAGTTAGGAGTGTGTGCCTACACAGACTGACCATATCCAATCAGAGTGAGACTGTGTAGGTACATGCCCCTTTGACAAGGCGAGTGGTAACACCCAGTTGTCAAATTATTCATACATTTCTAGGTGGAATAAAAGAGGAATGGCACATTGCAGAGTTTTAAGAAAAGATTCTTCAGAATTATGTGGTTTTTTTTGTTAGGGAATGCAAGTATTTACTAAAACAGACATGTCGGCAGAGGTGACAGGTCCTCTTTAAATGCATCCTGTTTTACAGTACAAACTTCAGACACCCTGTACTGTGTTTTCAAGAAAAAATGTCATTGTACAATTGCAGCGAGACTTTCACATGTTTAAGTGGAAGTTTATTGGAATCATCTCAGTTGGAAACTATTAACCCCTCTGCTACCTGTGGAACAAACATTTGAGTAGCATTATCTCAATGACTGTGACCATCTTCCAATTACATTTACCAAACAGAGGGGTTAAGCTTTTGCTCTTTGAAGGTTCCAGCAGTGACAAAGAATTCTCCTTTTTATGTTCAGCCCAGGGCAGCTGGTACAGAGGGCAGGCTCAGAGCAGAAGGCTTTGTGTTCAGATTCTCCTGCTAGGAAGTAATCCTGTGTCTGCCCCCGCACTCCTTCTGACCAGAGCCCAACAGATGTTGAACAGATGTTAGTTGATTAGGATTCAGGCTGGTAGTCCATTAACTCCTACCTTTCCAGAGACAAAATATGTCATAGGTAAGAGAAATCAAAGTTTCATCATTTCAAATGTCTTAATATAAAGTGAATTTAAAGGACATCTGTCACTAAAACGCTCTTTGTGTTGGTAGCAATCATTCTATAAGTTGAAGTTAATTTTATTCATAAAACTAATACTGTAATCCTCCTCAAATTCAGCAATGTATCAAGATGACTTCTTACGAATATTCAGTAAATTTAGCAGCCCCTTCTACATGCTGACAGATGACTGGCCTGTCACCTCACGTACTTTACTGATCAACAGTGGATGTGACTGGTCAGAGCCCTCACTGAAGCTCCAGCCTCTAGACCAAAGGGGCACAATATTTTTTGGGCTGCTCTTCCTCACTGACATTCGGGCCTCTGTCTCCTCTTCCTGCTCCGGCACAGGTCTCCACGATCCGTGACTGCACTCCGTTCTCTGCATCCGGTCTGTCTCCTTGAGGGTAGGAACACACTAGGCGTAAATACTTCATATTTTCAGCAATGGATTTCATTGGGCAAAATCCACAGCGTATTACAGTAGCAGCAGTGTGGATGAGATTTGAACAAAGCTCATCCACACACAGCGGAATAAATCAGCCGGAAAAAAAAATTCAGAAATTGACCTGCAGTGCATTTTTTTTATCTGCAGCATGTCTATTCATACTGCGGAATCGCTGCTCTTCTGTTGCAGGTTTTTCCCATTAAATTTAATGGGGAGGTAAATCCTGCAACAAAGAGCTATGTGTTGTGAATTTTGCGGTGGAAACGCCGCAATTCCTCTGCAAAAATCTCAAATGAAATAAAAAAACTTTTTTTTGAGTTTACAAGTATAAAAAAAGCTTATACTTATCCCTGGCCATTGTCCCCACGATCCCCTGTTCTGAGCACAGCCCGGCCACCTTGAATGATGTTTCATCCCATGTGACTGCTGCAGCCAATGAAAGGCTGCAGCAATCACATGGACATCATCCCAGGAGGCCGGGCTACGCTCAGAAGAGAGGGATGTGTCATCATGACTACGGCTGGGGTATGTATAAACTTTTTTTATTTTTTTAATTCCTGCCATATTAATGCAGCATACATGCCTCCAGAAAAACTGCACCACAATTTGGAGCTAATTTTCGGGCGGAATTCCCTGCGGCATCCAGGACGGATACGCAGTGTACTGTTACGCAGCGTATCCGTCCTACCTGTGTTGCTACCCTAAGGTGGATTTCTACCCAGAATATAAAATTGCCTATATGTTAGTAAATCAGAAGTTTAAGAGCAGTAGTCAAAGTTTGGTAAGTAGGTTTGTTTTTCGTCTTGGATACCCTTGAACCCTTGAACACCATTTTACAGTTTACATATAGAATTATTTTACATTAAAAAAAGAGTAAATATGTTGCATTAGTGATCTTTTTACAGATCCTGAAGAAATACCTCTATTATAGTCCAGAGCTGCATTTACAATTCTGCAGGCTTAATAACTCAAATCTGACACTATTCCTCGCTGGGTAAATTTCTACACAGAGCTTATTTTAGTGATTTGTATTCCAGGAAGTGTAGTATTTACATGAGGGACCGTACAGTAAACTGACTACATAAAACTGACTGTCCCACTGCATTGTAGGTGCTCATCTAAGCTGCTATGTCTATCTACCAAAAGGCTTGCTGACTGTTTCCAACAGCAACCAGCAGAAATATGACTGCAACTCTGGGCTGTACTGTAAAGGAAGATCAGTACAAGATAACTAAAACAATGTACTTACACTTATTTATTCAACTTTTTATATAGATTAAATACTATTTTACATTTAGCATATAGAAAGGAGAATTTTGTAAAGTTTGTAGACCAATTAGTGGTCCGTAGATCTCCATGTTCCTTGTTTGCTGCTATGACAACCAATTGATTTATGGAATTCCATCACCCTCACACATGATACAGAAGAGTCACAAACAAATTGTCCTCTGCTTTGTATAGATGTCTTCATTAATAGTTATTTCGTAGAGAACTTCATTCATATAAGGGAAATATAAATAGACAATTGTTAAGATTCTGTAAGTTGTATTTATTTATAATGTGGATTCTGCATGAGGTCATATGTGAACGTTTCCTATTCTGAATCAAAGCCATTTACTTTACCTTCTGCTGCCCATAAAACAGCGATTTTGTTTTGCGTATCCTAGAGGAATTGCATATCATGCTGTAGTAAAGTGTCAGCTATACATTTTCTAACCACCTCCACATTGTGAGATAAGTGTCAGTGGGAATGACATGTCATGGAACAGCTCAATGTGATACCAGGGAAATCACAGTATTGGTTTCAAACATCCTTCAACGTGTGTCTTCTGTTTTAAAGAAATACACGGTTAATAAAAATAGTGAATGAAAGCTTGTTTAATAAGAGATACTAACGGCTAATATTTTCCCCTAAACTTTCTGGGGATTAGTTTGTTGTTATTAAAGGGGTATGTAGTTTCGCGTCACCAAATAATTTATTTAAATTTTCTCATATACTACTTTTTTAATTCCTCCGTTTTCTAGATCTCTGCTTGTAGTCATTAAGTTGGGACCTTCATTGTCTACTTCTAGAGGATGAAAATCTGTCCTAGTCATGTAGTGATCACACCGCTGCATGGCTCCTTCCAGTTACATTGCAATATTTCACTTGCTAGAGGAGCAGATTTTGATCCAGTTACTCTGACAGATTTTTCTTTTTTTTTTTCACCGCGCATATTCTCTCTGTATATGTTCGTATACTTTTACTAACGGATCCTTCAAAAACTGTATACATTTGTCATACAGTAACCTCCAATTGGCATCCATTTGACAGACATGTTTTCTTCCCACTTAAAAAAAAAAAAGGAGACCGTATTCATCGAATGGATTCCTATTCTATGCAAATGTATGCCAGATGTAAACCATTTTTGATGGATCCATCAGAAAAGTATATAGTTGGCATACATATACATCCCTTATTAGCAGTATACATCTGTCACAAACATGGTGTGAACCGCAGAGTGTGGGCAGGAGAATAGAAAGAGCATTGAAGAGTCTGTGTGTATTTGTAGGCAGCTAAGGGACTGGGTGACAAAAGATGGCTCCTTATAACATGCTTTTAGTCAGCAGCTTTGGCTCAAAAGCTGCTAATCTAAGAAATGAAACATCTCAATGTAACTGTAAGGAGTCAGGCAGCTGTTAAATACTACGTGACTAGGACAACAACAAAGGTACCCATTCACTGACTACAAGCAGAGTTTTTGAGTATATATTATATTATATACAGTAAATTATAAAATTGCATAACTTTTTATACTACAATAAATTAGACCAGAAAGCCAGATATGCACTTTAATCTAGACCGGCTATTACAGTATGTCACTCCTCCCGTTCCACTTAGATTGTAAGCTCTTACGGGCAGGGACAATTTATTATCGACCAATTTTTTCTTGAAAATCAGACCTCTCTCTTCCATGTGTAATGGCTCAGGATGTCATGTCTGCAACTAGGCTATTGCACAGTCTTGCTGATCGACATAACCAAGTGGGACAAGTGTTTAATTTTTTTTTCTGATATCATCGCTGATCATGAAATGCATATAAATATATACTAGTCTTGTACTGCTTATTATTTTTCTTATATATTTCTAATGATCACATTTATATATGAAATCAATATGTTCCATGTCACATTAACATGATACTCACTGTAAACAAAACAATTAAACAAGGTTACAAAATACAATGGGATGTATTCAGGTGTATTTTCAGAGCTGAAAATGTGGCGGTAAAAAAGTTATTTGTAGTGTGTGCTGCCTGGCATGGATATTATACCTCCAGGCACACTACAACTATATCTGGTACCTTTATAAAGCTTCTCATGAATAAAGTGTTGGAGCCCCATTCTCTCTGTGTAGATGTATCTTAGTATTCTGCAGGAACTTGCTGAGCTCAGCACTGCGACATGCTCCAGCCCATATAAATTCAATAGAACTAAAGTAGTGCGGCAAACATGAGCTAGTGCAGAGAGGACAGGATACTGCCACTTGTATGCAGATTATAATATAGTCACGTCCGTGTAATGGCGAGAAAGCACCGCATCAATCCAATTCATCGTTCTGTTGTACATGAATAGAGCAATGCTTTTTATGTAACGTGTAATGACTGAGCTCCAGGACATGTCACCTTCTAATGCAATGCCTGCACATAGTCAGGCTGGTGACAGATGTCATGCAGGGAGGAGGGGGATCATGGTTTCTGAGTGGCTGGAAATCTGCAGCATTAGCCACTTAGCATTTAACGTCAGGGCAAATGTTGATGGCTTTTTCTAAATCTAGATTTGTCTATAGGAAAATAGGGTAAGGCCTGGATCACACACACAGTTTTGATGCAGTTTTTGTGGTATTTTTTACCTCAGCTTTTTGAGCCAAACACAGGAGTGGACACAAAAGAAAGGAGATACGTCTGCCTTTTCTCCATACCCTTTCTTTCTTTTGGATCCACTTCTGGCTTTGGTTTAAAAAACGGAGCCAAAATCTGCCACAAAACCTGCACAAATCTGTGTGTGTGTGATCCTGGCCTTAATGTATAATTATAAAAAAAAAGAGTAAACGTAACATGTGCCCTTTTCATTGAGCAGAGTTTCCTAATAGGAATGCTGTGATACTTTGTGCATGTTCTGATGGCTCCTGCCCATAAGCAGCTGTAATTGGACAATGACAACATTGAGATATATATATATATATATATATATATATATATATATATATATATATATATATATATGCTATAATGCAGATTAAAGCAGTGCTGAAGCTCATAGGAAGTGATAAGGACAATAGCGGTGAATGAAGGGCCCGCTTACATGTAGCTTGAAATCATTTTAGAATGTTTCCATGGAATCCATATCCCTGAGAAAGTTAAAACAGCGAAGCTTCGTCATTTATTGGTTTAGATATATTTGCTTTCTTTTTTCGGACTTCTTTCTGTCCTGTTTGAAGTTGCAGAATACATATAAACTTCCAAGAAATCTCATGTGCATAAATCCCCATCTCAGTCAATGTGTGCTAAATTTGTGAAGTGCTGGGTGGAGATGGTTCACAGATGCACCACAAAGAGAGTGAATGTACTGTACAAACCACGCTATAGTTATAGGAACCAAACATGACTGAAGTAAGGGGTGAGTGATACTTTTAGGGCTGGTGAGAAGAATCCTTTATGTAATCTCTTATAAAATCATCATGTCAGTAACAACTATTTGGAAGCGTATATAGCAATCTATATTTTGACCAATTTGCAACATTATAGTTTTCTTGTTATAACTAAAATGACATCCTCTTTGTTCAGTTCATATTATACAACATTGTAACCCTTTTTTTTTTTTTTGGCAGGCGAGAGGGGAAGAATGTGTCTGTGAACTCTGGCCAAGGTAAATGATACAAGTTATAGCAGAAACCCTTTCTATGAGTAAGGTGTAACCATTTTATTTTTAGCACGGTCTTCCTAAATAAAATAAAGACATCTACTATCACAATACAAAAATAAAGGGCTAATTTTTCATCTTAGCATAGTAGGCAGTGCCATGCAAATCATTCGTGTGTGCCACATAGATAGCTAGTCATCTAAAAGTCCACTAGCCTACACTGGTGCAGTAGAGTTTTGTTTTTAGGATTTGTGATGCAAGTGATGATGTTGAATACAAAAGTTTAGGTTCCTTTCATTCCACCTCAGCATCATTTCACTGTTTATCCCTTCTTGTTATTGTGTAAAGTATATTGAATACAATAGGGCAGATTGACTAATGCTGTCTAACAATTGTACAGCATAAACTTGGGCTCCTATTACAATATCCGATATGGGTTGTGAAAACTAATTGGCACGTATAAAAGGGCCTTTAGACTATGCATACAGAAGATGCGCTAATTTATCAACGCTGTATATAGTCAATTTGGCTCATCATGTTAGACACTTTTCCCTTCCTTATTCAACCTCTTGGTTAGTTTAGTTTATGGCAGGTTTTTTTCACTTTCAAATTTTAGCACACGGCGGTTAAATTTTAAGTCACACCCAATTTCTGCTAAACCACACCCCCTTTTCTAAATTGCTTTGCGCCCACAAAAGGCGCAGCTTAGGACATTGACAACAATAGTAAATCTGTCCCAATGTTTCTTCCATGATTTCCCAATACAGTACAAATATTTAATAAAATAGTATTATCTCTCAATAAGAATGATTTTCTATTTTGCATCTGTAATAACCTATTTTACAATCGGTCCTGACCATCAAATCTATCCATAGGACACATTAGCAGTACAGGTGGTAGCATGCTTGAATAAACTTCTAGAAACAAGTCTGTTCATAGTGCAGCCCAGCTAAGAATATCATGCAGCTGGTAACTGTCACGATGCGGGGTGTGAACCCACTGGGCCGTACCGCGGAGCGGGATGGCAGCTGGCCAAACAGGTATGTTACAGAGTCTATAGTCCAGAAAGGTTACCTGAGGCAATATAAACAGTAGCAAGGTAGGCTTGGCTTGGACCAGGCAGCAGGTAGACGTCAGTCGTGGAGTACACAACCAATGCGGAGGACAACCAAAATACCCCTTAAAAATTACACTAAATTAATTACTTCAAGATAGTATCTTGTATATAGGGGAAAGGTGTGGAACACAATGGATGCCCATGACTACTAGTAGCACTAGCGGTGCAATGTATTAGAACAACAACCTAAAGAATTGAGTCAAAACCGAACTATTTATGAAAAAGTTGTAATTTTTATGGATACATACAAAACAGTAAATATGATTTCTCATATATTAAAAACAAGGATGACTACCACAGTGTGGGAGAAAGAGGCCAGACATATGTATATAGTGGGGCTAATATTATGGCATATGCATAAAAAGGATGGTACCAAAGTGCATGAGTAAAGGAATAAATAAATAAGTTAATGACACCTGGAAACCATCAAAGAGTATATCTGTATTAGCAAGGACTATACAAAGTCCCAATTAATAGTATGTACTGTTCACCATTGGTGCAACTTGGCACCTATTGAACATAGATTATTAATGTGAAGTGCACATGCAACTAGGTGAAAATAGCTTACCCATGAGATATCACAGTGTTGTCTGGCGTCACACCCGACGCACGTTTCGGCGAAAAAACGCCTTCGTCCGGGGTTTTTTAATATATGAGTAATCATATTTACTGTTTTGTATGTATCAATAAAAATTACAACTTTATCATAAATAGTCAGGCGTGGAGTAGCAGAGCAGGCATGGAAATGCAGCACAGCTCGACAACAGCTCAGCACTGCAGTATACCAGGATAGTACTGGATAGCACGGGAAACAGGATACAGGTACGGGGGACACTGGGAATCTGGAAGACACTTAGGAGACCATTTGCAAGACAGACTTTGGGAAATAACAACAACGCTCAGGCGAGGATCAGAAGGGCGGTGGCCTTCTTATAGTCCATGACATTGTGATGATGATTTTCATGTACGCGCGCTGGCCCTTTAAGAGCAGGCACGTGCACGCGCGCACCCTCCGGGAGACAGTTTCGATACCCGGAAGTAAGTGCTGGCGCCTCACAGGGGGACGATGCAGCACAGCAGCAAGATGTCCATGGCCGCGGTCGTCGAGGGGTAAGTTAGAACGACGGACCGCGGCCTTAGACTTTACAGTAATCCAAATCATCACCGAAAACATATCAAATATGTTCTTCTAGCGCACACACATCCTGATATCTCATCCACAATTTTACCTACAGCTGAGATGGCTTTGTTCTAACATTTACAAAGTTTCTGCCCTTTAACTGGGACAAATGTATTGAGTGATTGCTGCTATTTCTCTAAAATACCCGTTAATTAATTTGTCTACATTCTCTAAATGTATTCATTCCGTTCTGTCTGCTGCAGATACTCCCACGTGGGATATTTACACTTTATTGACATTTCTTTTACTGAACAGTGACTACAGTGCTGATGATTTCCAGTTTTGCCTATCATATATGGGGTATTTGCGGGGATACCCTCTAAGGGTATTTTCACACTGAGTGTTTTCAGGTGTATTTCGGGGGGTTTACGCCTCGACAAACACCTGAAAAAATGGAAGCAGAACTCCTCCAAACATCTGCCCATTGATTTGGGAAATACGGCATTCCGTTCCGACGGGACGTTATTTCTGCCTTTTCAAAAAACGGTACGTAAAAAGACGCCCGTGAAAATCATGAATGGCTTAAAAAACGTCTGAAAATCAGGAGCTGTATTCCCTTGAAAACCGCTCCCTACTTTTAGAAGTTTTTGAGTTTGTGTGGGCACATACCCTTAGGGTATGTGCACACACACTAATTACGTCCGTAATTGACGGACGTAATTCGGCCGGAAGACCCAGACCGAACACACTGCAGGGGGCCGGGCTCCTAGCATCATAGTTATGTACGAAGCTAGGAGTCCCTGCCTCTCTGCAGGACGACTGTCCCGTACTGAAAACATGATTACAGTACGGGACAGTTGTCCTGCAGCGAGGCAGGGACTCCTAGCATCGTACATAAGTATGATGCTAGGAGCCCGGCTCCCTGCACTGTGTTCGGTCCGGTACTTGCGGCCGAATTACGTCCGTCAATTACGGACGTAATTAGTGTGTGTGCACATACCCTAACAGTGTATCATATATTGCATGTCCATACAGCACCAACTTGCAATGGCGTACCTCTTAAAATAACACTAAACCTAAAAAATGTATGATAAAAGTAAACAAAAGATGAGCTTGCCCTCACTGTTTATCAGTCTTCAGAATTTTCTGCATGTTTCTGAAAGTCTTGTAGAAATCTTGCAGAGAACAAAGGAATTAATTTCCGGGTTATCACTTCTATTTTTGGCTGGTAAATGGCTGATGGGGCCAGGCCTACCCAAGGGGACGGGTTTACCTATCTTTGGGTCCTACTGCAGACAGGGCAGAGGGAAGGTGGCTCCTGGTGCAGCCAGTTGTCTTACAGCCGGACACAGGATGGTGTGGAGATGGAGGGGGAAAATGGCTGACACCTCCTGGAACATATATAGACGATTTTTTATATATTTTTTAACTTTAGATTTACTTGTATATTTCTTATATGTTTTAATTGCAATAAAAGACCAAATAGGATCAAAGGGAAAAAAAGATATTATAAGCTCATATGCTGGTGTATTTACTTATTTTGTTGTGAATTTTTTATGTTTATTGTTTGTTAATGTTTACTTCTAGGTAAATTTTATTATGATAAACCGCAAAGAATATGCAAATGTCACTTGTGTTATTAGGACAATCCCTTATTTCTTCTGCATACAGTCTATCCCTGCCTAGGACGTATCTCATACTGCCTGGTAGGGAAGCTATATCCTTGCTACAAGTGCCGTGCCATGATGTTGGTCTAGTTTTAAAACTAAAAATCTAAAAAATCTTGCCTTTAAATCAAGAACAAGCTAGAGCAGACTGATGTGGGAACTGCATAGATTTCAGCTCCTGCGTCAGTTTGTGTGAAAGAGCGGGGGGGGGGGGGGGGGAGGTGCTGTCAGCGTGAAGGAAGAAGAAGAGGATCTGTGATATTGTCCTACTGTCCTTCTATTGTCCTACTCTCCTTCTATTTCTTTAGATAACCACAGGGGGGGCATGAACTTTGGTTCACCTCAATCCCCCACCCATTTTATCACTCAGCATGTTTGTTCTGTCACATATAGGGACAGACTTTTTTTTCCCAAAAAAGGAGTGAAAAGATGAGCAGTTGCTATGCCATTTGACTCCACGGCCCGGACGTATACCAGCATCCAGATCGCAGAACACTGCATACAAACAAGCATCAATAAAGTTTAGGCATTTTATACTGTCTTTATCCAGTTCATACTGTTACGTTTCTCACTGAATAGTGGTAGTGGTCCGCGGAATAGTCACAGATTAGTGGCGGGTCTGCTAGAGCAAAGTCATGAACATAGTCTGGATTAGGCTAGCTGGAGGATGAAACCGCATTTTTTCATATTGCAATTTACCATTAAAAATGCATATACATTGATATTTGTGGCTGAAAGAGTGACCCAATTGGAAAATAAGATGCACTCAATAAGCCATTTATGCCTATGTCTTCATGTAGATTTCTTCATAAAATCACCAGAATTGAAAAGACCACAAATCTATTTTTGAAGCTGGAAATGTTAAAAAAAAAAAAAAAGTAACAAGCTATAAAATACAGGGACACACCTTAAAAAGTCAGTGCCCCCCACACACTGTATATTTCCCAAAAACAGACCACCTATGATTGCAATTGTTTGACGTGCTGTTGGAAACCGTGACCATCTTCACGTAACTTTGTGACAAACAAAGGCATTGTAACATACATTTGCTCCTAAAACTCACATACAAGCATAGGTTTACACATAAAAGTTTTGTAAAAAATAATAGACCAAGGTGTACAAAGTTCATATATACTGCATACATCAACATCAACAAGAGCTTTTGCTCTCAAAATTGCTAAAACACGCAATATTTGGCCGCCATCCACAAATGTGTTAAAATATATACTGCACACGACAAACAGCTACTATGCTACCAAAAATCAACATTTTTGGAGAGCGCAAGCATACTGTATATAAAAATAAAGCCTAATGATTTATACACACAACCAGCTTTACGCAACATTGCATTAAACAGGGAATTTAAGCAAACATTGTATAAAAATTTTAATTTTCGATTAAAATGCATACTCAAGCAGACCGCTTTTGAAAATAAAATATACTCTGCAAAGAACTGTAAAAATTGAGGAGTTAATAGATACCACATTCACAGGTGCTTATGTCAAAGAAATGCCAAAACCACAGGAATGCACCAAAAAATGTCCCATTCACATTAATTTAGTGATTATATAGGTATATAATTTTCTATCTCTCTATACATAGGCTGTGTTCACACATTGCGGTACAGGTTTTTTTGGCGCAATTAAAAAAAAATTGCAGCATAACCATTTCATTGTGCCACGTTTTAATGAAAGTCGCGGCAAAAAACACATATTGACCACAACATAGAAACACAGCCAAACCCTAATCATTAATTGCAAACACCCTAAATTTAATATGTGTTAACTAATAATGATTTTCCTAGTGGAACCAGTTGAAAATGATCAGTTATGATGACCGCCAGTGGATGAAAATGTCTTTTCTGTCTGGCTGAAATCTTTTCTTTTCATCAAAAATCTATCAGACACTCCTCTAGTGATAATCATTATCGCTGACTGTAGCAAGTAATGGGTATCGCTAAAGAAATTGTCAGTGGACTTTATGCTAAATATCGGGTATGGAGAGAATACGGTCCTGTAAAATGTACAAACTTTATTGATGTTTGTATATGATTCAAGTTCTTAGTACGACTTATTTGACCCTGCGATTCAAAGCTTGTAAACGTCCGGGTTGTGGAGTCAATAATCTGCCCACAGAGGAGTGATTAGATGAGCTACTCCTCCTCTTCTCACTCCTTTTCTGAAAAAAAGACACCCCGCCCCATATGTGACAATGAAAGCGCTCTCTGATTGATAAGGGGGATGATTACATGAACAACAGTTCATATTACCCCTTTCCTGGGGTTATCTACAGCAATACAGGAGGAGGGTGACCAGTTCTCCTTCTCTCCCTACATGCTACCAGCATGTTCCTCCACCTCCGCCGCCTCCTCCACACAGGCTGAAGTGAAAGCTGCAAATATATGCAGCTTCTACTTCAACCTGCTCTAAAACAAACTGTAATCTAGAAAAAGTATATATGGGATGCACACCTATGGAATCAGCGTAGGTTTGGGATGAGATCAGAGTGTATAGTCTTGGTATACCCAGCACTCACAAAAATATAAGTAGATATATTGAAAGATAAATTGATTTATTTTTACAAAGCTTTCATATAAATACTTCATATATAATCAGGGTTTTTATATGAATGCATGAATTAAGGCGACTTAATTGATGTTTCGGACAATCCATGGCCTTTGTCACTGGAGATCTAGTGGAAATTTGTAAATGGATGTCTGCCAGATTAGCCAATTTGTCTCGCAGATAGAGCTGTGATTCAGGGCTTGGTTGATTCTTAGCTTTTAAACAAGACATGAATCGTAGCTCTATCTGTGACCCAGCCTGAGTGAGAGTACTGTATGTGCACACACAAAATCAAAAACGTCAGAAAATACAGAGCTGGTTTCAAGGGAAAACCGCTCCTGGTTTTCAGAAGTTTTTTAAGCCACTCGCGATTTTCAGAAGTTTTTTACGGCCGTTTTTTTAGATGTTTTTCTATAGAGTCTATGAAAAACTGCTCCAAAAACGGCTGAAGAAGTGACATGCACTTCTTTTTCGCAACCGTTTTTTTACGCGGCTGTTTTGAAAAACGGTCGCGTAAAAAACGCCCTGTCGGAACAGAACGCAGTTTTTCCCATTGAAATTTGAAATCAATGGGTAAACATTTGGAGGCGTTCTGCTTCCGATTTTTCAGCCGTTTTTCGGGAAGTTTACGGCCCAAAAAACGGCTGAAAAAACTCCGTCTGAATATACCCTGAGAGCCATTAGAGGCATGGGTTGAAGTGAGAGCTGCAAGTATATTAACCTCTCACTTCAACCTGCTCTAGCTTTGGCTGTATCATAGGAATCTTCGCTTTCAATCAAGACCTGAAACGTAGCTATAGCTGCAACAGTGCTGTTATATTAGTACCGTTAATACCAAGGACGTATCTGAACGTCCTTGGCTACTGAAGTGCCTTCCTGCCAGGATGTAAGAGATACCCCCTGGGTAGATAGATCTAAGGGTTAAATAGGCAGCCAGAACTGACATCATCCCGGAGCATCGGTTGCTCTGGCAACCTGATGCATCCAGTTGTTCAGAGGAGGGAAGCCCTGCAGCCAGATCCAGCAGGGCTGTGGGGGGGTAGACAGAAAACTTTGCTGGAGCAGAGAAGAATGTGTCTGGATTCCTCGCAACTGCTGGAACTAGAAAAGGTGAGCTACACATACCCGATCTTTATCGTAAAAAAATCTCTCTTGGTTTCTCTACCGATACCGGTTACATGCTACAGTCATAGGGTTAATGATTAGCACTAGAGAAGAATTTGTAATACATTTCATTTCCAACTAACTCCACAAAAAAAATAAAAAATATCTGTATTAGTTAATGCATTAGATTAGGTTTAGAGATTTGTCATTATTCATTAGGGTTAGAGTTCATATAGGACAAAATTATATATACATGTCACGTAGGGTTCGTGGACCCCTTGGCGGTATGGCAGCTGGCCAACAGGGCTCTGGTCAAAGTCTATAGTTCGTATAGGGTACCTGTAGCAGCTCGGACAGTAGCAAGGCAGGCTCGGCTGGGACTAGGCAGCGGGTAGATGTCAGGCGTGGAGTAGCAGGACAGGCATGGAATACAGCACAGCACGACTACAGCTCAGCACGGCACTTGACGAGTATAGCACGGGATACAGGATACGGGATACACTGGGAACTGGAAAACACTGGGAGACCATTTGCTTAGACAAACTAGGATATGATAAACAACGCTCAGGCACTACAGGAAGGGGCTGGGCCCCTCTTATAGTCGAGGGTGCTCATGGGCTAATTTTGCATTAAAGTCCGGTCCCTTTAGTAGCGGGCACGAGCGTGCGCGCGCACCCTACGGGACCCGGTCGAGGTGAGTGGAAGTGAGCGCTGTCGTCTCCTGAGGAGGAGACTGGGGCCAGTGCTCGCCGACCCTTTGCTGTGGCCGTCAGGAGGTGAGTGAACCTGACGGCCCGCAGCCACGGACATGACCATACATGTATAATCTCCAATTTCATTAGTATATAAAAATTGGTTGGTACATTCCTGCGGTTTTACCATTTCTTTATCACGTGACATTTAATGTAGATGTGTGGTATGTATAAACTCGCATCCTACAGTTTTGAGCTAAAAACATTTTGTTTGCATAAGGGGTCTGATTGAGTAAGTGTTTTAGTCGCAAAGTTGAATTTTCATGCAATTTTTGCTTAGAATCACTGTTTCAAGTTGGTGAAGCATATAAATTATTTTATACACGGCATGCTGTGTGCTTTTTAACAAATAATGATTTTGGTAGAATATGCAGTATATATTTATTTCACATTTGCGGATGAAGGCCAAATGTTGCATGGCCTCTGTTTCAGCGTTTTTGAGAGATCAAGCTATTTTTTAGGTAGACACTTGTGGTATATATGAGTTTAGCACACATTGATTTATTAGTTGTATATTGTGTTTGAGGCGCAAGAGTAAGATTTAATGCATTTTTTACTCATTTGTCACAAGGTTGCATGAAGGTAGACATGGCTTCAAATAGCACGTTAAGACAATTGCAATCGTCAGGTTGTCTGCTCTTAAGAAATATATAGTGTATGGTAGTGCACTCAGTTTCTAAGATGTTTACTCGCTTTTTATAGGTGTGTAATTCATGATTTTTAATTACACACAACACCTCCTAAAAATAAAAGTTCAAGAGCATAGTTCATATATGTCACTTATATCTATGTCTCCATGAAAATATCTTCAGAACTGATGACCAAAAATTAGTTTGCATATTCTATTTAAAGTCTACACGCCCCTTCAAAGGAATTTTTATATGTCGAAGAGACCTATCAGAAGTTTTGATCGGTGTGTGTCCAGGTGCAGAGACTCCTACTGTCGCTGAAACAAAGGTGCAGAAGCGCTCAACTGAGCACCTTACACCTTTTGGCTGTGATTGAAGCTCCTTGTCAGGGTATATTCACACGCTTAAAGAGGCTCTGTCACCAGATTTTGCAACCCCTATCTGCTATTGCAGCAGATAGGCGCTGCAATGTAGATTACAGTAACGTTTTTATTTTAAAAAAACGAGCATTTTTGGCCAAGTTATGACCATTTTTGTAGTTATACAAATGAGGCTTGCAAAAGTCCAAGTGGGTGTGTTTAAAAGTACAAGTCCAAGTGGGTGTGTATTATGTGCGTACATCGGGGCGTTTTTAGTTGTGAAGTGGTTTTGAGGGCCTTATATATTAGAAACCCCAAAAAAGTCACCCCATTTTAAAAACTTCACCCCTCAAAGTATTCAAAACAGCATTTAGAAAATGTCTTAACCCTTTACACATGTCACAGGAATTAAAGCAAAGTAGAGGTGAAATTTACAAATTTCATATTTTTCTGCAGAAATACATTTTTAATACAATTTTTTTTATAAAACAGAAGGTTTTACCAGAGAAATGCAACTCAATATTTGTTGCCCAGTTTCTGCAGTTTTAGGAAATATCCCACATGTGGCTCTAGTGCGGTAATGGACTGAAGCACCGGCCTCAGAAGCAAAGGAACACCTAGTGGATTTTGGGGCCTTATTTTTGTTAGAATATATTTTAGGCACCATGTCAGGTTTGAAGGGCTCTTGAGGTGCCAAAACAGTCAAAATCAACCAAAAGTTATTTTTCACCATGATTTGGTTGAGACCCCGGTAGTCAATACAAGGACGCAGGGAGCCATCCGTCTTTTTGACGAAGAAGAACCTGGCTCCTGCCGGGGAGGAAGACTTCCATATGAAGCCCCTCCACAAGTTCTCATTGACACAGGCGGACATGGACAGAGTCTCTGGCTAGGAGCGAGGATATATCCTACTACGGAGAAGTGATGCACCAGGAATCCGCTCGATAGGACAGTCATACACCCGGTGTGGGGGCAGTGTCTCCGCCTCCCTTTTGCTCAAGATGTCTGAAAATGCAGCATAATGACCAGGCAATCCTGCCAGTGACCGAGGCAGAGGAGGCGGAGTCGAATGAATCTGCACCAGGCATCGGCTGTGACACTCAGGGCCCCCCTGGAGAACCTCTCGAGTTCCAGTCCAGGACTGGGGCATGTAGTCGGAGCCAAGGCAGGCCCAGCAGCACAGGGTTAACAGCTTTGGATAGGACATGGATAGGATAGGAGAGCCCCTACTTGGAGCCTCAGCGGCTTGGTCACAGCTATAACTGGGTCTGGCAGAGGTAGTCCATTTACCGATGCAATCATCAACGGTCTCTCCAGAGGGGTAGTGGGTAATTGAAGAAGGTCCACCAGGTCTCTACAAATTAAATTAGCAGCGGATCCAGGGTCCTGATGCGTTTTCTCACCGGACAGTATGGTCATGGGTATGGACAATTTAGACTGGAGTCCTTCTTTGCCCAAGGTTGTCTTTCCTACCAACCCTAGGCTTTGGGGCTTTCGGGGACACAAACGCACAAGCTGGCCTCCGAGGCCGCAATATAGACAGCGTCCCGAAGTGCGTCTGCGTTGTCTCTCCTGGGTAGATAGCTTACATTGGTCCATCCGCACAAACTCTTTAGGAGGATCGGCATCTGAGGACAGCAGGGGTTGCTGCAAGGTAGGGACCGGACTAGGAAGAGCTCCCTCCCGACGAACCTCTTGAAGCTGTTCTCGGAGCCTATCAATCCGGGCAGCCAGAAGGATGAGGTCATCCACGGTCGATGGCAGGTCTCGAGCGGCAAGTTCATCCTCAATTTTAGGAGACAGTCCATGCCAGAATGTAGCCACCAGGGCCTCATTGTTCCACAACCGTTCTCCCACCAGGGTGCGGAAGTGGATGGCGATCTCGCCCACAGAGATGTCTCCTTGGCGTAGGTCCAGCAGGAAGCCGCTGCAGAGGAGACTCGTCCAGGCTCCTCAAACACCGTGCGAAATGTCCGGAGGAACCCCTGGAAGTCACGGGTCTCTGGTTCTTGTCTCTTCCAGATGGGGTTCGCCCATGCAAGGGCCTTGCCAGTAAGGAGAGAGATGATGAAAGCGACCCTTGCGCCATCAGACCTAGGAAATGCCCTAGGATACAGGCTGAAGTGGATCTGGCACTGGTTCAAAAATCCACGACCGGTACCTGCGTCTCCAACATAGCGTTCAGGAAGTGGCAAAGAAAAACGAAGATCAACGCTGCCAGGTGGTGTAGTCTGAGGATCAGTACTGCCAGGAGGTGTAGTAGGAGGAACGGCAGATCGTGCTTCCTGCTGACGTGCGAGAATGTTCAAGACCTGGAGGAGTTGGTCCTATCGAGACCAGAGGTCCAGCATATCTGTCCGCATCTCTTATGATGTCATCTTGGATCGACTAGCGGGGTCCATGGCCTGAGCGTACTGTCATGTAGGGTTCGTGGACCCAGTGGGCCGTACCGCCTTGGCGGTATGGCAGCTGGCGAACAGGGCTCTGGTCAAAGTCTATAGTTCGTATAGGGTACCTGTAGCAGCTCGGACAGTAGCAAGGCAGGCTCGGCTGGGACTAGGCAGCGGGTAGATGTCAGGCATGGAATACAGCACAGCATGACTACAGCTCAGCACGGCACTTGACGAGTATAGCACGGGATACAGGATACGAGATACACTGGGAACTGGAAAACACTGGGAGACCATTTGCTTAGACAAACTAGGATATGATAAACAACGCTCAGGCACTACAGGAAGGGGCTGGGCCCCTCTTATAGTCGAGGGTGCTCATGGGCTAATTTTGCATTAAAGTCCGGTCCCTTTAGTAGCGGGCACGAGCGTGCGCGCGCACCCTACGGGACCCGGTCGAGGTGAGTGGAAGTGAGCGCTGTCGTCTCCTGAGGAGGAGACTGGGGCCAGTGCTCGCCGACCCTTTGCTGTGGCCGTCAGGAGGTGAGTGAACCTGACGGCCCGCAGCCACGGACATGACCATACATGTATAATCTCCAATTTCATTAGTATATAAAAATTGGTTAGTACATTCCTGCGGTTTTACCATTTCTTTATCACGTGACATTTAATGTAGATGTGTGGTATGTATAAACTCGCATCCTACAGTTTTGAGCTAAAAACATTTTGTTTGCATAAGGGGTCTGATTGAGTAAGTGTTTTAGTCGCAAAGTTGAATTTTCATGCAATTTTTGCTTAGAATCACTGTTTCAAGTTGGTGAAGCATATAAATTATTTTATACACGGCATGCTGTGTGCTTTTTAACAAATAATGATTTTGGTAGAATATGCAGTATATATTTATTTCACATTTGCGGATGAAGGCCAAATGTTGCATGGCCTCTGTTTCAGCGTTTTTGAGAGATCAAGCTATTTTTTAGGTAGACACTTGTGGTATATATGAGTTTAGCACACATTGATTTATTAGTTGTATATTGTGTTTGAGGCGCAAGAGTAAGATTTAATGCATTTTTTACTCATTTGTCACAAGGTTGCATGAAGGTAGACATGGCTTCAAATAGCACGTTAAGACAATTGCAATCGTCAGGTTGTCTGCTCTTAAGAAATATATAGTGTATGGTAGTGCACTCCGTTTCTAAGATGTTTACTCGCTTTTTATAGGTGTGTAATTCATGATTTTTAATTACACACAACACCTCCTAAAAATAAAAGTTCAAGAGCATAGTTCATATATGTCACTTATATCTATGTCTCCATGAAAATATCTTCAGAACTGATGACCAAAAATTAGTTTGCATATTCTATTTAAAGTCTACACGCCCCTTCAAAGGAATTTTTATATGTCGAAGAGACCTATCAGAAGTTTTGATCGGTGTGTGTCCAGGTGCAGAGACTCCTACTGTCGCTGAAACAAAGGTGCAGAAGCGCTCAACTGAGCACCTTACACCTTTTGGCTGTGATTGAAGCTCCTTGTCAGGGTATATTCACACGCTTAAAGAGGCTCTGTCACCAGATTTTGCAACCCCTATCTGCTATTGCAGCAGATAGGCGCTGCAATGTAGATTACAGTAAAGTTTTTATTTTAAAAAAACGAGCATTTTTGGCCAAGTTATGACCATTTTTGTAGTTATGCAAATGAGGCTTGCAAAAGTCCAAGTGGGTGTGTTTAAAAGTACAAGTCCAAGTGGGTGTGTATTATGTGCGTACATCGGGGCGTTTTTAATACTTTCACTAGCTGGGCGCTCTGATGAGAAGTAACATCCTCTTCTCTTCAGAACGCCCAGCTTGTGACAGTGCAGATCTGTGACGTCACTCACAGGTCCTGCATCGTGACGGCCACATCGGCACCAGAGGCTACAGATGATTCTGCAGCAGCATCAGCGTTTGCAGGTAAGTCGATCTTACCTGCAAACGCTGATGCTGCTGCAGAATCAACTGTAGCCTCTGCTGCCGATGTGGCCGTCACGATGCAGGACCTGTGAGTGACGTCACAGATCTGCACTGTCACAAGCTGGGCGTTCTGAAGAGAAGAGGATGTTACTTCTCATCAGAGCGCCCAGCTAGTGAAAGTATTAAAAACGCCCCGATGTACGCACATAATACACACCCACTTGGACTTGTACTTTTAAACACACCCACTTGGACTTTTGCAAGCCTCATTTGCATAATTACAAAAATGGTCATAACTTGGCCAAAAATGCTCGTTTTTTAAAAATAAAAACGTTACTGTAATCTACATTGCAGCGCCTATCTGGGGTTGTACGGCACTCATCAGTAAACAACACGGTTTGAAAATTAGTCTTCATGTATTTCTGAGCCAACTGCAACCGTTTCTGCTTGTGAGCATTGTTTAGGGGTTGTCGAATAATAGTTTTCTGCACACTTGCAAACCTCTGGAGGATCCTACACCTTGAGGTTCGCGGGACTCCAGAGGCACCAGCGGCTTCAAATACCTGTTTGCTGCTTTGCAATGGCATTTTAGCAGCTGCTCTCCTAATCCTATTAATTTGTTTGGCAGAAACCTTCCTCATTATGCCTTTATCTGAACGTACCCGTCTGTGCTCTGAATCAGCCACAAATCTTTGCACAGTACGATGATCACGCTTACGTTTTCTTGAAATATCCAATGTTTTCATACCTTGTCCAAGGTATTGCACTATTTCATGCTTTTAAGTAGTTTTCCTTTGATTGGGCACACCTGGCAAACTAATTATCACAGGTGTCTGAGATTGATTACAATGATCCAAAGAGCCCTAAGACACAATACCATCCATGAGTTTAATTGAAAAACTAATAATTAAATGTTTATGACACTCAAATCCAATGTGCATAATAATTTGGAACACGGTGTAGTTTTAGAACCTCCAGACTTGAGGCCTACATATGACATATGACTACAGAGTATAGTCTGCGTAGCTGAATACAGATGGCTACACTAAGGTGACATGGTCAGCAAAGGCAGTAAGAGGGGTATTGATAGGGATAAAGTGTTAGAGGATTATATTGTACTATAAAGTTTTTTGATGAAAGTAATTATATTACATTTTAAAAAGGAAAAAATATCACTTTATTTTTTTAAAATTTTTGCTATTTATACCATATAAAATGAAAAAAAAAAATGAAAACATACTAATTTTGTTTTAATACCACTGCAAAAAAGGAAAAAACATATCTAGCTAAAGTATAAAATTTGTAACATTCCAAAAGGTGAAATTTTGCTGTGGATATTAAGGCAACTGAAGGCCTTGGTCCTTAAAGGCTTAAAAGATTAGGAAACCAATGTCATGCAAAAGCAAAAACATGTATTGTAACATGGAAATGTATATTAAAAAATTTATGTAGAATTGATATCTGGTGTAAATGTTATTCAGCTTACACCTCTGATAAATGTTTATTCTTTTTCAGATTCCACTGACTTCCCAGCCCCTCCACCGCCTCCCTCAGGACCTGCAGTTCGCCCCCCTTGGACCATAGATCCTTCTTTTGCTGAGCGTTATGCTCCTGATAAAACTACCACTGTAATGACTAAACATAGTCAACCAGCAACTCTCACCCCTGCCCAAAACCGTAATTCCATCCTTCAGGCGGCTCAACCCACCTCTACTGGTGACAAAACTCCTATCTGTTCCCAGTGCAATAAAGTTATCCGGTGAGTACTTTCTCTAGATTACAATAATTTAGAGACTCACTATTGTCTGTCATGTAGCTGTTTGTTTGTCCCAACGCCATGAGTGTCATAACCAGTTCTACTTTGGCTTAATGCACTTTGGCTTATGCACTATACACACAGATAAGACTCTATATGCATCTCTCCTTGGTCTTTAGCAGAGGGCCTGTACTGCCTCACTTCCTGAAGACTGTAATAGACTGATTACATTCCTCTGTTAATTAACTCCCATTAATTGCAGTTACCATAAAGCACAAACCCTGCTGTACTGTCTATACAGACAATATAAGAAGTAAGTGTGAGTATCTCCTATATGGCAGCCCTCAGGGACATTTTCCACGCCTTCCCGACATCCGACGTGTATATACAGGTCAGGTGGGGGAGTATGGAGCAGGCCCATAGGCTGAGCCCGCTCCATAGAACGAGTGTATTGGCAGTATGAAATAGCCAACACTTTTTTTCCACAAAAGCAATGTAAAAATTTAAATCAACATAACTGGTATCACTGTTTCCGTAAAAGTCAGAACTATAACTATATATATTATTTAACCCGCACGGTGAATGCTGTAAAAAAAAAAAAAAACGCCAAAATGGCTGTTTTTTGCCATCTCATCTCCCACAAGAAAATGGAATAAAAAGTGATCAAAAAGTCTCATGTACCACAAAATAGTACCAATAGAAACTGCAGCTCTCCCCGCAAAAAATAAGCACTTCTCAATCAACAGAAAAATGAAAAAGTTATGACTAAGGCCTTATTCACATGAACGTGTTATATGTCCGTGATACGCGCGTGATTTTCACGGGCGTCGCACGGACCTATGTTAGTGAATGGGGCCGTTCGGACTGTCAGTGATTTTCACGCAGCGTGTATGCGCTGCGTAAAACTCACGACATGTCCTATACTTGCCCGTGTTTCGTGCAGCACGCACCCATTGAAGTCAATGGGTGTGTGCAAATCGTGCGCGGCACTACTGTTGCGTGATTCGCGCAACAGTAGTAAAAAGAATGAAAGAAAACCGAAAAGCACCTTCTGCTTTTATGTTTGTAAACATAAAAACAGAGTGTCATAATGATGCCGGCTGCGCGAAAATCACGCGGCCTCGCACCATATACAGATGCCCCACGGAGCTTTTGCGCGTGCAAAACGCAGCGTTTTTGCATGCGCAGAACGGACACGTTCGTGTGAATAAGGCCTAACACTAAGGGTATGTTCACACGGCTTATTTACGGACGTAATTCGGGCGTTTTACGGCTGGAATTACATCCGAAAATACGGCTTGAAAGCGTTGACAAACATCTGCCCATTGAAAGCAATGGGCTGACGTTTGTCTGTTCACACGAGGCGTATATTTACGCGTCGCTGTCAAAAGACGGCGCGTAAATAGACGCCCGTGCCAAAGAAGTGTCATGTCACTTCTTCAGACGTAAGTGGTGCCGTTTTCCATGGACTCCATGGAAAACTAGCTCCAGTTACGTCCGTAATGGACGCGGCGTTCAAGGGCCTGCACATGCCGTTACGGCTGAAATGACGGGGCTGTTTTCTCCTGGAAACAGCCCCGTAATTTCGGCTTTTACGGACGCTTCCGTGTGAACATACCCTAACAGTGTGGCGACACAAAACTATTTTTTTTTAACAATTTGTTTTTTCCTTGAAAAAGTTGTAAAACATAAAAAAATATTGACACATTTGGTATCACTGTAATCGTAATAACCTGTAGAATAAATTTAACATGTCGTTTTTAACACATGGTGAACGCCGTAAACCCAAAACCACCAAAAAATTTAGGTATCGCTGGTTTTTTTCCCCATTCCACCCCACAAATAATTTTTTCCTAGCTTTCTACTACATTATATATAGTTACATAGTTACATAGTTAGTACGGCTGAAAAAAGACACATGTCCATCAAGTTCAACCAAGGGAAGGGAAAAGGGAAGGAAAAATTTCTACACATAGGAGCTAATATTTTTTTGTTCTAGGAAATTATCTAACCCTTTTTTAAAGCCATCTACTGTCCCTGCTGTGACCAGCTCCTGCGGTAGACTATTCCATAGATTCACAGTTCTCACTGTAAAGAAGCCTTGTCGCCTCTGCAGCTTGAACCTTTTTTTCTCCAGACGGAGGGAGTGCCCCCTTGTTTTTTGAGGGGGTTTTACAAGGAACAGGATTTCACCATATTTTTTGTATGTGCCATTAATATATTTATATAA
This sequence comes from Rhinoderma darwinii, assembly GCF_050947455.1. Lineage (NCBI taxonomy): Eukaryota > Metazoa > Chordata > Amphibia > Anura > Rhinodermatidae > Rhinoderma > Rhinoderma darwinii. The sequence goes on along the minus strand of NC_134689.1, from coordinate 95,889,021 downwards.
GTTAATCATGTCCCCCCTTAGTCGTCTTTTTTCAAGGCTAAATAGGTTTAATTCTTTCAATCTTTCCTCATAACTTAAATTCTCCATTCCCCTAATTAGCTTCGTTGCTCTTCTTTGTATTTCTTCCAACTCCAGGGCATCCTTTCTATGAACTGGAGCCCAGAACTGAACTGCATATTCTAGATGAGGCCTCACTAATGCTTTGTAAAGTGGTAATATTACATCCCTGTCCCGCGAGTCCATGCCTCTTTTAATACACGACAATATCCTGCTGGCCTTTGAAGCAGCTGATTGACACTGCATGCTGTTATTGAGTTTATGATTTACAAGTACACCCAGATCCTTCTCAACAAGTGAATCCGCCAGTGTAGCTCCCCCTAGGCCATATGATGCATGCAGGTTGTTGGTACCCAGATGCATAACTTTACATTTATCTACATTAAACTTCATCTGCCAAGTGGACGCCCAAACACTTAGTTTGTTTAAATCTGCCTGTAATTCATGAACATCTTCCATAGTCTGAACTATATTACATAGCTTGGTGTCATCTGCAAAAATAGAAATAGTGCTATTAATCCCATCCTCTATATCATTAATAAATAAGTTGAATAATAGTGGTCCCAGCACTGAACCCTGGGGTACACCACTTATAACCGGTGACCATTCAGAGAAGGAATCATTGACCACAACTCTCTGGATACGGTCCTTGAGCCAATTCTCAATCCAATTACAAACTATATTTTCTAAACCTATAGTCCTTAATTTACCCATTAGGCGTCTATGGGGGACAGTGTCAAATGCCTTTGCAAAGTCCAAAAACACTAAATCCACAGCGGCCCCTCTGTCTAGACTTCTGCTCACCTCTTCATAAAAACAGATTAGGTTAGTTTGACAACTTCTGTCCTTAGTAAAACCGTGCTGGCTGTCACTTATAATGCTATTTATTGTCACATAATCCTGTATATAGTCCCTTAATAGCCCCTCAAACATTTTCCCCACGATGGATGTTAAGCTTACTGGTCTATAATTACCTGGGGAAGACCTAGAGCCCTTTTTGAAAATAGGCACCACATTTGCGCTGCGCCAGTCCCTTGGCACTATACCAGTCACTAGAGATTCTCTGAATATTATGAAAAGGGGGACAGAAATAACTGAACTAAGCTCTTTAAGAATTCTAGGGTGTAACCCATCTGGTCCCGGGGCCTTGTGCACATTTATTTTATTTAATTTAGCTTGGACCATCTCTACATTCATCCAATTCAGTATATCAACTGATATATTAACAGCACTGGCACTGGCTACATCAGCTGCTCTTTCTTCAGTTGTATATACAGAGCTAAAGAACCCATTTAGTAACTCTGCCTTCTCTTGATCCCCTGTGATCAACTCCCCATTACCATTATCTAGGGGTCCTACATGTTCAGACCTGGGCTTTTTTGCATTTATATACTTTTTGCTAATTTTATTACATTTTTACAGATTTTATTAAGCTCTTTATATTTTACAAAGGCTACAGCTGTACCCTCAGATTTGTATTTTTTAAATGCCCTTTTTTTGTCATGTATTGCCCCTTTCACAGAAGGTGTAAGCCATGTGGGGTTTAATTTGAGTCGTTTATACTTGTTACCTATAGGAATACATTTTGCACTATAATAACTCAAAGTAGATTTGAAAATCTCCCATTTATCATTTGTTCCATTATTTGACATTAGTTCTTCCCAGTCCATATCCTGAATTGCAGCCCTCATCCTGGGGAAATTGGCCTTCTTAAAATTAAGTGTTTTTGCCCTCCCAGCCTGTGTTTGTGTTTTACAGTATAGGTAAATTATAACTATATTATGATCACTGTTACCAAGGTTTTCACGAACATTGACATTCCCAACCAGCTCTGCATTATTAGAAATGACCAGATCCAACAGAGCTTCACCTCTAGTCGGGTCTTCCACAAACTGGCCCATAAAATTTTCCTGTAACAGGTTGAAGAAATGTCTCCCCTTTGCAGTTGAAGCCGAACCATGACACCAATTAATATCCCGATAATTAAAATCTCCCATTATCACAACAGTACCCGCCTGTGCAGCCCGCTCGATCTGTTTATATATTTGACCTTCTATCTCTTCAGTTATATTGGGGGGTCTATAGATTACACCAAAAGTAATTTTTTCTGTGTTTACCTCCCTTTGTAATTCCACCCACAAGGTTTCAACCTCCTCACAATCTTCACCCTCTAATGTCTCTTTCACACTCACCTTCATATAATTTCTCACATACAGACATACACCACCACCTTTCCTATTTGTCCTGTCTTTCCGAAAAAGTGTAAAACCCTGTAGATTTACAGCCCAGTCATGTGAAGAGTCCAGCCATGTTTCAGCAACACCAACTATATCTATATTTTCTTCCAGTATCAAGGCCTCCAGCTCCCCCATTTTGCTTGCTAGACTTCTGGCATTTGTGAACATACACTTTAACTTGCCTGTCAATTTTTCACTTTTATTATCAGAAATGTGATTTGACATTAATCGGGCCTTTTTATTTACACTGATGTTTTGTAACGAAAGGATCTCCTTATCTTGTTGTCTAGTCCTCTCCCCACATTCTGTTTCTCCCCCCACCAATATAGTCTGACCCCTCTCTAACCTGGCTACCCCTTTTTTTTCTACATTGACCTCCCTCCTCAGCCCTAGTTTAAATACTCCGCCACCCCAAATACAATAAATGGTGTCATGAAAAATGGTGTCATGAAAAATGAAAACACCTCCTGCAAAAAGCAAGCCCTCATATGGCTTTATCGGCGGAAAAATAAAAAAAGTTATGGCTTTTGTTAGGTGGGAAGGAAAAAATGAAAAAAAATGGCTGTGGGTGGAAGGGGTTAAAAAAAATAATTGGTATAACATTAAAAAAACAACAAGAAACCTCACTATTTCTACAGACTTCCATCTAATTAATAATCGAAAATGAAATACATGAGACATTTCCTTCTAAAGGAGTAAACAATGTGTTGTTTTGATCTGTCTTTACAGAGGGCGATATCTTCTGGCACTGGGACGTTATTACCACCCTGAGGAATTTACTTGTTCCCAGTGTCACAAAGTGCTGGAGGAAGGAGGATTTTTTGAGGAGAAGGGATCTATATTCTGCCCACGCTGCTATGATGTCAGGTTTGCTCCCAACTGTGCCAAGTGTAAAAAGAAGATTACAGGGGTGAGGACATTGGATCGTTGATTGGAAACCATAGTAAAACATTGTTTGCTATGTTTCTAGAACAACAGGAACTATAACGGTGGGCAAGGGTTCGGTGCATTTTTTATGCAACTGGGATAAGAAAATCACAGAAAATCAAAATATGTTGTAAATTTCTGTGGTAATTCATCATAAGTTGTGTGTAATTTTGTTTTTGTCATCGGCAATAATTGAAATTAGACACAATTCGCATGAAAATCGCAGATGTATCAGATTTCCGTTAGAATATGGTGTTATCTTTTCTGCAACATTCATTTAGAGAAGAAACCACTGTATATATTAAATCGGTGGTACAACAGGGCCCCATGGACTTCTATGGGTGCTGTATAACTTGGTTTTAGCGTGGAGCCGTAATAGGGTCGTGTACTTGAGCCCGTAGACACACCTCTGCAATGTTTTCAAACGCACCTTATGAAGAAACATGGTCATGGATGTCTTTTCTTTATTAATGTTTTATTTTTACAAAATTGTTGTGTTTAGAACATTATAAAAAAAAAAAAATTACCTACGAATACATGATCTAGCGGTAATTATCCAGATCAGAAGCAAAGAAATACTACAATGGATATATCTCTAGATTTATGGAAACATAAGAAATAACTTTACCTCTATTACTTGTATATGGAAATTTATTTATTATGTAGATGTGGTTTTCCACAAAGGTTAGTATGATTTTTGTTTCTGCTATCTAATACTAAGAAAAAAGGAGGAACTTGATCTGGGAGGATCAACGCTAAATGAAAGTTTTATTGTTGATCATCCTTTACATTCAGGGTATGTTCACACGCTTAACCAAAAACGTCTGAAAATAGGGAGCTGTTTTCAAGGGAAAACAGCTCCTGATTTTCAGATGGTTTTGAATCAGACTCGCATTTTTCGCTGCATTTTTACGGCCGTTTTACGGCTCAAGTAGTGACATGCACTTTTCATAAAACGGCCGCGTAAAAAACGCCCCGTTGGAACAGAACGCAGTATTTCCCATTGAAATCAATGGGCAGATGTTTGGAGGCATTCTGCTTCCGATTTTTCAGCCGTTTTTTGGGGCGTTTACGCCCGAAAAGACTACGTGTGCCCCTAACACTGGCCAATGACCACAAGTGAATCCTAAGGGGGAGTTCACACGGTGTTTTTTGACAAGTTTTTTTACGCGGAAACCGCGCCAAAAAACGGCCGAAAATGCCTCCCATTGATTTCAATGGGAGACGGAGGCGTTTTTTTCCCGCGAGTAGAAAAATCGGCTCGCAGGAAGAAGGGACATGCCCTATCTTCCGGCGTTTACGCCTATGACCTCAATGGGAGGCAGAGTAAGCGTATTTCGCTGCGTTTTATGCCCACGACGCTCAATGGCCGCGGATGAAAAACTCAGCAAAAAACGCCACAAAAATCGGCGTGCAGGCAGAGCAAAATCTGCCTCAAAATGCCAAACGGAATTTTGAGGCAGATTTTCTGCCTGCAAAAAACTCTGTGTGAACCCAGCCTTAAACTAGTAAAATATGAATTTTTTTCCCTATTTTCTGTTGTCTAAAACCTGGGTGCGTCTTATAGTCAGGCGAAAAACGGCGCGAAAATCGGCGTGCAGGGAGAGGAAAATCTGCCTGAAAATTCAGTTTGGATTTTCCTCCTGCACAAAACTCAGTGTGAACCCAGCCAAATTCGAATTGGCCAGCCTATTGACAAATAAATATGTAACACTTAAAGTGACAGGTCACCTATAAGCTTGTTTGTTTTCCAGCAGAGAGGTGACATGTTTATAACAACCAATTAAAAAAACAAAAAATAATTAAAGATATTTGGACTTGTTTTAGGGGAAGTTTAGTGGTAATAGATGTAAATATTATCAAATTGATCAGATGTTCGGTTCTGGAGTTCTAGAAGTATAATCATTTATAACATGGGATCTATTTGTTTTAACTTCAAACCTACGGAGCATCACCATTGTAAAAAAATTTAGACAGGATGCTTATCACAAGGGGAGAATTTATATGGCAACACGTTGTGAAACCGCGACTTGCACTCTCACTTTCAGAACGTACCAGGTGTAAGTTCAAAGACGGCAACTGCCTTGTTAATGAGGCTAGTGCTAGGCGCTGCACTCCCTAGTTCTACCACCAAAAGAAAGGCTACTGAACAAAAAGGGGCTTGGCTGTTGGAGTTGTTGCCTACAGTATCTTCTTGTTTGATATGTCTGGCAAGGAAGTTGTTAACTGGCGGTTTCTTTGATTTACTGATCAATCACTGTAGAATGTGTCTAATTTATTTGTCATACAGTTTGCTAACTTCTTATTTCTCATATTTTCAGGAGATAATGCATGCTTTGAAGATGACTTGGCATGTTCAGTGTTTCACCTGTGCATTCTGTAAGACCCCTATTCGCAATCGCGCCTTTTACATGGAGGAAGGGCAGCCGTACTGTGAAAGAGGTAAGATGCGACCATCTGAGATAATCATTTGTTTGTGTATTTATTTGATAGGATAAGCCATGAAGTTAGCCATACATTTTAATCATTGTGTGTCCGGTTGAAAATGTTTAAAAAAGAATAACTGTGTTTCTGCTGCACAGATTATGAGAAGATGTTTGGTACGAAGTGTCGTGGCTGCGATTTTAAGATTGACGCTGGTGACCGTTTCTTGGAAGCTCTAGGGTTCAGCTGGCATGATACCTGCTTCGTCTGTGCGGTAAGGTCTCCTTCACTCTCACTGTACACAATTTTTAATATGCGGTTTTCAATGAAAAATTTAAAATAAGGGCACTTCACTCTGATACTGTCGCCAGGACCGGCCAAAAATGTACAACTGTTTTGTGCAGTGCCCCTAGGCATGTGGCTCTTGCACCTAATGATAAATATGTCCCTGTCTATTTAGAGTTGTAATGGATTGTATTACAGAAACACAAGCTCATGTAATAATGACGCTTGTATCTCCATAACTCTCGAGTTCCTTCTCCAGAGGCGTAGCTAGGTTCTCCAGCACCCGGGGCAAAGATTCAGTTTGGCGCCCCCCCCAACCTCTTTCCCGACATCTCCTTCCCCCTCACCGTGTTTGTTTTCTCTACCAATCGACGTGTCATTTCTTTTTATGTAACGCGAGCATAAAATTATTTGTACATTTCACAAGCAATATGGTTCTATACACAACACAAGAACCAAGCTCACTACATATATACAACACGAGCACAAATACAGCTCAATTTAGTGCAACCCCTGCCGTATAGGTTTGTACGGCGTAAAACTACAGCTCCCAGCATGGCCCAAACAATGGTGAGGATATGCTGGGAGATGCCGTTTCACAAAAAATAAATCCTATCATAATCATCTCACTGCAGATCATACAGTGACTACATTGCTGATTAGATGCAGAGTGAACATTTACATTAAGTGACTCACCGGTGACGTCTCAGATTCTAGTTCTTTTTCTCCATTTGGTCCAGACATCTATGATGACTTCTCCCGGTCACAGCCCATTTCTGCAGTTTGCCGCTCACATGTCTTCAGCTTCTCACTTTTCCAACATTTCTGCACCTATAAATAAATATAAAGTTATCATTATACCACACACTACGCCCCTAAATATAATAGCGCCATACACTGCACCTCTAATTATAATAGCACCATACACCGTGTCACACACACACACACACACACACACACACACACACACACACACACACACACACACACACACACACTGTGACCCCTGTAGATAGTGCCTGCCATAGAGCCCCTGTAGATAGTGCCCCCCATATAGACCACCCCTGTATATAGTGTCCCACAAATAACACCCCCTATAGTGCTCTACAGATAGCCCACCCCTGTATATAGCCCCCTGTAGATATAGCCCACCCCTGTATATAGTGCTCCACATATAGTCCACCCCTGTATATAGTGTTTCACAGATAGCCCACCCCTGTATATAGCCCCCCCTTGTACATATAGTCCACCCCTGTATATAGTGCTCCACTAGATAGTTCACCCCTGTATATAGTGCTCCACAGATAGCCCACCCCTGTATATAGTGCTCCACTAGATAGTCCACCCCTGTATATAGTGCTCCACAGATAGCCCACCCCTGTATATACTATATACAAGGGTGGGCTATCTGTGGAGCACTATATACAGGGGTGGACTATATGTACAAGGGGGCTATATACAGGGGTGGGCTTTCTGTGGAGCACTATAGGGGGAGCTATTTGTGGGATACTATATACAGGGGTGGGCTATATCTACAGGGGGACTATATACAGGGGTGGGCTATATCTTCAGGGGGACTATATCTACAGGGGGACCATATCTACAGGGCTGGGCTATATCTACAGGGCTGGGCTATATCTACAGGGCTGGGCTATATCTACAGGGCTGGGCTATATCTACAGGGCTGGGCTATATCTACAGGGCTGGGCTATACACAGGGCTGGGCTATACACAGGGCTGGGCTATATCTACAGGGTTGGGCTATATCTACAGAGGGGGGCTATATACAGGGGTGGGCTAAACACAGGGGGGCTATATCTACAGGGGTGGGCTATACACAGGGGGGCTATATCTACAGAGGGGGGCTATATACAGGGGTGGGCTATATCTACAGGGGTGGGCTATATACAGGGGGAATATATCTACAGGGGGCTATATCTACAGGGCTGGGCTATATACAGGGCGACTAGATCTACAGGGGGGGCTATATGCTGGGGTGGGCTATCTATGGAGCACCATATACAGGGGTGGGCTATATCTACAGGGGGCTATATACTATATAGCCCACCCCTGTATATGGTGCTTTATAGACAGCCCACTCCAGTATATAGCCCCCCTGTAGATATAGTCCCCCTGTATATAGCCCCCCTGTAGATATAGTCCCCCTGTATATAGCCCCCCTGTAGATATAGTCCCCCTGTATATAGCCCAGCCCTGTAGATATAGTCCCCCTGTAGATATAGTCCCCCTGTAGATATACTCCCCCTGTAGATATAGTCCCCCTGTAGATATAGTCCCCCTGTATATAGCCCAGCAGATATAGTCCTACTGTATATAGCCCAGCCCTGTAGATATAGTCCCCCTGTAGATAGACACCCCCCGTAGATAAAGTCTCCCGTGTAGACAAAGTTCCGTCCCCCCCGCAGATACAGCCACACACTTCTATTGCAATTAAAAAAATAAATAAATTTCAAACTCACCTTATTCCCGCTCCCACGCCGTCCGGCAGCCATGGAGACCTGCCCTCTTCTGCGCTGGTCTCCAGGGGGTTGAACGCAGCGTCTATGAAAGGCGCTGATTGGCTGGGCAGGATGACTTTCCCTGCCAGTCAGTCAGCGCCTTTCATCGACGGAAGCGTCACTGGTACAAAAGGTACCAGTCGCTTCATTCGTGGAGAGGCGCTGAATGGCCGGGCACGGAACGTGCCCGGTCATTCATTGCTTCTAATTGTACCTGTGTCCTTACGACACAGGTACAATTATAGTGCAGGAGGAGGTGGCGCTGGCGCCCCCCTCCGAACTGCGCCCGGGGCACATGCCCCGCTTGCCCCCCCCCTATCTACGCCCCTGCCTTCTCCGAATGGTCATACTGTCATACAGGCCCGTAGCTGGAGCAATGAGGGTCTAGAGACTTTAGTAGGCTGGACCTTAATGATGGCATAATTGTATTCATGTTAATGCTTACTTTGTTTGCACTTCAAGTACTATGGGCAATGATTAGTTCATAATAAGATACCAGTACAGAAAGAAAACAATGTTTTAGTTTTTTATTATTTAAAGAGAAACTGTCACATTGAAAATGTACTCCAATCTGCGGGCACCATGTTATGGAGCAGTAAGTGAGCAGGTTGATCTATTTTTTTGAAAGATTCATTATAAGGGTATGCCCTTTTTACGAATTACGTCCGAAATAGCGGCTCCAAAGCGTCAGCAATAATCTGCCCATTCATTAGAATGGGTCTTACGATGTTCTGTGCAGACGGTGATATTTTTTACGCCCCGCTGTCAAAAGGCGGGGCGTAAAAAAGACGCCCGCGTCAAAGAAGTGCCTGTCACTACTTCAGACGTAAGTGGAGCCGTTTTCCATTGACTCCATGAAAAACCAGCTCCATTTACGTCCGTAAATGACGCAGCAAAAAAGCGCCTCAACATGCCATGACGACTGAAATTACGGAGCTTTCTCCTGAAAACAGCCCCGTAATTTCAGCCGTAACGGACGCTGCCGTGTGAACATACCCTAACAAGTAATTTATTCATCTAGACCTCCTGATTGACAGCCGTCCCTGTGTGAATGTGAATACATAGATAGCTGTCAATCAGTGATTAGGACCGCCCACAGGACCAAGCCCAGCGTGAGCAGAGGTTTATAGGAATAAATTAGTTAGACTAAATATATATACTATATATATATATATATATATATATATATATATACTGTATATGCTATACTTTTGCTACGAACATATATACATCAACTTGTTCAACTCCCCCTGGTCTAGAACATCCTGCCTGCGGATTGGACTGCATTTTCAACGTGAAGGTTCCCTTTAAGCAAATTATGCTGTGCGCTGTTGCTCTTTATTTCAATGTAATCATGGAGTCTGCACTCAAATATTTCAGTACAGGAGAATTTGACATAACTGCTGCCTGAACTCATGGTATTAGAAGTGTTCCAAAGGTGTATACCAAGGATACTCTTACAGGTTCTCCATGTATACAGAACATTTATATGGCATGCTCTACTGTTTTTAATTTCATGATAATGTGCACAGTTTTCCCAAATGTGATTTAAAGAAGTACTTCATTGAAAACTACCTTCCTGGAGAAGGAGGCAATTATGTTAAACTAGATAAGGAATGTGTTTTTTTGTTTGTTTTTTTAACAGCCTACTTGTGGCTTCTAGAAATCATTAAACATTTATTAGCAAACATCCACCTATGTACAACCTTGCACCTTGCGTTCAGATGGCACAGTAGTCGAATTTAGTTGAACTGGGAAAGCTCCTGCTAACAGGTCATATTGTATGCGGTAGAAAGGTGACTCTTTGTCCTTCTGCAGCAAGTGTACTAAGGGCAGTTACTGCAAACTGTCACATGGGGTGGGTAAACCCTTAAGAACACAGCCTGTTTTGGCCTTATTGACCAGGCCAATTTTTTAAAATCTGACGTGTTACTTTAAGTGGTAATAACTTTGGAATGCTTTTATTTTTTTCAAGCGATTCTGAGATTTTCTTGTGACACATTTTACTTTAAGTTAGTGGTAAAATTTGGTCGGTACATTCAGTGTTTATTTGTGAAAAACACCAAAATTGTGAGAAAATTTGCAAAAATTAGCTTTTTTATAAATTTTAATGTATCTGCTTGTAAGACAGATAGTAATACCACACATAATAGCTACTAGTTAACATTTACCATATGTCTACTTTATGTTGGCATAGTTTTTTGAACATCCTTTTAGTTTTCTTGAACGTTACAAGGCCTAGAACTTAAGCAGCAATTTCTCACATTCTCAAGAAAATGTCAAAAGCCTTATTTTTTAGGGAGCAGTTCAGTTCTGAAGTCGCTTTGAGGGCCCTATATATTAGAAACTTCCTATGAATCACCACATTTTAAAAACTGCACCCCTCAAAGTATTCAAAACAGCATTTAGAAAGTTTCTGAACCCTTTAGGCATTTCGTAGGAATTAAAGCAAAGTGGAGGTGAAATGTACAAATTTATTTTTTGCTGAAAATCCGTTTTAATCCAATTTTTTTTGCAACTTAATATTTTTTGCCCAGATTCTTCAGTTTTTAGAAATATCCCACATGTGGCCCTAGTGTGGTAACGGACTGAAGCACTGGTCTTAGAAGCAAAGAAGCACCGAGAGGATTTTGGGGCCTGCTTTTTAGTAGAATATATTTTAGGCACCATCTCAGGTTTGAAGAGGTCTTGTGGTACCAAAACAGGGGAAACACCCCCAAAAAGACACTATTTGGCAAACTACATCCCTCCAGGAATATATCGACGGGTATAGTGAGCATTTTGATCCCACAGTTTTTTTGCTGAATTTAGTGGAATTAGGCCGTGAAAATGAAAATCTATTTCCATTTCAATTTTTCCATTTTCACAATAGATAAAAGAGTAAAGGAGTAAAGCAAAGTCTTCTGAGCACGGCAATACCCTATATGTGGTAATAAACTGCTGTCTGGACACATGGCAGGGCTTAGAAGGGAAGGCGCACCATTTTGGCTTTTGGAGCTCAAATTTTGCTGGAATGGTTTGCAGCGCCATGTCACATTTGCACAGCCCCTGCAAGACCAAATCAGTGGAAACGCCCCAAGATTAACCATATTTGGGAAACTACACCCCTGAAATAATTTAACGAGGGGTATAGTGAACATTCTGACCCCACAGCTTTTTTGCTGAAATTAGTGGAATTAATCTGTGAAATTGAAAATCTAAATTTTTTCGATTAAACGTGGAAATGTAAATTTTTTACAATGAATAAAGGAGAAAAAAAGCACCCCAACGTTTGAAAAGCAATATCTCCCGAGTACGGCAACACACGGCAGGGCTCAGAAAGGCAGGAGAGCTATTTGACATGCAGATTTTGGGTTGGTTTTTGGGCGCCATATCGTATTAGCAAAACCCCTGAGGTACCAGAGTAGAATGGAAGCCCCCAAAAAGTGATTACAGGGCTCAAAAGTGTAGAGCACCATGCGTATTTGAGGCCTATTTTGATGATTTTCACAGCATTGGCCCACAATTGCAGAGCTCTGAGGTAAAAAAGTAAAAGAAACCCCCAAGTAGTGACCCCTATTTTAGAAACTACACACCTTAAGGCATTTTAAGGGGTGTAGAGAGCATTTTGACCCCAGAGGTGTTTGTTTTTTTTATTAGAAATTAATGAGCAGCAAAATGGTGCAAAATGAAAATTGCAATTTTCCACTGTTATGCCATTTTAGTGCACAATATGTTCTGTCCAGTTTGTGCCACCTGAAGACAAATGCCTCATAAACTGTTAAGCGGTTTCTCCCGGTTACGGTAGTAACATATATGTGGACGTGAATTGCTGTTTGGGCACACTGTAGGGTTCAGAAGGGAGGGAGCGCCATGTGGCTTTTGGAGCGCAGGTTTTGCTTAGTATTAGTTCTGTTTGGTGTTATTGCTGGTATTTCAGTTTATAATGTGGGGGCATATGTAAGCTGGGCAGAGTACATCAGGGTATATGTAAGCTGTCTAGAGTACATCAGGGCATAATAAGGTGGTATAATAACGCGGTAAATAAGTAATAATCCACAGATGTGTGGCCAGTGTCAGACTGATAAATGGTGCACAATCTTATCCGCTTTTGTAACACACTCTGCACATTTCGTGTCGTCATATTCTGGGAGCCAGAACTTTTTTATTTTTTTGGCAACGGAGCTGTGTGAGGGTTTTTTTTTTTTTGCGGGACAATCTGTCGTTTTCATTGATACCATTTTGTGGTACATGCGATTTTATTTTTTCATCACTTTTTATTCCGTTTATTGGCAAGCAAGGTGACCAAAAACCAGCTATTCTAACAATGTTTCTAACTTTTTTTTACAGTGTTCTCCGTGCGCTATAAATGCCATTTTACTGTGCGGGTCGATACAATTATGTTGATACCATATGTATATAGTTTTTTTTTATGTTTGTAGCGTTTGCACAATAAAATCACTTTTTTATTATTTTTTTAATTTTTTTTTGTCTCCCCATATTCGGGGCCATCGTTTTTTTTTTTTCATTTTAAAAGCCTGTGTAAGGGCTTGTTTTTTGTGGGACGGGTTTATGTTTTGGGAGTGGAGGTGACCAAAAAATAGCAATTCTGGCATTGTTTTTAATGTATTTATTTTTTGCGGTTTTAACCGTGCTCGAAAAATAACATAGTTTTATAGTTTGGGTCGTTACAAACGCGGTGATACCAAATATGTGTACTTTTTTAACATTTTTTTAAAAAATTTTTTTCCTATAATAAAAGGCTTATTATAGGAAAAAATTCAATTTTTGTTATTTTTACTTATAACTTTTATTTTTATACTTTTGTACAACATTTTTATTAACTTTTTTTTTTCTCCCACTATGGAACTTGAAGGCATGCACCTCTGATCTTTATTCTTGTACATTTCACTACCCAAGTAGTGCAATGCATTAGAGCTGTCAGTCATACACTGACAGCAAGCCTATTAGGCTCCGCCTCTGGCCGGGCCTAATGGGCTTCCATATTTGGCAGACCAGGAGGCCATTGTTAGGCCCCCGGTTTCCATAGCAACCATCAGCAACCCGCCTCCGGGTGGGGCTAACAGGCTTCCGTACTTGGCAGACAGAAGGCTATTGTTAGGCCTCCTGTTGCCAAAGCAGCTGATCGGTGCAGATCGGCTAGTAAATTGGCTCCCTGGCTCTTTCTGCCGGGTAACCAGGTAACTCCTATGCTGTGATTGGTCTGTCACTACTGACTGACCAATAAAACAATCGCAGGCTGCGCCATGCGGTGATTTGGTTCCCCGACACATAGTGAATATCGGTTGCCCCTGACAGCTGATATCACTGTTCTGTCACCATGCATTTTGACATGGTGACAGAACAAAGCCATGATGTAACTGTAGTTCATGGTGTCTTTAAGGCAGTGCAAAGCATGACGTACAGTTGCGTCATGGTGCGTTAAGGGGTTAAAGAGGTTTTCCAAACTAAATTTATTTATACAAAATTATGGTTATTAAGACAGAGTAGGAGAAAGCAGTAGATTAGTGGCATATTCACCAAAAATGTATATCAGAATACCCCTTTAAAGGGGTTGCCTGGTTTAGAAAACCCATTTTTATATATCCTATTAGGGAATTCAGAGTTATAGGGGAATTCACAGGATATGCCATAAATGTCTGATAGATGCTGGTCTCGCCTCTGGGACCCGCACCTATCTTTCAAATTGTGGCACCCGACCCCATATTGCCTGATGAGACGGCTGCTGGGTCCCAGCAGTTGGGACAGTGTGTGATCATCTTCTTGTCGAGGGACCCTTCTATAAAGTAAGGATTGTAAAAAGCAAAGAACCCATTTAACCCTTTCCCTGCAAAGGATGTATCTCATACGTCCTGGCAGGAAGGCACTATAGTAGTCAAGGACGTATCTGATATGTCCTTGCTACTAACCGCTCTAACTCAGGCCGGAGCAATAGCAGGTTGAAGTGAGAGCTGCATATATTACAACTCTCACTACAACCTTTGCTTCTACAGGCTGTAGCTCAGGCTAGATCGCAGCTATAGCTGTTATCTAGCTCTTGTTTTTAAGCCAAGAATCTTAGCTTTAAAACAAAACTGAGGAGATAAAGCAAGTAGAAGTTGGGGCTGCATATATTTCCAGCTCTCACTTCAGCCTGTGTGAAGAGGAGAAAGCGGGGCAGCAGGGGATGTGCAGGTAGCGTCCTGGGAGAGAAGGAGAGTATAATAATCATTCTGTCCCTATATGGCTGTAGATGTTCATGTCATCGCCCCCCTGCCGTTTAGAGAGCATACTTTTTCTCTGATTGCATATATGTTTTGGGGGTTTTTTTTTCAGAAAAGGAGGGAGAAGATAAGCAGTAGCTCATCCAATCACCCTTTTACACCTTATTTACTCTTTAATCTCAGAGTCCAATAAGTCGCACCAAGCACTTTTAACCACACAATTTGACACTGTCCTGTCTGTACCTGATCTTTAGTGTAAAAGCTGCTGATTGCTTCTCTGGCGATACCCGTTACATACTACAGTCAAAGTGGCAATGATTATCACTAATGTCTAATACATTTCTGAATAATGGATATGATTTCCGTCGGAAAATATATTTTCATTCACGGACAGTTGCCGGACACAGACATTTCCAACTAGCTCCACTAAAAAAAAAAATCTGTATTAGTTAACGCATTAGATTAGGTTTAGGGATGTACGATTATTGATTAGGGGTAGGCTGTATTGACATGCTGTGATCAACTAGTGTTTTTTGCCATCATTTTTGCAGAATTGTGACAAAATGGAGTGGCTCTGCTGCAATTGTTATTTTCTTTAAATCGAGGCAAAAAAATTTGCTTTGATTGGGAGGTGTGAACACAGCCGAGTTTGTATTGGGGGTTGGAAAATTCTATACTATACAAAAATTTGTTGGTTCATTCCTGCGGTTTTGGCGTTTCTTTAACATATTCACCTGTGTGGTACTACGCACATCTTAGATTTTTGCAGAGTACACTTTGTTTGCATAAGCAGTCTGCTTGAATACGTATTTTAGTCACAAAGTTACATTTTCATGCATTTTATATTTATAATCACTGTTAAAAGTTCCATGAAGGTGGTTGTGTGTATAAATTATTACATTGTATTTTTATACACCGTCTTCTGTGCGCTTTAAAAAAAAATTTGATTTTGGTAGAATAGTAGATGTGTGCCATGTGCAGAATATATTTTTAACACTTTTGTAGGTGATGGCCATATATTGCATGGCCTCCGTTTCAGCATTTTTGAGCACACAAGCTCTTGTTAATGTAGATGTATGTGGAATATATTAATTTCGAACACAATGATCTATTATTTTTACATGGTTTTTGTCTATAAACCTTCGCTTGTATGTGAGTTTTAGGTGCAAGTGTATGTTATAATGCATTTTTTTTATTTTAAATAATTCATGTTTGTCACAAACTTATGTGAAGGTGGACATGGCTGCCAACAGCAAGTTAAGACAACTTCAGTTTTCAGGCTGTCTGCTTTCAGGACAAATATAGGGTTTAGGGGTGCACTCACTTTTTAAGGTGTGTAATCCTACTATTTTTAGGTTGATACTTGATTTACATTTCCAGTTTAAAACCAGATTTTTGGTCTTTTTACTTCTATGATTTTACATGTAGACATAGGCATAAGTCGTTTATATTAACTCATAAAGAGCTTTTCTTTTTAGGATGTATGGTGCATCTAATTTTCTTCTTGAGTCACACTTAATATATAGGTATAGCAGTATAGTATGATTTTTTATTTATTTTGTAATTTAGGTTTTAGTTGTACATGTCAAAAGTGTAAAAATTGTCCTGGCTACCAGAAGTGCAAAATGGCGAAAGACCTGTGGCAGTGAAGGGTTTTGTTCCGTGCAAGACTCATTGCCCCATCTCTGCACGTTAACATTTGAACACTTTCAGCTTATATAAAATTTATCTATATGGGCAACGCTAGCCTCTTTCTTAAATGAGCTTAAAAATGGCCCTTTAGTAAGTGTTAAAACATTAAATATTTTTTTACCCCCTTAAGGAAATGGCATATTTTGGGCATTAAGGACACAGCAATATTTTTTACTTCTGCACCACGGCGTTCTGAAAGTCATATTTTTTTCCGTCAGCATAGCTATATGAGAGCTTGTTTTTTGCAGGATGACTTGTAGTTCTCATTTACATAATTTTGGGGTACAACATATTAACTTTTAATGTTTTATCTTTTGTGGGCAATAAAAACAAAACAGGGCTTTTAGAAGTTACTGGGCCCTTAAAAGGGTATTCCCATCTCGGACATTAATGGCGTATTCACAGAATATGCCATAAATGTCCAATAGATGTGGGTCTTACCTCTGGGACCTGCACATCTCTAGATTGGGCCCCCCAGACCCCAGTACTACCTTCTGTCGCTGGGCTCCAGCCACTGAGTTACTAGGTTGCCAGAAGTGCTGAACCTGCTGAGCTACGCTGTTTCCGTAACTCCCATAGAAATGAATGGTAAACAGCATATCACAGCCACAGCGTGAGAACGTAGGACGGTGTCAGGGGTCCCCTTCTAGAGATTGGATGCGGGTCCTATCAGTTGGACATTTATGGCTTATCATGTGAATATGCGATAAAACGTCTGAGATTGGAATACTACCTTAACGTATCTGGGCATACAAGAATGTCTGAATTCATAAGTAGGTTAAGGGATTTGTTCGTATGTAATTTAAATATCACTCTATAATACTTGGCTTGTGAGTTACATCACTGTGATATAGCTAAAAAAAAAATCTGACTCATTTTCTTTTTCTATTTAGATATGTCAGATGAATCTGGAAGGCAAGACATTCTATTCCAAGAAAGACAAACCTCTTTGCAAGACCCACGCCTTCTCGAACGTGTGATCAG
This sequence comes from Rhinoderma darwinii, assembly GCF_050947455.1. Taxonomy (NCBI): domain Eukaryota; kingdom Metazoa; phylum Chordata; class Amphibia; order Anura; family Rhinodermatidae; genus Rhinoderma; species Rhinoderma darwinii. The sequence continues at coordinate 95,871,693 of NC_134689.1, read as the reverse complement.
CTGGCTCACCTGCGTGGCAGCACATTCACAACCTCACAGACATGCACACCTCATACACACTACAGCTGACTGCATGAAGTAAGGATACAGAGGAGCCTTTAGTGACCCACTTTATATGTATACACCAGCCATGTCTTCAGCACTACAACAAGTGAAGAAAATACTGGGAAAAAATATATAATCATTTGTAATTACATTTCAGCTTCCCACAAAAGTCTTACTGTTTTATAATGTTAGGCGCAAATTGGCTACTTCATATGTGAGACATCAGCCATACAAACTCTTGTACTTTTAATCTGTTGTGTTTTGGAATTGCCAGGGGTTAAAAACAGAACAAACATACAGGACATGTTTATATAGCTGAAAAAAGATAACGTTTATTACTCTATAAAGGTGCCTTAAAAGCTACAAAAGTGGTTGCGCCAGTGTTAACCTTGTCCATCAAAGTACCAGAGTATGTTCTAGTGGGCCAAGGCTTTTACACAATAATGGGCCCAGCTACAAAAGAGCTCATGAACTCCAGCAGAGGACAACCCCATGTGTAGTCGACTTTGGAGCACATCACTTACCATTACAGTCTTAGAGGTTTTTTGGGTGCTACGCTACATATTAGTCCTTTGTGATGGTTAGGGCTCTGTGTGAGTTTACAATGTAATTAAAAGTGGGCATGCATATATTCTCTATAGCTGTAGAGTGGGTCCCCGAGAATAACTTTCTCTCGTGGGTCCAAGGTATCCCAGTATAATGCTTGGGTGCACTGATTCATTGGACAGTGCTGTCACTTGCACAAGATATGTATCCCGTATAATTTACACTGGGTAGTTTTCATAATTCAGTATTTCGAAGGAAGAAGTTTAAGGCTTATGATAGGAGGTTACACATATTTTGTAAAGTACCACAGCTGAGGTAGTAAAGGCACGAGAGAGGGAGGCACATGACCAAGAGTTGGAAAGTTTACATACAGTTCAAAGAAATGTCTAGATAGTTTACAAATAATGGGATAAACAAAATGATGTTGAAGCGGACATTGCCGAGGTTTACATGGGACACAGTTTACAAAACTTTACCTTATTGTGCATAGATATATAATGTTATGTACATTATATATAGAGAGGATTCCTGTTACAGTTTTAGGACATCAAGCAGAATTGCAACTATAGATAGTTGGTAAATATAAATAAGAATAAAGATTCTTTCAGATGCTACAACTTCATTATATAACATATATGTAGAGGCTTTCTATCTCTCCTAATAGGAATAACAGCATTTCATAACAGACCTTATGAGTTCAGATGCACTGTGCACTGGATCCGGCCATATTCTAAGGGGCCATTCACACCATTACTGAAATGCATTACTAGCAGTGTGGACAAAATATTACAACATGAGCGTCTCTGGTCTCTTTACCTATCCTGTTTGCTGTATTGGATAATAGAGACCAGGCTGCAATGATCTAATATTATGCATCCTTGTGTGAATGGTCGATCGGTTATCATAAGTGTTCCAAGCAGTAAAATTGGTAGCACATCGCTGATCATCAGGGGTTTCTTGCTTAATTCTAATTTCATGTGCTTTTAGTTCAAGCTCTTGGTGACTAAAACGACAGAAAATAACATAACTTTTGTTTAAATTAAATAGAAGAGCTTTGCTTAAAATGTCTTAGATTTGTATATTCCTCATCCTAACTTATCAGGTGAAAGAAAAGAGACCATATATATATCTTTCCTCAGATAAGGGCAAGGTAGTGAATTATTCTCCAGTGGTGACAAGCTAGCAGTATACACCCCAGTCATTTGCCTGCCTGTGCCATTACATTGATGGAGGCGTTCATCAGACTATATGCTGTGAAGAATGTTGTTTTATCTTCAAGGTCTCACTATTTGTCACTTTGCTTTAATGTAACACACCTTAATAAATGCTTCTCCGTTGATGAGCTACAACCGTACTGATTGCTCTTATGTTTTTTTTATTTATTAGATGTTAGTGGTTATGTAGCATCGTGCACCTTGAAATGGACACACTGGGGGAGATTTATTTATGCTGGCACCCCATACGGGAGTTGCGCCAGTCTGTTCATCAGTGCAGCAAGCACCAGATTCATTAACAGTGCGCGAGCTATGTGGAGTTATTTTCTGCCCAGGGACTTCATCACACTCTAAACCTAGGTAATAAACACTAGTTTATTGCTAAATAGACAGACATATCAAAAGATTCTTGAAGAAAAGGATGTTCGAATATAATGTGATACAGACAGCACTGATTGGTCAGAGTGTGTATGGACAGTCCCTATTAACAAGGGGAATGGAAATGCCCAGTTGTGAATTAATTTAAACATTCCCAGGTGGAATAACAGAAATGGCAGAATGCAGAATTCTGCTCCAGAATTGTTATTTCATGCTGAATGCAAGTATTTACTGACAGGAGAGCTTATGGGTCCACTTTAATTTATTTTCCTCCCCTTCCCGCATAAGGCCGTTACCGTATGTCCTATTTAGCAGCTTCTCAATGCAAATTGGCATAGAGCAACTGGAGCTATGCCCGCGCCATCCGCAGCAGGTGCCGGCTGTAATATACAGCCGACAACCCACTGCAATGGCGGCGATCACAGTTATCTCTAATCGCTGCCGATTAATCCCTTAAATGCCGCTTACGATTGCGACAGTGGCATTTATGTGATTGACACAGAGGGAGGGGCCCCCTCTGTACACCATCGGTCCCCCGCGAGTAATTGCGGGGAGACGATGGTTGCTATGGCAACTGGGAAGCCTGTCAATGGCCTCCTGGTCGGCCATGTATGGAAACCTGTAAGGTCCTGCCAAAGGCAGTTGTAAGATGACATTTACAATAAACTGCACTACATAAGTAGTGCAATGTATTGTACAGGCTATCAGAAGATTAGGCCTTCAAGTCCCCTAGTAAGTGTAGAAAAAACTATACATAATAGGTTCCGCCGCATTCATATCGGCCTGAACTATAAAAATATCATATTGTTTGTCCCGCATGGCGAACACCGTAAAAAAATTAAAATAAAAACAATGGCAGAATTTCCTTTTTTGGTCACCTTGTTTCCAAAAAAATGTAATAAAAATCCACAAGTACCCAAAAATGGTTCCAATAAAAACTACAGTTTGTCGCGCAAAAAACAAGCCCTCACTCCGCTCCGTCATAAAAAATAAAAAAAAGTTATGGCTCTCAGTATATGGGGACATTAAAACAATATTTTATTTCGATAAAAGTGTTTTTATTGTGTAAATGTAGTAAAACATTTAAAAACGATATCAATTTGGTATTGCCGTAATCGTATTAAACCGCAGAATAAAGTAAATATGTTGCTTATTTTGCACGGTGAATGCTGTAAAATATATATAAAAAACAGTGACAGAATTTCTGTTTTTTGGTCTCCTCACCTTCCAAATTTTTTTATAAAAGCTGATAAAAAAAAAAAACGCAAAATGATACTAATAAAAACTACAGCTCATCCTATGAAAATCAAGAACTCACTCAGCTAGTCAACCAAAAAATAAAAGGTTATGACTCGGAACGCAATAATGCAAAACGACGGCCCAGACTAATTTATATGTGCAGCAGTTCTTCACCTAAAACCCCAAGTCATCATTTGCTAGGCCCCACAGGTAGACCCTGTAAATGCAGTGGAAACTATGACATTTTGGGGTCTTGTGCTGCACATGGGGCTAGTGAAGAAGTCTAAGATTAGGCAATACTGGTGTGTGGATGTTTTGTACAATACCATGAACCCCCTTTAGAAGTGCGATACCTGGCACCAAAAAACTGGCCTGTGCATAAAGGATTGGTTCAAAGCGTACGTCACTATCCATGGTTAATTAATTTTATTATTTATATACCCCATTATTATTTATATACCCCATTATTATACGCTAATATACGCCACTAAGCTTACCTATGCTCCCACATTATAAACTGAAACACCAGTAAAACCATAAACAATACTACTATCAATCAAAATCTGCTCTCCAAAAGCCAATTGGCAGTTCCCCTGAGCTCCAAACAGCAGTTTATGACCACATATGGGGTATTACTATACTCCGGAGGACCCACTTAATTTATGGGGTGTGTGTCTCCAGTGGTACGAGCTGGGCACTGAAATAGCATATCTGTGGAAAAATGGCAATTTTCAATCTCCAATATCCGCCATGTACGAATTGCTGCAAAACATGTGGGGTCAAAATGCTCACTACACCTCATGATAAATTCCTTAAAGTTAGTTAAGTTAGTTTCCCAAATGGGGTCACTTCTCAGGGGTTTTCACTGTACTGGTACCTCAGCGCAATGCAACTTGGCGTAAATTTTTTGGGGGTAAAATCTAAACTCCAAAAACGAAAATGCGCTCTTTCCCTTTAGAGCCTTGCCGTGTGTCCAAACAGCAGTTTACAACCACATATGAGGTATTTCCTTACTCAGGAGAAATTGGGTGTCTTTCCTCCTGAATTCCTTGTGGAAATGAAAAATTATGAGCAAAAGCTACATATTACTGTAAAAAAAATATTTTTACATTTTCATGGCCCAATTCTAATAAAATCTATAAAACACCTAAGGGGTCAAAATGCTCACTACATCTTAATTTAATTATTTGAGGGGTATAGCCTCCAAAATGGGATCACACCTGGGGAATTTCTACTTTACTGATACTTCAGGGGCTATGCAAATGCGACCTGGCCCCCCAGAAACCAATTCCGCAAAATCTGCGCTGCAATAGCCAAATGGCACTCCTTCCCTTCTGAGCCCAGCCGTGCGCCCAAACAGAAGTTTATAACCACATATGGGTAATTTCAATATAGAAATTGTAAGGATGCACTCCTAATTTATTCGTGCTGTTTAGGTTCAGGTTTTTATATACACATATGGGTAATTGTTTTACTCGGGAGAAAATGCTCTATAATCATTGGGGTGTTTTTTCTCCTATAGTCCTTGTGAAAATGTAAAATTTGAGATAAAACTACATATTATTGGCAAAAAAAATAATTTCCTATTTTTACAGTCCAATCCTAATAAATTTGCTGAAACACCTACAGGATCAAAATGCTCACTACACCGCAGAAGAATTCCTTAAGGAGTGTAGTTTCCTAAATGGGGTCCCTTTTTGGGGGTTTTCCTCTGTACTGGTACCTCAGGGGCTTTGCAAATACGACATGGCATCAGAAAACCATTCCAGCAAAATCTAAGCTCCAAAAGCTAAAAGGCACTTCATCTCTTCTGAGCGCTGCCGAGTATCCAAACAGCAGTTTATTGCCATGCCCATGAGATATTGCCTAACAATTTTTGTGTTGCTTTTTCTCCTGAATTTCTTGTGAAAATGAAAATTTTTGAACTAAAACAACATATTATTGGAAAAAATATATTTTAAATTTTCACGGCCCAATAGTAATAAATTCTATGAAAAACCTATTGGGTCAGAATGCTCACTACAACCTTAGGTACATTCCTTGAGGGGTGTAGTTTCCAAATTGAGATCTTATTTGGGGTGTATCTAATGTTTTGGCACCTCAAGGTGTTTTCAAACATGAAATGGTTCCTGGAAAACATCCTAATATAAAGGAGGCCCCAAAATTCACTAGGTGATCCTTCATTTCTGAGGCCTGTGTTTGAGTCCAGTAGCACACTAGGGCCACATATGATATATTTTTGAAAACTGCAGAATTTGTGTATTAAATATTGAGTTGTGTTTTTCTGTAAACACTAGCTGTGTTACTGAAATAAATGGATTAAAGAGTATCTGTCACTAGTTTATTAATGTCCTATCGCCTAATCTAATAGGTTATATGATGCTGACAACTACAGTGTAATTTTTTTCCCAAAATTTTTTTATTATTTGCAAAGTTATGTGCATTTTTCTAAATATGCTAATTTTGCTATACATGCCAAATGGAAGGTAATCTTTTTACTCTCGGAGGTGTAATGTTTTCTGTATGACGCTGTCCAATCGTCATACAGTTCTCCTCCTCCCAGCCTAGCAAAACAGCGTGATCATATAGTATACAGCTTCCATTCTCGACTGTGTTTTTAACTGGTGATACCTCTGGTTGATTCACAGCTATAACTGCGATCCTGGAGGCATATGAAATCTTATCTTTCATATGTCACCAGAAGCACTGTTCTAGGTGGTCCAAAGCCAGAGATATGGCTATTTGAAGTGATATCCGTTTCCTCCAGCCTCTGTCTCTCATACTGTGTGAAGCAGCTTGATGCTGATAGGACAGCGTTAGAGGCTGTGAGGTAGCTCCACCTCAGGAGAATCGCTGCTGTTGACACCAACTTGTCTAGTATAGCCTCATTTGCATATTTAGAAGAAAGCTCATTACTTTTAAAATAAAATTTTTGGGACACAATTTTCACTAGCATTATCAGTGTGACCGCGCCTATCAGATTAGCTATTAGATTGGGCATTACTAAACTAGTGACAGGTCCTCTTTAAATTGAAAATCTGTCAGAAAAAATTAAACTTATAAATTTTACTTCCACTTTGCTTTCATTCCGGTGATACACGTAAAGGGTTGACAAACTTCCTAAATGCTGTTTCGAATATGTTGCGGGGTGCAGTTTTTAAAATGGGGTGACTTATGAGGGGTTTCTAATATATAGACCCCTCAAAGCCACTTAAAAACTGAAGTGGTGCCTAAAGAAATATGTTTTGCTTATTTTGTTGAGTATTTTAAAAACTGCTAGTAAACTTATCAACCTTTATGACGTCCTATAAAAAAAATGAATGATACCTACATAAATAAGACATATAGTAAACCTTATTTATGTACTCATTTGTGTGGTACCATTATCCATTTTAGAAGTAGATGATTTCAAATGTAGGAAAATGGTAACTTTTCAAAATTTTCTTTTACATTCTTGATTTTTTTTTTTATAAATAAAGAGTAAACCTATGGACCAAAATTTACCACTAACATAAAGAACAATGTGTTACGAAAAACTATCTCCGAATCACTTGCATAAGTAAAACCATTTCAGAGTTATTACCACATAAAGTGACACATGTTAGATTGGAAAAATGGGGCTGGTCCCCAAGGCCAAAATGAGCTTGGTCCTGAAGGGGTTAAGGGAACATAGACATTTTTGATATCTGTAATAAGAAAGTAAAAGGCATTATTTATGGTTAACCTACAGCATTGATAGACTATAAAGTCAGATTTTAGTTCATGCAGTGGAAGTATGTGCTGTAGTCTCCCTGCAATATAGCTTTATTCTTTGAGTGCTCACTTGGGAATACTTACATGTACAGTAGATATAAAAAGTCTACACACCCCTGTTAAAATGCCAGTTTTTGTCATGTCAAAAAAATCAGTACAAGATTAATCATTTCAGAACTTTTTCCACCTTTAATGTGACCCACAATCTGTACAATTCATTGAAAAACAAACTGAAATAATTTGAAATTGCTCCGGAAGCCTAACAATGGCCTCCTGTATGCCTAGAACGGAAGCCTGCAAGATCCCGCCCAGAGGAGGGGCCTAAAAGGCATCCAGCCGCAGTTTCAAGATGGCGCAGGCTCAGAAGCTGAGCCTGCGATCTCAGCCGCTGCTGTCCGCTGTATGTTACAGCTGGCTTGCTGTCGGTGAATGACTGACAGCTCTAATGCATTGCACTACGTGGGTAGTGCAATGCATTAGAGTAAAGATCAGAGGTGCAGGACCTCAGGTCCCCTAGTGGGACAAAAAAAAAAGTTGAATAAAAGTGTAAAAATAAAAGTTTCAAGTTAATAAAAACCAAAACTGCCTTTTTTCCTATAATAAGCCTTTTATTATTGGAAAAAAATGAAAATGTTAAAAAAGTATACATATTTGGTATCGCCGCGTCCGTAACGACCCAAACTATAAAACTATAATATTTTTCCTGCACGGTGAACACCGCAAAAAAAGCCAAATGCTAGAATCACAATTTTTTTTTATCACCACCCCTCACAAAACATGGAATAAAAAGAGGCCATAAAGTCGCAGGTACCCCAAAATAGTACCAATAAAAACTACAACCCGTCCCACAAAAAACAAGCCCTTACACAGCTTTTTTGACTGCAAAATAAAAAGTTCTGGCTCTCAGAATATAGCGACACAGAATGTGCAGAGTGTCCAAAAGCGGATAAGATCGGGCGCCATTTATCACTGCCACACTGGCCACATATCTGAAATATAATTTATTTACTGCATTATTATACCCTCTTATTATGCCCTGATGTACTCCACACAGATTACATATGCCCCCACATTATAAACTGAAATACCAGTAAAACCCCAAACAAAACTACAACCAAGCAAAATCTGCGCTCCAAAAGCCAAATGACGCTCTCTCCCTTCTGAGCCCTACAGTGTGCCCAAACAGCCGTTTATGTCCACATATATGGCATCGCCATACCCAGAGGAACCAGCTTAGCAGTTTACGAGATGTGTGTCTTCAGTGGCACAAACAGGGCACAGCATATCTGTAAAAATGTAATAAAATTAGCAAAAATACAAAATGAAAGTCAGTTGGCCAAGGATAGTAAAACAAATCCTAAAAAATTCTTCAAGCATATAAATGCAAAAAAGCCCAGGTCTGAACATGTAGGACCCCTAGATAATGGTAATGGGGAGTTGATCACAGGGGATCAAGAGAAGGCAGAGTTACTAAATGGGTTCTTTAGCTCTGTATATACAACTGAAGAAGGAGCAGCTGATGTAGCCGGTGCCAGTGCTGTTAATATATCAGTTGATATACTGAATTGGATGAATGTAGAGATGGTCCAAGCTATATTAAATAAAATAAATGTGCACAAGGCCCCGGGACCAGATGGGTTACACCCTAGAATTCTTAAAGAGCTTAGTTCAGTTATTTCTGTCCCCCTTTTCATAATATTCAGAGAATCTCTAGTGACTGGTATAGTGCCAAGGGACTGGCGCAGGGCAAATGTGGTGCCTATTTTCAAAAAGGGCTCTAGGTCTTCCCCAGGTAATTATAGACCAGTAAGCTTAACATCCATCGTGGGGAAAATGTTTGAGGGGCTATTGAGGGACTATATACAGGATTATGTGACAATAAATAGCATTATAAGTGACAGCCAGCACGGTTTTACTAAGGACAGAAGTTGTCAAACTAACCTAATCTGTTTTTATGAAGAGGTGAGCAGAAGTCTAGACAGAGGGGCCGCTGTGGATTTAGTGTTTTTGGACTTTGCAAAGGCATTTGACACTGTCCCCCATAGACGCCTAATGGGTAAATTAAGGACTATAGGTTTAGAAAATATAGTTTGTAATTGGATTGAGAATTGGCTCAAGGACCGTATCCAGAGAGTTGTGGTCAATGATTCCTACTCTGAATGGTCCCCGGTAATAAGTGGTGTACCCCAGGGTTCAGTGCTGGGACCACTATTATTCAACTTATTTATTAATGATATAGAGGAAGGGATTAATAGCACTATTTCTATTTTTGCAGATGACTCCAAGCTATGCAATATAGTTCAGACTATGGAAGATGTTCATGAATTACAGGCAGATTTAAACAAACTAAGTGTTTGGGCATCCACTTGGCAGATGAAGTTTAATGTAGATAAATGTAAAGTTATGCATCTGGGTACCAACAACCTGCATGCATCATATGTCCTAGGGGGAGCTACACTGGCGGATTCACTTGTTGAGAAGGATCTGGGTGTACTTGTAAATCATAAACTCAATAACAGCATGCAGTGTCAATCAGCTGCTTCAAAGGCCAGCAGGATATTGTGGTGTATTAAAAGAGGCATGGACTCGCGGGACAGGGATGTAATATTACCACTTTACAAAGCATTAGTGAGGCCTCATCTAGAATATGCAGTCCAGTTCTGGGCTCCAGTTCATAGAAAGGATGCCCTGGAGTTGGAAAAAATACAAAGAAGAGCAACGAAGCTAATTAGGGGCATGGAGAATTTAAGTTATGAGGAAAGATTGAAAGAATTAAACCTATTTAGCCTTGAAAAAAGACGACTAAGGGGGGATATGATTAACTTATATAAATATATTAATGGCACATACAAAAAATATGGTGAAATCCTGTTCCTTGTAAAACCCCCTCAAAAAACAAGGGGGCACTCCCTCCGTCTGGAGAAAAAAAGGTTCAAGCTGCAGAGGCGACAAGGCTTCTTTACAGTGAGAACTGTGAATCTATGGAATAGTCTACCGCAGGAGCTGGTCACAGCAGGGACAGTAGATGGCTTTAAAAAAGGGTTAGATAATTTCCTAGAACAAAAAAATATTCGCCCCTATGTGTAGAAATTTTTCATTCCCTTTTCCCTTCCCTTGGTTGAACTTGATGGACATGTGTCTTTTTTCAGCCGTACTAACTATGTAACTATGTAACATATTGTGCACTAAAATAGCATATCAGCGTAAAATTGCAATTTTCACTTTGCACCATCCGCTGTGCATTAATTACTAATGGAAAAACACCTGTGGGGGCAATATGCTCACTGCAATTGTGGGCCAATGCTGTGAAAATCACCAAAATGGACCTCAAATGCGCATGTTGCTCTTCACTTTTGAGCTCTGTCATATGTCCAGGCAAATGTTAAGTGATCTTTCCCTTTTGACCCCTGCCGTGTGTCCAAACAGCAGTTAATGACCACTTATGGGGTATTGCCGTAATCGGGAGAAATTGCTTTTCAAATGTTGGGGTGCTTTTTCTCCTTTATGCCTTGTAAAAATAGAAAATTTCTTCGTTTTATTGGAAAAAATTTAGATTTTCATTTTCACGGCTTCATTCCACTAAGTTTAGCAAAACAAAACGTGGGTTCAAAATGACCCACTATACCCCTTGATAAATTCCTTGAGGGGTGTAGTTTGGGGGTGTTTCCACTGTTTTGACATCACCAGACCTCTTCAAACCTGACGGTGCCTAAAATATATTCTAATAAAAAGGAGGCCCCAAAATCCTCCAGGTGCTCCTTTGCTTCGGAGGTCTGTTTCAGTGAATTAGCACACTAGGGCCACGTGTGGGATATTTCTAAAAACTACAGAATCCGGTCAATAAATATTGAGTTGCGTTTTTCTGGTAAAACCTTCTGTGTTACAAAAAAAAAAATGAAATTTGTACATTTTATCCCTATTTTGCTGTAATTCTTGTGAAACGCCTAAACGGTTAACAAACTTTCTAAATGCTGTTTTGAATACTTTGAGGGGTTCAGTTTTTAAAATGGGTTGATTTATGTGGTTTGCATTCTATGGGCCCCTCAAAACCACTTCACAACTGAACTCGTCCCTGTAAAAATAGCCTTTTGAAATTTTCTTGAAAATGTGACAAATTTCTGCTAAAGTTCTAAGCCTTCTAACGTCCTAGAAAAATAAAAGGATGTACAAAAAACTATGGCAATCTAAAGTAGACATGTGGGGAATGTTAATTACCATTTATTTTGTGTGGTATTACTATCTGTCTTACAAGCAGATACATTTAAATTTAGAAAAATGCAAATTTTTGCAGTTTTTTGCTAAATTTTGGTGTTTTTTTACAATAAAATACTGAATGTATCGACAAAATTTTACCACTAAGTTAAAGTATAATGTGTCACGAGAGAAGAGAATCACTTGGATAGGTAAAAGCATTCCCAAGTTATTACCACATAAAGTGACATGTCAGATTTGAAAAATGGGGCTGCGTCCTGAACGTGCAAACTAATCCATGTCCTTAAGGGGTTAAAGTGATTCTGAGTAACCCCACAGTTGAGCTGTTCTATTAGGATTTTCCTGACATTTTCTTTGTTGCATGTGACAGCAAAAGCCAGGGTCCTTAAAGAGATAACACATCAAAGGGATCTATTTGTTGAAAGTCATCAGTCAGGAGAAGGGTACCAAAGAATTTCCAAGGCATTAGATATACCATGGAACACAGTGAAGATGGTCATCAAGAAGTGGATTACATTTGCCACAACAGTGACATTCCTCAAAACTTGATGAAAAGACAAGATGAAAATTTGCCCGGGAGGCTACCAAGAGGCCTCCAGCAACATTAAAGGGAATGTGTTGCCAGAAAAACATGTTTTTTTTTTTTTAATTAAACATTTAGTGTGTGGGTGATTAAACATTGTTCAAATTTTTTTTATTTTTTTCACGAGTCAGGAAATATTATAAATTAATTCTAATTTATAATATTACCCATTTCTGGTCACTAGATGGAGCTATTCCCAAAATTGCAGCATTGCAAAATTGGGTAAAAAGCCCTCGCTCTAGTGAGCTCTCAGCATCCCCCCCCTCCTTTATCCTGGCTAGTGCCGGGATAAACGAGGGGTTTGAACGGTGTAACCTCCTACACTGTGTGTCGCCATTTTTTGAGCTAACACACAGTGTAGTAGGTTTACATACAGTAGTAAACGTACACAAACACGAACATACATATAAATCTCTTACCTGCTCCTGCCGCCGCGGCTCCCTCCGGCCCGTCCGCTCCATCTGCTGCCGCTGGTCCAAGTGCACAAGTCCGGAAGCCGCGACCGGAAGTAGTAATATTACTGTCCGGCCGCGACTTCCGGTCCACAGGAAAATGGCGCCGGACGGCGCCAATTTCAAATTGGACTGTGTGGGAGCGGCGCATGCGCAGTTCCCACACAGACGCCGTACACACAAGTGAATGGGATGGGAGCCGTTCGCAGTCCCTATGGGACTGTGGCTGCCGTATTCCATGTCTGTATGTGTCGTTAATCGACACATACAGAAATGGAACAAAAAATGGCAGCCCCCATAGGGAAGAAAAAGTGTAAAAATAAGAAAAAGTAAAACACAAACACACAAATAAATATAAACGTTTTTAATAAAGCACTAACATCTTTAACATATAAAAAAATAATTTGTGATGACACTGTTCCTTTAAAGGAGCTGCAGGACTTTCTGGCATGTACTGCTTATGTAGTGCATGTGACAAAACTCACCCATATTCTTCATATGTCTGGGCTGTCCGGTAGGGTGGCAAGACGAAAGCCTTTTCTAACAAAGAAAAACATCCAAGCCCGGCTATCTTTTGCAAAGACCTACATCAAGTTTGCCAAAAGCATGAGGGAAAAAGTGTTATGGTCTGATGAGACCAAGGTTGAACTTTTTGGCCATAATGCCAAAGGGTATGTTTGGCGCAAAGCCAATACTGCACATCACCAAAAGAACACCATACGCAGTGAAGCATGGTGGAGGCAGCATTATGCGTTGGGGCTGTTTATCTGCAGCTGGAACTGGGACTTTAGTCAAGGTGAAGGGAATTATGAACAGTTCCAAATATCAGTCAATATTGACACAAAACCTGCAGGTCTCTGCTAAAAAGCTGAAGATGAAGAGGAATTTCACCTTTCAGCCCGACAACGACCCAAAGCATACCTCCAAATCAACAAAACATTGGCTTCACCAGAAGAAGATCAAAGTTTTGGAATGGCCCAGCCAGAGCTCAGACCTGAATCCCATTGAAAATCTGTGGGGTGACCTGAAGAGGGCTGTACACAGGAGATGCCCTCGCAATCTGACAGATTTGGAGCGCTTTTGCAAGGAATAGTGGGCAACAATTGCCAAGTCAAGATGTGCCATGCTGATAGACTTCTACCCAAAAAGACTGAATGCTGTCATAAAGTCAAATGGCAATTCAACAAAGTATTAGTTTAAGGGTGTGTATATTTATGCAACCACATTATTTTAGTTTTTTATTTCCCCCCCCTAAAAGATTTCAATTTTTTTTCAATACAATTGTATAGATTATAGGTGACATTATTATTCATAATCTTGGACTGATTTTGTAACATGACAAAAACCAGGCATTTTAACAGGGGTGTGTAGACTTTTTATATCCACTGTATAACTGTATAGGACAGTGACATCTCTGGTAAGTATTTGGTTATTAATGGAGTGCTGGCCCTGTTCCAATTATACTGGTTGAAAAGAATTATGGGCATTATGTGCTTACAGGCTCCTAAAAGTTAAAATCCAGCACTACTGAGTCTAATTGCTGCAAACCCGACTACCACTGTTTGCCTGTACAGCTAGTGTAGCCTCCTGCAAAGGTTTAAAAAAAATGACACCCAATCGTCCTGAATTAAGAGAGTTGCTGCTCTGTGGTTCCAGGCAAGTGTTCCTGTGAGCAGAAACAAAGAACAGCACACGTTCTGGTCTAGGGGAGCATTTTATAATGCTTTCTATTACTTCAGACAAAACTATTAACTTCTAGTCAAATACTGGAGCTTCTGTCATGTCAGTGTTGCTCTACTCTCTCAGTTCAGTTTCTGATGACAAAAACAGGAAGCTACTGTATACAGAGCTGGTCAGATGAACCTTCCTGTCCATGTAGCTACTGAATTCAGGACTGCTATTAGTCTATAAACGCTGTATTAGCATGTAGCAGGTCAGGTGCCTCTGGGTACCAAGGTTAGGATACACTAGATAACCAGGAGCCTGTGACTTGATGCTTTCCCAGTGAGTCACTGAGAACTGTGTTATACTCCCTCTCTTCAATCTTTTTATCTTCTTGAGCAACCAGCAGAAAAAAGGGAATGTTGCTTTTAACATCCATTTACATTGGAGGCATCCACTAACATCAAGTGAGGATGGACAGACATTGTGTCACTAAAGAAAATCGTTCAACTATTCCACAACATTTGCCCAGAGATTATTTCCACATGGCAATACATACATACTCTACACAGTAGAAGAGGCATAGATAGGTTTACCTGCACCCAGGGCAAAGATTTAGTTTGACAACCCCACCACCGTCTGACTCTTAACACCATCCCCCATCCCACCAATTAAGGCCTCATGCACACGACCGTAAAAACTCCCGTTATTACGGGTCGTAATTACGACCCGTAATAACGGGCTCATAGACTTCTATTGGCGACGGGTGCCTTCCCGTTTTCTCACGGGAAGGTGCCCGTGCCGTTGAAAAAGATAGAACATGTCCTATTTCAGGACGTAATAACGGCACGGACAGTCCATAGAAGTCTATGGAGCTCTCGTAATGACGGGTGGCTACATGTGTGCACCCGTCATTACGGCAGCGTTGCTAAGCAACGTCAGTAAATAGTCACTGTCCAGGGAGCTTAAAGAGTTAACTGATCGGCAGTAACTCTTTCAGCACCCTGGACAGTGACTACCGATCAGTATAAACCTGTAAAAAATAAAAATAAAAGACTTTCATACTTACCGACAACTTCCTGCTTCCTCCAGTCCGGTCTCCCGCCCGTTGCCTTGGTGACGCGTCCCTCTCGACATCCGGCCCGACGTCCTGGATGACGTTTCAGGCCATGTGACCGCTGCAGCCAATCAAAGGTCAATCACAGGCTGCAGCGGTCACATGGACTGCCGCGTCATCCAGGGATGTCGGGCTGGATGTGAAGAGAGGGACGCGTCACCAAGACAACGGCCGGGTAAGTATGAATTTCTTTAACTTTTATTACAGAAAAGGCTGTCCCTTCTCTCTATCCTGCACTGATAGAGAGAAGGGGCTGCCGATTAGTGCAGTGCTATTTTGCCGCCAAAAACGTGCCCGTAAATACGGGTGGAATACGGGTGACACCGGACCCATATTTACGGGCACGGGTTCGTAAATACTGGTGCAAAACGGGTGGAATACGTGTGACACCGGACCCGTATTTACGCCAGTATTTACAGGTGGGAAAAAATACGGTCGTGTGCATGAGGCCTACGGTAACGTAAACATTTTTTTTATATGTGACAAATGTGGTGTTTCATTTTTCACATAAGTAAGGATTTTATATTAGTAAGCGATATCAGTTAGGTTTAATAACATTAGTAATAGTTCCCCCTTTTGTGCTTCCTACGCAATAATGCCTCCCTCTATGCCCCACACAGTAGTAATGTCCCCCTCTTTGCCCCCATTCAATAGTCATGTTCCCCCTTTGTATTCACAACCAAAGTTGCTGTTGTTCTCACTCCTCTCAGGTGGGGGATGGTGTGGGGTACCAATGGGAACATGGGAAGGCTTCCAATGAAAGCCCGGTTACTGTCAAATAATGACCTTTTGGCCAACCAACCCCTTATATACCTGCACAGTCTATCTCTGTTGGGGTTAAAGCCCCTGGTTGTACCTGTTACTTCTAAAGAGTAAAGATTCCTCCTGCATGGTCTCACTCTGCTATGTCTGGTCCCCTGGAGCCTCCACACAGGTGCAGTACCCTCCGCTGCCCTTGACATTGTGAGCAAATCCTGTCTCTCTGCTATTTAAAAACCACAAAAAAGGCTATACTTATTAAGTGGGTGGGTGAAACCCGTTCCCAGCAGGACGCAGACAGGTCAAAGAATGCTGCAGAAGGAGGGTGCATTAAATAGTGATAGCCACTCCCACTAGTCTTGAGGGGAGTGGCGAACTAAGTGCTAATAAGTGTGCGATAAATGAGTGTCAGTGTTAGTGTAGTGCTAGGCTGTGAATGTATGGTAAAAAAAGAAATGTGTATGTATGGAAGTGTCAGAACTGTGTGATAATGTAATAAAAAATAAACGTGTGATGAATGGGGGTCAGTGCTGTGAATAGTACATGGGGTGTCAGTACTATGTGTAATACGTGGAGGGATAATGTGCTGGACGTCAGGCATAGCATATCTTGCCGAATCACAGCCTATTTGTAACACCTCTCTGCTATTTAGCACAACCCCTGAATACAAAAGTTTAGTGTACAGATACAGGATCAGATTCAAGCTTAATGAATGGATATGTTGCCAGAACCAAGCTCAGTACATACATACAGCACCAGAACCAAGCTCCGTACATAAATATGGTGTCAGAACCAAGCTCGTAATATAAATATAGCACCAGAACCATGCTCCGTACATAAATACAGTACCAGAATCAAGCTAAGTACATGAATACAGCACCAGAAGTAAGCTCAGTACATATTGTAAAGGATCTGCCAGGCACAGCTTCGGGGTTAACTCCCTTAATTAATCAGTCAGCACCTGAATCTACATCCCTGAGACTGACTCCAGCTTCCACCACTCAGGCTGGCAGGCTTAGGAGTGGGAGAGCCTATCGCAGCCTGGCCAGACTCAGCTAGCTCCCGCCCTCTGTCTATTTATACCTGCATTTCCTGTTCCCAGGCATCCTGGGTACCAAACACCTCATTACCAGAAATTATTGGTGGCCTGGGTTGCCTAAAGACGTTAAGGCCTACGTCGCCGCTTGTGAGGTTTGTGCTAGGTCCAAGACTCCCAGGTCCCGACCAGCGGGCTTACTGCGTTCGTTGCCCATTCCCCAGAGACCTTGGACACATATCTCCATGGATTTTATCACCGATTTGCCTCCATCCCAAGGCAAGTCGGTGGTGTGGGTGGTGGTAGACCGCTTCAGTAAGATGTGCCACTTTGTGCCCCTCAAGAAACTACCCAACGCCAAGACGTTGGCTACCTTGTTTGTCAAACACATCCTGCGTCTCCATGGGGTCCCTGTCAATATTGTTTCGGACAGAGGGGTACAATTTGTTTCATTGTTTTGGAGAGCCTTCTGTATGAAGTTGGGGATTGATCTGTCCTTCTCCTCTGCCTTCCATCCTGAAACCAATGGTCAAACGGAGAGGACTAATCAATCTCTAGAACAATACTTAAGGTGTTTTGTCTCTGACTGTCAATATGATTGGGTCTCATTCATTCCCCTTGCCGAATTTTCCCTTAATAACCGGGTCAGTAACTCGTCAGGGGTCTCTCCCTTTTTCTGTAATTTTGGGTTTAATCCACGGTTCTCCTCCGTTTCACCTGGTAGTTCCAACAATCCCGAGGTAGAGGTCGTTCATCGGGAACTGTGCACAGTCTGGGCCCAGGTTCAGAAGAACCTAGAGGCGTCCCAGAGCGTACAAAAAACTCAGGCTGATAGAAAACGTTCTGCTAACCCCCTGTTTATGGTCGGGGATCTGGTGTGGTTGTCGTCTAGGAACTTGCGTCTCAAGGTTCCGTCCAAGAAGTTTGCTCCCCGGTTTATTGGGCCGTATAAGGTCATTGAGGTCCTCAATCCTGTCTCCTTCCGGCTGGAGTTACCCCCGTCTTTTCGTATACACGACGTGTTTCATGCCTCCCTCCTTAAACGCTGCTCCCCGTCCTTGGCTCCCTCGAGGAGACCTCCTGTTCCCGTCCTCACCCCTGAGGGGGTGGAATTCGAGGTGGCCAGGATTGTGGACAGCAAGATCGTCCAAGGCTCCCTCCAGTACCTGGTCCATTGGAGAGGTTACGGGCCCGAGGAGAGGACTTGGGTACCCGCCCGGGTTGTTCACGCTGGGGTATTGGTCAGGAGGTTCCACCTGCGTTTCCACAGGAAGCCAGGTCCACTTAGAAAGGGTCCGGTGGCCCCTCATAAAAGGGGGGGTACTGTAAAGGATCTGCCAGGCACAGCTTCGGGGTTAACTCCCTTAATTAATCAGTCAGCACCTGAATCTACATCCCTGAGACTGACTCCAGCTTCCACCACTCAGGCTGGCAGGCTTAGGAGTGGGAGAGCCTATCGCAGCCTGGCCAGACTCAGCTAGCTCCCGCCCTCTGTCTATTTATACCTGCATTTCCTGTTCCTCCTTGCTTGTTATTCTTTTTCGTGTGGTTTCCTGGCCCAGCTACAGCTCCTTCTATTTTGTTCCTGCTCCATACTGACCCTGGCTTACTGACTACTCTTCTGCTCTTCGTTTGGTACCTCGCACACTCCTGGCTTGACTCGGCTCGTTCACCACTCTGGTTGCTCACGGTGTTGCCGTGGGCAACTGCCCCTTTCCCTTGCTTGTATTCCCTTGTATGTTTGTCGTGCACTTACTGAGTGCAGGGACCGCCGCCCAGTTGTACCCCGTCGCCTAGGGCGGGTCGTTGCAAGTAGGCAGGGACAGAGTGGTGGGTAGATTAGGGCCCACTTGTCCGTTTCCCTACCCCCCGGTCATTACACATATATACAATACAATTTATTTTGTACCATGAGAAACTACAGCTCTCAGTATGACCTGAACAATGGTAAGGGTATGCTGATTCCACAAAAGTTCCACAATTCCAACTTCCACAAAAGTTGCTGTTCCACAAAAAAAAAAACTGGTACCCATCACTTCAGATCATACAGTGACTACAGTTCTGATCAGTCAGAATGAGCATAAACATTTACATTCAGTGACTCAAAGGTGTTGTCTTCTCTGATTGGAGCCATTCGTTTTCTTCTCCATCCGATCCAGACAGTCATGACAATTTCTCCCGACCACAACTCATCTCTGCAGAGTTTGCCGTTCGGTTGTCTTCGGCTCCTCACTTTTCCAACATATTTGCACCTATAAACTAACACAAAATTCTCATGTGCCACTTACGCCCCTGAAAATAATAGCACCATACATTGTGCCCCTTAATATACTGTCCCACTGTGCTTCTGAATACAATCATCACACGCTGTGCCCCAAATACAATCATGTGACACGCTGTGCTCCCTGAAAATAGTGTTATAGGTTGTTCCCCATTAAAATGAGGTGGCAAACATGCAATGCCTGCTACAAAGCGTGCTTACGGCTGTGCCCACTGAAAAGTGCCACAAGATGTGCCCCATGCAAATAAAGCATTACATACACACCCACACTGTGTCCTATGCAAATGTGCACCACACACAAACTCTACCCTGTAGAAAGTGAAACACGCTGTTTCCCCTGTAGAAAGCAGCAAACGCTGCGCCACCTGTCGAGTGCCACACAGTGAACCCTGTAAATAGTGCCACACACAGCCCCCTGTAGACAGAGCCACACAGTGCCCTCTGTGGAAAGTTCCAAACAGCCACAAACATACTAAACTGTCCCCATTCCCAGGCGGTCATTCTGTGATGCAGGCATGGCCTCTACTGACCAGGCCTGCTCCAGCAGAGTCAAATTGAGGTGTTAGTGGTGTATTTTGAAGCCTTCCACCGCAGGACTTGATATTTTCTATGCTCTACAAGAATTTGTAATCAGATCACTGGAATAGGACTAGAGTTTTGTTTAAAATGTAACCTTTACTCGTAACATATTTTAAAAAAGTGCGCAAAACAAATGACACACCAGGACAAGACTGTTTACAACAAAAAAAATCTTCCTTATCATAAAGGAGATGTAATGCTCCATGCAATAAATGTCAATTTTATATTGATGATATTAACATTTCTTTGCAGAGTGTAAAAGATGCTCCAAATTATTTCAATGCATGTGAGTGGTCTATTTCCCAGAAGGATAAATGTTAATCTCTGTGGGGTAATGACCCCTCCTATCCGTTCCGTAGTTTGTTAAAGTCCTGTTCCGTTCCTATGGCTGGGGACTGGGAAACCTCACTTGTTTCTTTCTTATAATTAGGCAATCAATCCTTGCCTTCTGCAGCAGAGTCATACAGCGGCACAATGATGTCATCGCGCCCCCTGTATCTCAAGAATAGCACAGAATGGCAGGGAACTGATGGTTCCCTTGTACCCGCCAGCGTTAAGTGAGACTGTTCAGTTGTATCTACGGATGCGAATACAACTGAGTTCAGAGGGAACCAAGTCGGGATCCCGATTCTGCTTCCGACACCTCCCTCCCTGACCTCCATCCTATTTGTGCCCAGGGCACATGACCAGCATGCCCCGCCAAGTTAAGCCCTTGCATAGTAGAGTATAGTAAAACAATAAAAGTTAGAAAACGACATAATTAAGGGTTTCTCTCATGAAGAAAAAAATCCTTGCCTGTATGCAATATTAAGGCATATGGATGTTATTGAAGGGAAGGTCACTTGCGCGGGACCCTTTTATGAGTAGTTTTATAAGAGCAGTTTCCGCTCTGCTGGACTCGAACTAGGGCCGCACCTACCATGAGGTGAGTTGGGCCTCTGGCTTCAGGCGTCACACTGCAGAGTCTCAGAGGGGGCGGCATTACAGAGCTGCTGGCCCACGTTTCCGCCACTTTTCAGCAGCTGCGAATTGTGCTGCCTACTTAAAAGAACATTTTTCCTGTGGCACCTTAATAGCCCACCCCCTGACTTCTGCCCCCCCCCCCCCTTCTCTTTACTCTTCGGTCCCTATTGTAACATGATCCTGCTCAGTTGGGAAGGAGAGGGTGGCGCGCAGCGTGTCTGCACTGCACTGCTGCCGGCATGTATAGGCTGAGGGGAAATCCTGCCATGGACTCACTGATCCATATAGGCAGCAGCCTGCACAAAAGGTAAATGTAATGTGTATGTGTAGTGTGTACTGTATGTGTAGTGTGTAATGTATGTGTGTGTGTATGTATGTATGTATATGTGAGGATGTAATGTATGTACTGTATGTTTATATTTGTGTAGTGCATGTATGTATGTACAGTATGGCCTCACGCACACACCCGTTTTTTCGCGGCTGTAATTTATCCGCATATTTGCGGATACATTGCGGATCCATTCATTTCTATGGCCCTATGCACACGACTGTAGTATACACGGATCCGTGTGGGGACCGCAAATCCGGACCGCAAAAACTCAAAACTGAATTGTACGGTCCGGATTTGCGGATTTACCAATAATGGTGAATTGTTGTGGATCCATGAATCTTAATGATACACAAATGCACAACTAGCCAGTGCGGTCTTGTGCATGAGGCCATAGTGTGTGTAATGTGCGTGTGTGTATATATATATATATATATATATATATATATATACATATATATAGTGAAGGAAATAAGTATTTGATCCCTTGCTGATTTTGTAAGTTTGCCCACTGTCAAAGACATGAACAGTCTAGAATTTTTAGGCTAGGTTAATTTTACCAGTGAGAGATAGATTATCTAAAAAAAAAAAAGAAAATCACATTGTCAAAATTATATATATTTATTTGCATTGTGCACAGAGAAATAAGTATTTGATCCCTTTGGCAAACAAGACTTAATACTTGGTGGCAAAACAATTGTTGGGAAGCACAGCAGTCAGACGTTTTTTGTAGTTGATGATGAGGTTTGCACACATGTTAGATGGAATTTTGGCCCACTCCTCTTTGCAGATCATCTGTAAATCATTAAGATTTCGAGGCTGGAGTCAGACTGATTAATTGAGTCTGTGGACAGGAGTCTTTTATACAGGTGACCATTTAAGACAGCTGTCTTTAATGCAGGCACCAAGTTGATTTGGAGCGTGTAACTGGTCTGGAGGAGGCTGAACTCTTAATGGTTGGTAGGGGATCAAATACTTATTTCTCGGTGCTATGTGATTTTCTGTTTGTTTTTTTAAAATATAATCTATATAATCTATCTCTCACTGGTAAAATTAACCTAGCCTAAAAATTCTAGACTGTTCATGTCTTTGACAGTGGGCAAACTTAAAAAATCAGCAAGGGATCAAATACTTATTTCCTTCACTGTATGCATATACACACACACACACACAAGCCGATAAGAAACGAAGCGGCACAGCGCTCACCCGAGCACTTCTGCTATTTCGTTTTAGCGATCAGGGGGTGGTAAGTACTCAGACCCCCAATCATCAAAACTTCTGACATTTTACTATGGCATGTCAAAGGTTTTTTTTTTACGTTTAATTACACTTTAAAGGAAAGTTATTATTTTTTTTAATGTGTTTTAAGTTATGAGCCTATTTTTTCTAACTATTTTAATATGTTCCCTAATGTAACTGTATTTATTCATATATTTGTACTAATAAAGATGGGGCAGCCATCTTTATTAGCACCTGTGTATATGTTTCTGCATGACACATACACAGGTGCTATATGGTGCACCCAGGTTATAGGGTCGGCTCCCATCCTTTCTGAATTGCCAGGCCCTGCCTGCTGTCAATGCAGGACCGCCCCTCAATTCATTTGAATTGCCACCTCCTCCTGCCCCACATCCATAAGGCCTTATTCACACGACAGTGAAAAATGGCCGTGTGACGGCCGTTCTTTTAACGGCTGTCACACGGCCATTTTCAGAACAATGATGTTCTATGGGTGTATTCACACGGTCGTTTTTTAACAGCCCGTGAATAATGGGCGTCAAAAAATAGGACTTGTCCTATTTTTGGCCGTTTTAACGGCCTGACAGCCCCCATAGAAGTCAATGGATCAGTTTTTAACGGCTGTCAATACATGTAACAACCGTTAAAAATGGATCTGTGACATGGGGATTTGCAAGGGAACTACTAGTTCCCTTGCTGGCTATCGGTGGCACGATGACATACTCACCGATGCAGACACTCACCGATGCAGCGATGTCTTCTTCTGGTGTGGTCGCTAGTCTCACGGGTTCTGCGAAGGTGACGCAATGACGTGTGTGGCATCATATACAGGGGGTCTGTGTGGCATCATATACAGGGAGTCTGTGTGGCATCATATACAGGGGGTCTGTGTGGCATATACAGGGACGTGTGTGGCATATACAGGGGGGCTGTGTGGCATCATATACAGGGAGGTGCTTGGCATCATAGGGAGGTGCGTGGCATCATACACAGGGAGGTGCTTGGCATCATATACAGGGAGGTGTGTGGCATCATATACAGGGAGGTGCGTGGCATAATATACAGGGAGGTGTGTGGCATCATATACAGGGAGGCTGTAAATAGTGTCTAGGTGAACATGTGACCACCTTTTGAGTGTTTTCAGGGGGTTGGGACAAAAAAAGCCTGACCAATGAAATTCATTCGTTTTTTTAACGGCCATGAAAAACTGATGCAAAACGGCCATTAAAAACGGACAGACGGACTGGAAATGGATGAAAATTTGGAGACACTGATGCAAAACGGCCATGAAAAACTGACAGCTGATCAGTTTTTAATGGACATTTTTTGTCACTGTCATGTGAATATAGCCTTACCTAACACTTATACGTGACTGCTAGTAACTCCGGTCTCGTAGCTAATACAGGCACTCTTCTGTCACTTTAGGAGTCCATTCATTAGCATTTTCTGGTGCACGGGACCTCCCAGATGTGTCAGAATTATTAACGATTAATATTTCTGCCGGATCTCTAGTTCCTGTGTGCCACAATAGGAGCTACAGTTCATTGACCTCTAGTTTCTTTTGCAGCGCAGGGGGGAAGAAAGAAGACAGAAGACTGCAGTAGGTGAGTATAAGTATTTTTATTTTTCATACTGGTTATTTTTTGTTTTGCAGGTTCCGCTGGACCATTTGGACAACGTCGTAGATTCGTTGGATTACTTCGATGATCTACATTTTTTTTTTTATAAAATGGTCGGAGGGTTATGTGTTGGAGTTTTTATTTTAATTAAAAAATTGTTTTTGATGTCTTTTTTTTATACTTTATTACCGTCTTCGTAATAGCTGCTGTCTGACAGCGTCCATTACTAAGGCTGGGGCTTAGTATTAGCCAGTAAAAAGGCTAGCACCAACCTCCCATTCTTACCCCAGTACCCACCGCTATCAGGGGTAACAGGAAGAGCCAGGTACGATCCAGGACCCGACCATCTGAAAAAGTGTATGAAAAATATAAAAGTATACACTTTCCTTCTCCCCTGCAACGCACTAGAAAGTAGAGGTCAAAGAAAAATAATTCCCCATCATGTAAGTCTGCTACCTGTCAACTGAAAAGTCATTCACCAGAGGGAAAAATGTTTCCACATTGCGGAGTTACAGGTCCCAGGCCCAGGTGAAGACTACACCATTGGGAAGCATTTTTTCCTCTGGTGGAAGATTTTTCCATTGACATGTAGCAGTTCTATGGGGGTGGTGTTAGGGAGGGCAAACTCAGCAATTGCACAGTGCCCCCAAAATGGGGCGTTACTCTTAGGCAAGTGCTGTGTGCTTGCCTCCACGCTAAAATTTGCCATCCAGCCCTGGGCCGTTCGCTCCTTGCCCCACCGTTTTCTCTCGTAGGCCTGCGGTCTACAACAGTCCAAGAATATGCTATTGACGTCAGCGGCCTAGCGCGGTTATGTCACTACATCATGCCATCCGCGCTGGGCCGATGAATTCAGCAGAAAGTCAGAATGTTCCGCTGGGGTTACTTGGATATATTTGGGGAAGGGGGGCACCTTTCTATAGTTCGCCTCAGGCAGCAAAGGGGCTAGGTTCACCCCTGACTCGAACCATCTATTTATTACATGGATGGCCAGTCATATGAATGGCCACCACGTAGTACTAGATTTTTACTGCTGTAGCAAAATCAGCTGTTTGCTGTGGGTGCTGAGAGTTGGACCTGCGGCGATCAAGCTCTAATCTGATCAGGGACAACTCCTTCTAGCTGGCATACACACTAGATAAATGTTGATGAATGCCACAGATAATCTAATATGTACTAGGCAGTTTGACTATTCCCCTGACGTCCTACGGTGGGAGAAAACACGGATTGTGGATGTTGAAATTCAACATATGTGATTATTTGCAGGGAGATCAGCACTGCCAGATATGTCGAACAGCAGCTTATCTTTCTATTGAAAGAGTCATGTTTATGTGGCAGTTTGTGTTACATGGTAGCTGCCTTATTTGTGTTGCTATTCAGTACCCAACCTGAGGAGACCCAACCTGTCTTGTGCACAACAACAGATCAGTTTTTTTTCTTAGAATTTTAACTATATTTACTGGTTATCAGTAAATGTGTGGGCCATTGGGGGAAATAATAAGATTTAGAGCCATTCTTTAAACTTCTCTGGAAGCAGAATGACTCATTCAACCCTGTCTCTGCCCCTATATCAGACTAAACATTTTATTATTTTCAAGGACCTAGCCTAGAAATTATCCTTTGCTAGTCATAACATCTGGAGAGTTAGAGAATTCCATTCTATAAGGTCATCAGTCTTCTAACTGGGTTCCGGCATTGGGGTGGCTCAGTCCTTTAGTTTGAAGTTTATGCTTACTTATTCTAGTAATAAAACTATCAAGGTTCTCGACAAGAAGGAGTGGACAGAACATTAAATAGGAAGCCTCAGAACATGGAATCTCTGGAATTTCCAAGAGTCAAGGAAGAATTAAAAATCTAATTTCAGTACCCTACTATCTTCAAACATGATCTTATGATATGGATTTCAACATTTAAAACTGGGCCTGGTATGTTGCAAAAGAACAGTTTTACAGGGACTGCAGTTGATTCTCTATTACAACATACAGAAGTCCTCTCCAGTTAGGTATTGTTTAGAGCTAGTTAAAATAGCTGAGTGCAATCTTGCAGACACAATCAAGGTTTTAGCAAGGGAAGGCTGAATAAGAGATCAGGCCTGTTTAGTCTTAAAAGGTTTGTCCGGGATTAGAAAAGAAAGGTCCTGCTTATTTTCCAGAAACAGAGCCACTTTTGTCCATAGGCTGTGTGTAGTATTGCATCTTATCCCCATTCACATGTAAAAAAAAAATGAATTTAATAATTAAAAAAAATACTTCAGGTTTGCTCTGACTAAGGCCTAATTCACACGAGCGTCTTTCACGTCCGTGTTACGCGCATGAAAATAATGCGCGTCACACGGACCTTTGCAAGTCAATGGGGCCAATAAGAGAATCAGTGCCCCCTGTAGACAGGGCTATACAGCCTCCCCTTGCAGTGCTATACAGCCCTCTCTGTAGACAGTGCTATACTTTCAAGTATCACAAAGAGGGACAATCGATGCAACGCGCAAATTTTTTTTCTTTCAAACCACGCCTCTAATCCCACCCAATCCCCGCCCATACACACCCGGTTTAGCCCACACAGGGGTATCATGCTCCCATAGCTGCCACCATACAGTTTAATGCCCCCATACAGTATATTGCCCACACAGATGCCACATACATTATAATGCCCACACAGATGCCCCCATACAGTATAATGTCCACACAGATTCCCCCATGCAGTACAATGCCAAAACAAATTCCCCCATACTGCATAATGCCCACACAGATGCCCCCATTCAGTACAATGCCAAAACAAATTCCCCCATTCATCATAATGTCGCATAGCTGCCCCCATGCAGCATAATACCCTGTAGATGCCCCCACAGTATAATGCTTCCCATAGCTGCCCCCACACATTATAATGCCCCCCATAGCTTCCCCCACATAGTATAATACCCCCCCATAGCTGACTTCACACAGCATAATGCCCCCATAGCAGCCCCCCCAGTATATTGCCCCCATAGCAGCCCCCACAGTATAATACCCCACACAGTATAATGCCTCCCATGGCTGCTCCCACACAGTATAATGCCACCCATAGCTGTCCCCACAGTATAATGCCCCACGCAGTATAATGCCCCCATAGCTGCCCCACCCAGTATAATGCCCTCCATAGCTGCCCCCACAGTCAAATGCCCCGCACAGTATAATGCTCCCACAGTATATTGCCACACATAGCTGCCCCCACAGTATAATGCCCCCATAGCTGCCCCCACAATATAATGCCCTCCATAGCTGCCCCCACAGTATATTGACACCCATAGCTGGCCCCACAGTATAATGCCCCACAGTATAATGCCCCCACACCATATAATGCCCCCCATAGCTGCCACCACAATATAATGCCCTCCATAGCTGCCCCACAATATAATGCCCCCCATAGCTGCCCCCTCAGTATAATGCCATCTATAGCTGTCCCCACAGTATAATGTCCCCCATACAGTATAATGCCCCCATAGCTGTCCCCACAGTATAATGCCCCCACAGTATAATGCCCCCACACCATATAATGCCCCCCATAGCTGCCCCCACAATATAATACCCATCATAGCTGCTCCCACAATATAATACCCCCCATAGCTACCCCCACAGTATAATGCCATCTATAGCTGTCCCCACAGTATAATGCCCCCATAGCTGTCCCCACAGTATAATGCCGCCCATACAGTATAATGCCCCTCATATAGTAAAATGCTTCTATAACTGCGACCATATCAGCCCCCAGTGGCGTAACTACCGCCGTAGCAGCCGGGGCCCGCGGCATGAGGGGGCCCGTGTCGCCCGCCGGCACGGGCCCCCACCATGGGCGGAGGCTCCGCTAGCAGCCGCTATGGCTGCTACAGCAGGACGCCACTGAACACTACGGCAGAGCAGGGAGATATCCCCGCTCTGCCATTAAACAAAAAACATGTATCCCCTATCCACAGGACAGGGGATAGATGTGTGATCGCTGGCAGCGATAGGGAGAACGGGGCATTGAAAGTCCCCTGAAGTTCTCCATGACTAACCTCGGACTTCCGGGTCACACTATGTAGGACACACTATAGGTCGCATTTTTTTTCGGAGGGGGGGGGGCTGTATGGCGTTCCCTACAGGGGGGGGCGCTGTATGGCGTTCCCTGCAGGGGGGGCGCTGTATGGCGCTCCCTGCAGGGGGGGCGCTGTATGGCCTTCCCTGCAGGGGGGGGCGCTGTATGGCGTTCCCTGCAGGGGGGGCGCTGTATGGCGTTCCCTGCAGGGGGGGGGCGCTTTCTGGCGTTCCCTGCAAGGGGAGGCGCTGTATGGCGTTCCCTGCAGGTGGGGGCGCTGTATGGCGTTCCTTGCAGGGGGTGACGCTGTATGGCTTTCCCTGCAGGGGGGCGCGCTGTATGGCGTTCCCTGCAGGGGGAGGAGCTGTATGGCGTTCCCTGCAGGGGGGGGCGCTGTATGGCGTTCCCTGCAGGGGGGGCGCTGTATGGCGTTCCCTGCAGGGGGGGCGCTGTATGGCCTTCCCTGCAGGGGGGGGCGCTGTATGGCGTTCCCTGCAGGGGGGGCGCTGTATGGCGTTCCCTGCAGGGGGGGGGCGCTGTATGGCGTTCCCTGCAAGGGGAGGCGCTGTATGGCGTTCCCTGCAGGTGGGGGCGCTGTATGGCGTTCCTTGCAGGGGGTGACGCTGTATGGCTTTCCCTGCAGGGGGGCGCGCTGTATGGCGTTCCCTGCAGGGGGAGGAGCTGTATGGCGTTCCCTGCAGGTGGGGGTGCTGTATGGCGTTCCCTGCAGGGGGGGCGCTGTATGGCATTCTCTACAGGGGGGCGCTGTATGGCGTTCCCTACAGGGGGGGCGCTGTATGGCGTTCCCTACAGGGGGGGGCTGTATGGTGTTCCCTACAGGGGGGGCTGTATGGCGTTCCCTACAGGGGGGGACTGTATGGCATTCTCTACAGTGGGTGCTGTATGGCGTTAGCGCCATACAGCCCCCTCTGTAGATAACGCCACACAGTCCCTGCTGTAGATAACGCCACACAGTCCCCCCTGTAGATAACGCCACACAGTCCCCCTGTAGATAACGCCACACAGTCCCCCCTGTAGATAATGCCACACAGTCTCCCCTGTAGATAACGCCATACAGTCCCCCTCTGTAGATAACGCCATACAGTCCCCCCTGTAGATAACGCCACACAGACCCCCCTGTAGATAACGCCACACAGTCCCCCCTGTAGATAACGCCATACAGTCCCCTCTGTAGATAACGCCATACTGTCCCCCCTGTAGATAACGCCATACAGTCCCCCTCTGTAGATAACGCCATACAGTCCCCCCTGTAGATAACGCCATACAGTCCCCCTCTGTAGATAACGCCATACTATCCCCCCTGTAGATAACGCCATACAGTCTACAGGGGGAGCTGTATGGCGTTATTTACAGGGGGGGGCGCTGTATGGCGTTATCTACAGGGGGGACTGTATGGCGTTATCTACAGGGGGGGCTGTAAAAAAGGCACTATCTACAAGGGGGGGGGGGGGTTGTGTGACACCCAGGCGAGTGGGGGCCCCAGTCAAAAGTTTGCTATGGGGCCCAGTCTTTCCTAGTTACGCCCCTGTCAGCCCCCCTTCCCTACCTAGTATAATGCCCCATAGTGCCTAATAGAAAAATAATAACATAATTATCTATCCCCGTTCCCGACGGGTGGAGGATCCTTCTCCTCTCGTCTGTGCTCTGAGTTACTCGGATCTGACAGGAGCTATTACGTCACTACATCGCACCTGCCTGCGCCGAGCCGCTCACGGCAGAGCGAATGCTGGTCCCGCTTCCTGAATGCTGGAGCAAGGAGCTGACGGCTTCTTGCTCCAGCATTCAGGAAGCGGGACCAGCGCGGTCAGCCCCAGGCTTAGGGGCCCGGACGCAATTGCGACCATTGCGATCCCAAGAGCTACGCCACTGCTCCTAGACATGTAGTTCATATAGGAGGAGGCTATATGTTGCTTAGCCAAAACACAAATATGGATCTACCACTCAGACAGTTTTGTCTACAGTATTCCCTTGCCTTTTCTTAAATATTATGCTCTGTAAACAAGGGAAAATTACAATTCTCATGAGACCTGGAATGAAGGCTTATCACAGCTTAATGTAATTGGTGTGGTTAGGATTCACTAACAGATGAAACAGGCATTTTCTCTCAGTTAAAATAATATTATGCTGAATACACGCACACTACCTTTAGGGCTTATTTACACCAACCTGAAATACGTCAGTGCAACGCGCGTGATATTCACGCTCGTCACACGGACCTATGTTAGTCTATGGGGCCGTGCAGACAGTCAGTGATTTTTGCGCAGAGTGAGTCCGCTGCGTAAAACTCACGACATGTCCTATATTTGTGTGTTTTTCGCGCATCACGCACCCATTGAAGTCAATGGGTGCGTGAAAATCACGCGCACCACACGGAAGCACTTCCGTGGGACGTGTGTGGTTCGCGCAAGAGCAGTAAAAAGTATGAATGAAAAAAGAAAAGCACCACATGCTTTTCTGTTTACAAACATACAAACAGAGTGTCATAATGATGGCGGCAATGCGAAACTCACGCAGCCGGTGCTGATGTGTCCTCGCTCGTCCGACACGATGCAGGACCTGGGGCAGGAAGTGACGTCACAGCGTGATCTCTCGAGGACACGCTGTGTGTCTGTGCATTGCCAGAAGCTGGGTGTTAACGAAGAGAAGTGGATGATGCTGATTCGTCAGCATCATACACTTCTATTCACAACGCCCAGCTAGTAAAACAAGTAAAAACGCCCAGATGTACAGACACAATACACGCCCACTTGTACTTAACTTTAAACACGCCCAGTTGTACTTTAGAAAGCCTCATTTGCATAAATATAAAAATGCTCATAACTTGGCCAAAAATGCTCGTTTTAAAAAAAACAAAAAACGTTACTGTAATCTACATTGCAGCGCCGATCTGCTGCAATACGAGATAGGGGTTTGAAAATATGGTGACAGAGCCTCTTTAAAAGCTATGTAAACCTTTGAAGGTCAGTCAGTGTGATTGATGCAACTTTATAAATAATTTTTATTAAAAATTATTTTTACTTTTTGAGATACAGCTGCTCTTTATTCTCAATACCTTATCGGTGGGGGTCAGACTCCCGGCACTCCTGCAAATCAGCTCTTCACCTTCATTCCTGTCACTGGTCATACTGTGAATCGCCGACACACTTGTAGCGGAGGTTCAAGGTATTATATCCTTCTCCCACTAAAGTGAATGGGAGAAGGTTGTTATACCGTGAGCCGTCTCTACAAGTGTGTCGGAGATTCACAGTATGAGCAGTGACAGAATTTAACGGGAAGGAGCGTTTGTATGAGCGTCACAGTCCCTTCAAAACAGCTGACCGGAGGGGTGCTGGGAGACGGACCCCCAACGATCAGGTATTGATGGCCTATCCTGAGGATAGGCCATCAATTTTTTAGGAATAGAAAACCACTTTAAAGCTAAAACTAGATGGTAACAGTTAGTGCACAATGCATGATTACAATATCAAGCCGTTTTCTTAAATGAGTAAAATCGGTGCCATTATTATGTTTAGAGATTATTGTTATTGAGACAAGCGAATGTGGCCAACATTCAGGGTTGGACTGGATTACCAGAGTACCAGTGGATCCTCCAGAGACAAAATGATCATCCAAAATGTCCCGCAGAATACTTTGGAGCTGGCTTTGGAGTCAATCACATACCTAGGGATTATTTCTTATTGGTTGATTCTAAAATAACCTATTAGACCTTATTAATAATATGTCCTGTGTGTGCAATGGTAACAGAATTTACAATGCAATTAAAAGTAGATATGCACATGTTCTGTATAGATAGTGTGTGCCCTCAGAATAATTTCCCCTGGTGGGCCCAAGGAATACCGCTCAAACAACTGCACACATTTATTAACCCCTTCCCGCTCTGTGCAGTACTATTACGTCGCATTCAGTAAGGGTATGTGCACACACACTAATTATGTCCGTAATTGACGGACGTATTTCGGCCGCAAGTACCGGACCGAACACAGTGCAGGGAGCCGGGCTCCTAGCATCATACTTATGTACGATGCTAGGAGTCCCTGCCTCTCCGTGGAACTACTGTCCCGTACTGAAAACATGATACACAACCCCTAACATTACTAGTGTCCTGATAATGAACACACATGACCATCCAGCCTGGACGTCATGTGTACTCAGAATCCTGACACTTCTGACTCTTTTTTGTGAGATTCCGGCAAGTGAAACCAAATCTCGCGAGATTACGGAGCTAAACGAGATTTGGTTTCACTTGCCGGAATCTCACAAAAAAGATTCAGAAGTGTCAGGATTCTGAGTACACATGACGTCCAGGCTGGATGGTCATGTGTATTCATTATCAGGACACTGTAGTAATGTTAGGGCTTGTGTATGTAGCTGCACATAGTGATATAACTATATCGCTAGTGCAGTGTAAATGAATGGAGAGGAGTGCATGATGCCGATTGGTCAGCATCATGCACTCCTCTGTACAACGCCCACTTGGTCGAAAGTAAAAATACGCCCACTTGGGCATTAAGAAAGCTCATTAGCATAAACCAAAATCGCTCCTAACGTT
This sequence comes from Rhinoderma darwinii, assembly GCF_050947455.1. Taxonomy (NCBI): domain Eukaryota; kingdom Metazoa; phylum Chordata; class Amphibia; order Anura; family Rhinodermatidae; genus Rhinoderma; species Rhinoderma darwinii. The sequence goes on along the minus strand of NC_134689.1, from coordinate 95,839,071 downwards.
GTGAAAAAAGATCGTTTTTTTAAATAAAAAGCATTACTGTCACCTACATTACAGCGTCGATCTCCTTATGTAGGAGACAGGGCACTTATAATGTGGTGACAGAGCCTCTTTAACCCCTTCCCGCTCCTTGACGTACTATTACGTCATGGCAGCTGTATTGTTCGCGCTCCATGCCGTAATAGTACGTCTCGGGAGTAACGGCCGTTTCGGCCGTCCTCCCGACACATACAGGAGCTGTGACGCTGCTGTCTTGTTCAGCAGCTGTCACAGCTCCTACAGCGGGGACCGATCGCTGTGTCCCCGCTGATTAACCCCTTAAAAGCCGCGTTCTATAGAGATCGCGGCTTTTTAGGGGTTAAGCTGCCATCGCCGGCCTGCTACGCGATAGCGGCCGGCGATGGTGACTATGGCAACCGGACACCAAACAATGGCGTCCGGCTATGCCATAGACGGAAGCCTAGTGGGTCCTGACAACGTCAGGACCCACTATGCTTGCTGTCAGTGAGTAGCTGACAGTTCTAATACACTGCACTACGCATGTAGTGCAGTGTATTAGAATAGCGATCAGGGCCTCCTGCCCTCATGTCCCCTAGTGGGACAAAGTAATAAAGTAAAAAAAAAGTTAAAAAAAGATGTGTAAAAATAAGAAAATAAAAGATTTAAAAGTAATAAAAGTAAAAATCCCCCTTTTTCCCTTATCAGTCCTTTATTATTAATAAAAATATATAAACAAACAAATAAACTATACATAATTGGTATTGCCGCGTCCGTAATGGCCTGAACTACAAAATTATTTCATTATTTATCCCGCACGGTGAACGCCGTAAAATAAAATAATAATAAACCGTACCACAATCACAATTCTTTGGTCACTTCACCTCCCAAAAAATGGAATAAAAAGAGATCAAAAAGTCGCATGTACCTAAAAATGGTACTGATGGAAACTACAGTTCGTTACGCAAAAAATAAGTCCTCGCACGGCTTTATTGATTGAAAAATAAAAAAGTTCTGGCTCTTAGAATAAGATAACACAAAAAGTGAATGATTGTTTACAAAACTTATTTTATTGTGCAAACGCCATAAGACATAAAAAAAAACTATAAACATCTGGTATCGCCGTAATCGTATCGCCCCGCAGAATAAAGTGAATATGTCATTTATAGCGCACGGTGAACGCTGTAAAAAAAAACGAAAAAAAAAACAATCATACAATTGCTGTATTTTAGTCACCACGCCACCTAAAAATAGAATAAAAACTGATCAAAAAGCCGCATGCACCCCAAGAAAACTACAATGGATTCCTCAAGGGGTCTAGTTTCCAAATTGGGGTCACTTTTGGGGGGTTCCCAATGTTTTGGCACCACAAGACCTCTTCAAACCGGACATGGTGCCTAATAAAAAGGAGGCTCAAAATCCACTAGGTGCACGTTTGCTTCGGAGGCCGGTGCTTCAGTCCATTACCGCCGAGGGCCACATGTGGGATATTTCTCTAAACTGCAGAATCTGGGCAATAAGTATTGAGTTGCGTTTCACTGATAAATCCTTTTGTGTTATAAAAAAAATGGTATAAAGAGGATTTTCTGACAAAAAAAAAAAAGTAAATTTCACCTCTACTTTGCTCTAAATTTTTGTGAAACACCTAAAGGGTTCATAAACTTTCTAAATGCTGTTGTGAATACTTTGAGGGGTTTAGGTTCTAAAATGGGGTATTTGATAGGGGTTTCTAATATATGGGCCCTCAAAGCAACTTCAGAACTGAACTGGAACCTAAAAAAATAAATAAATGAGGCAATACTTCGCTTCTTACATTATACTGATAATAAGCCGTGCCCACCCCGAGATGACCCCAGTTTTGACCGTTTGTATAAACGGAGACCCCTATTAGACCGTTCCAGTGCCCGGTTTTCCCAAGCATACACCCCAGAGAAGTGTATTTCTATTGATGAGTCCCTGGTACATTTTAAAGGGAGGGTTCAATTCCGCGAGTACCTGCCGGGTAAGAGGGCAAGGTATGGCGTGAAGATGTATAAGCTGCGAGAGTGCATCAGGGTATACCTACAGGTTTAGGATATATGAAGGAAAGGCCACCCCCAAACCAGACTGCATCCTGGACTACAATAGGTACATGGGAGGTGTGGACTTGTAAGATCAAGCCCTGAAGCCCTACAGCGCCATGCTGTGAGGTATAAGAAGCTGGCCGGGCACATCATACAGATGGCTTTGTACAATGCATACATGCTACGTCGATGTGCAGGCCAGACGGGAACTTTCCTGGAATTTCAAGAGGTGATTATCAAGAACCTAATCTTTAGGGACCAAGAAGGGGGGGCACCCAGTACTTCTGAAAGCGAGCCCACACGCATCGTACCAGGGCAACACTTTCCAGGAGAAGTTCCCCAAACTGGCAAGAAGGGAAAAAGTCAAAAGAGGTGCAAAGTCTGCTATAAGAGGGCGATAATGGATGACACAATATATCAATGTGACACGTGTCCCGAATAACCAGAGCTCTGTATGAAAGTGTTTTAAAATTTATCATACATCCCTTGGTTTATAATTTACCCCAATTTTACTTACCCTGATGCACTCCGCACAGCTTATCCCCCCTCGTCTTTCCCCTCTGAGCCCTGCTGTGTGCCCAGGCAGCTGATAACAGCCACATGTAGGGTATTGCCATACCCGGGAGAACCCACATTACAGTTTATGGGGTGTAGGTCTCCGGTCAAAATGCTCACTACACCTCTAGATGAATGCCTTAAGGGTGTAGTTTTTAAAACGGGGTCACTTCTTGCGGGTTTCAACTGTACTGGTACCTCAGGGGCTTCTGCATACATGACTTTGCACTAGAAAATCCCCAGTAGGCAAAATGGTGGTCCTTTCCTTTTGCGTCTCCCCATGGGCCCAAACAGCAGTTTATCACCACAAATGGGGTATTGCGGCACTCAGAACAAATTGCGCAACAGAATGGGGTATTTTGTTTCTTGTGAAAATAAGAAATTTTCAGCCAAAACTACATATTATTTGAAAAAAATAATTTTGTTTTCATTCCCAGCCCAATTCAAATAAGTTCTGTGAAAAAACTATGGGGTCAAAATGGTCACAACACCCATAAATGAATTCCTTGAGGGGTGTAGTTTCCAAAATGGGGTCATTTGTGGTGGGTTTCTATTGCTTTGATACCTCTGGGGCTCTGCAAATGCAACATGGCACCCGAAAACCAATCCAGCAAAATCTGTACTCCAAAGAACACACAGTGCTCCTTTCCTTCTGAGCCATCCCATGGGCCCAAACGGCAGTTTATCACTACAAATGGGGTATTGCCGCACTCAGGACAAATTGGGCAACAAAATGGAGTATTTTATTTCTTGTGAAAATAAGAATTTTTGAGCTAAAATGACATATTATTGGAAAAAATATATTTTTTTTTAATTCCCAGCCCAATTCAAATAAGTTCTGTGAAGAAACTATGGAGTCTAAATGGTCACATTACCCATAAATGAATTCCTTGAGGGGTGTAGTTTCCAAAATGGGGTCACTTCTGGTGGGTTTCCATTGCTTTGATACCCCTGAGGCTCTGCAAATGCGACATGGCACCCGAAAACCAATCCAGCAAAATCTGGACTCCAACAAACATATAGCGCTCCTTTCCTTCTGAGCCCTCCCATGGGCCCAAACGGCAGTTTATTGCCACAAATGGGGTATTGATGCACTCAGGAGAAATTGGGCAACAAAATTGAGTATTTTGTTCCCTGTGAAAATAAGAAATTTTGGTAAAAAATTACATCTTATTGGAAAAAATGTCATTTTTTTAATGTCACAGCCCAATTGAAATAGGTGCTGTGAAAAAACTGTGTGGTCAAAATGCTAACAACAGCCATAAATGAATTCCTTGAGGGGTGTAGTTTCCAAAATGGGGTCACTTTTGGTGGGTTTCCATTGCTTTGATACCTCTGAGGCTCTGCAAATGCGACATGGCACCCGAAAACTAATCCAACAAAATCTGGACTCCAACAAACATATAGCGCTCCTTTCCTTCTGAGCCCTCCCATGGGCTCAAACGGCAGTTTATCACCACAAATGGGGTATTGCCACACTAAGGACAAATTGGGCAACAAAATGGGGTATTTTGTTCCCTGTGAAAATAAGAAATTTTGATCACAAATGACATTTTATTGGAAAAAATGACATTTTTTTCATTTCAGAGCCCAATTCAAATACGTGCTGTGAAAAAACTGTGCGGTCAAAATGGTAACAACAACCCTAAATGAATTCCTTGAGGGGTGTAGTTTCCAAAATGGGGTCACTATTGGGGGATTCCTACTGTTTTGACACCTCAACACCTCTTCAAACCTGGCATGCTGCCTAAAATATATTCTAATAAAAAAGAGGACTCAAAATGCACTAGATGCTTCTTTGCTTCTAGGGCTTGTGTTTTAGTCCACGAGCGCAGTAGGGCCACATGTGGGACATTTCTAAAAACTGCAGAATCTGGACAATACATATTTAGTAGTGTTTCTCTGGTAAAACCTTCTGTGTTACAGAAAAAAAAATGAATAAAATTGAAATTCAGCAAGAAAAATGAAATTTGCAAATTTCACCTCCACTTTGCTTTAATTCCTGTGAAATGCCTGATGGGTTAAAAAACTTTCTAACTGCTGTTTTGAATACTTTGAGGGGTCTAGTTTTTAAAATGGGGTGTTTTATCAGGGTTTCTAATACATAGGCCCCACAAAGCCACTTCAGAACTCAAGAGGTACCTTAAAAAAAAGGCTTTTGAAATTTTCTTAAAAATATGAGAAATTGCTGTTTATGTTCTAAGCCTTGTAACGTCCAAGAAAAATAAAAGAATGTTCAAAAAACGATGCCAATCTAAAGTAGACATATGGGAAATGTGAACTAGTAACTATTTTGGGTGGTATAACCGTCTGTTTTACAAGCAGATGCATTTAAATTCTGAAAAATGCAATTTTTTCAAAATTTTCTCTACATTTTGCAATTTTTCACCAATAAACACTGAATATATCGACCAAATTTTACCACGAACATGAAGCCCAATGTGTCACGAGAAAACAATCTCAGAATCGCTTGGGTAGGTTTAAGCATTCCGGCGTTATTACCACATAAAGTGAAATATGTCAGATTTGAAAAATGGGCTCTGAGCCTTAAGGCAAAAACTAGGCTGCGTCCTTAAGGGGTTAAGATAGATGGCGCCCCATGAGAGATTATCTTTCGGTGCCCCACCCCATCATAAAAAACAGCTCTGGCAATTCTGGCATTGTTTTATAGGTTGTCTTTATTCGCGCGCGGGATAAATAACGTTTTTATACTTCAGGCCGTTACGAACGCGGCGATACCAATTATGATTTTTTTTTTCTTCTTTCGATAATAAAGAAATGTATAAGGGAAAAAGGCTGATTGTTTTATTTTATTACAACTTTTTCTTCACTTTTTTTTTAGTCTTACTAGGGGACTTGGAGGTCCAACTGTCTGATTGCTGTTTAAATACATTGCACAAGCCATGTAGCGCAATGCATTACAGCTGTTAGTAATTTACTGACAGCAAGCCGAGTAGGCTCCGCCACTGGGCGGGGCCTAATCGGCTTCCAGAATTGGCAGACCAGGAGTCCATTGTTAGGCCTCTTGCTGCCAAAGCAGCCGTCGGCACCCCCATGATCGCATCGCGGGGTGCCGATTCGCTACAAACCACTTAGATGCAGCGATCGCCTAATCGGCTTCCAGAATTGGCAGACCAGGAGGCCAGTGTTAGACCTCTGGTTGCCATTGCAGCCATCGGCACCCCCGCAAACGCGTTGCTGGGGTTTCCGATTGCCTACAAACACTTTAAAGGGGTTTTCCCTTGAGGGACATTTATCCACAGGATATGTCATAAATGTCAGATAGATGAGGGTCCCACCTCTGGGACCCGCACCTATTTCTCGAATGGGGCCCCTAAACCCCGTACTACGTCTTTGTGTTCCGGCTAATTTCCGACAATGAAGGAGATAGCAGCGTATCTCAGCGAAAGCCCCATAAAACTGAATGGTAATTACAGAAACAGCATAGCTCGCATGCTACGCTGTTTCCGTAACTACCGTCCATGTAATTAAGAAGTGGCCGGGAGACAGCGTGAGCACAAAAAGCTAGAATGGGGTTTAGGGGGCCCTGTTCTAGAGATAGGTGTGGGTCCCAGAGATGGGACCCACATCTATTTTACATTTATGACATATCCTGTGGATGTCATAAATGTCCCTCGTGGGAAAACTCCTTTAAATGCAGCGGTCACATTTGACCGCTACATTTAAGGGGTTAATAGCGGGGATCGGAGCTAACTTCCGGGTGTCAGCTTCTGAGCCCTTGGCATCCATTTGTCATAAGTATATGACAAATTGCGGGAAACACTAGCTTTCCATGACGTATATCTACGACAAATGTCGGGAAGGGGTTAAACCCGTTTTTCATGGCCCGAACTCAGTCGTGTGCAAGGCGCCTTAGCTCAACCTAATGGTTGCTAATTGGAAACATCAAAAAGCATTTCTGATTTTGGTGGAAATTGCACAAATTAAAAATTCATATCTAAAATTGCATACAATTTGTGACATTTTTCTTCTCATTCCAAATAAATAACAAAGGAAATAAAAGTGGGCATGGTCAAGCTGTAAATGTACTTTTAGACTAAATTGTCAAAGGCAAAGTAATGGCAAATGTACAGCTGCTCATATTAAGCATAAACTGATATTCAAACAGACAATTCCAAATGCTCCGGATTTATTAAGAGGTGTTCCCGTTTATTTTTATTGGTTTAACCCCTTCCCGACATTTGTCGTAGGTATACGTCATGGAAAGCTAGTGCTTCCCGCAATTTGTCATATACTTACGACAAATGGATGCCACGGGCTCAGAAGCTGAGTCCTTCCCATCAGCCACGGGTGTCGGCTGTATGTCACAGCTGACACCCGGCTGTAATGGCGGGGACCGAAGTTAGCTTCAATCCCTGCTATTAACCCCTTAAATGTAGCGGTCAAATGCGACCGCTGCATGTAAAGGGGTTTTCCCACAAGGGACATTTATGACATATCCACAGAATATGTCGTAAATTTAAGATAGACACCTCTGGGACCCGCACCTATCTCTAGAATGGGGCCGCCTAAACCCTGTTCTAGCTTTTTGTGCTCACGCTGACTCCCAGCCAATTCTTGACTACATGGACGTGAGTTACGGAAACAGCGTAGCATGCGAGCTACTCTGTTTCCATAATTACCATTCAGTTCTATGGGGCTTTCGCTGAGCTACGCTGTTTTCTCCTTCATGGTCGGAAATTAGCCAAAACACAAAGAGGTAGAACGGGATTTAGTGGCCCCATTCTAGAAATATGTGTGGGCCCCAGAGGTGGGACCCGCATCTAATTGACATTTGTGACATATCCTGTGGATAAATGTCCCTCATGGCAAAAGCCCTTTAAAGTGATTGTAGGCAATCGGAACCCCAGCGACGCGTTTGCGTGTGTGCCTATGGCTGCAATGGCAACCAGAGGCCTAACACTGGCCTCCTGGTCTGCCAAGCACCGTAGCCTCCTAGGCCCCGCCTCCGCTTCCGGTGGTGACAGGAAGATGGCAGGGGCTCAGAAGCTGAGCCTGCATCATCAGCGGCAGGTGTCAGCGGTATTCGGTATCACTCAGACCGTTTTTCACAGCCCGAATTCGGTCATGTGCAAGGAGCCTAAAAGTGTGAATCAGTGTCAGTACTGATGGCGCAACATTAAGCCAGCACAAAGATATTAATATACACTTATAAAAAAATGTGTAAATGAGCACCCAAAAGTTAAACGGAGGACAAGTTATTGCTTCCCATTAAAACATATTCACATATAGGTATCTATACAGGGCTACAAACTGAAGACCAAGAATTGAGAAGCGATCAGCGTAATATCACAAAGATGCTAAATACGTCAAATCATGTATATCTTTTTAATGCATGCTGTCAAATAAAAATCGTTAACTAAGGTTGTGCAGTGAAAGAATAATAAAGGCAGAATATGAATGCAGTATAAATGTTAATCCATCCATATACAACAGTCAATGAGAATAGGAAAAATCCATAAATATCTGCATATATAGAGGCATTAATAAATCATACATGTAGTTCTGTATGTGTGTGGAAACAATTGAGCAGAAGGGTCAAGCAGATGGGTCAATTACACAGCTGTAAAACCAAGGCTAGCTTTATATTTGACATCTAATGGCTTCATCTTTACTGACAGTCTGGACACATTAGGCCACCTCTTATTCATCTTGAAATATTTCCCACTCCAGTTAACAGGCCCTTTCAAGTGCTATCAAACTGGATTTATGCAAATTCAATCTATTTTTGGATGACAATTTTCATACTATTTTAAGTCAAGTCAATACACAAGTGGAACTTGCCTGCACTTTTGAACAATAATAATAATAATAATAATAATAATAATAGTTGTCCTCGTGTTAACCCCTTAATGACCGGGCCATTTTGCACGTTAATGACCAAGGATTATTTTTTGTTTTTTCATGGTCGCATTCCAAGAGTCGTAACTTTTTTTTTATTCCGTCGACATAGCCGTATAAGGGCTTGTTTTTTGCGGGACGAGTTGTATTTTGTAATTGTACCATTTTTAGATGCTTACAATATATTGATTAACTTTTATTAACTTTATTTTAGGAGAGAATTGAAAATAAGCAGCTATTCCAGCATTAATTTTCATGTTATAAATTTACGCCGTTTACTATGCAGCGTAAATAACATGTTAACTTTATTCTATGGGTCGGCACGATTACGGGGATACCAAATATGTAAAGGTTTTATATGTTTTCCTACGTTTGGAATGGGAATGGGAGAAAAGAGAGAATTTTGGCGTAGTTTTTTGCGTTTTTTTTGGACGCCGTTCATCCGGCGGTTTAATTAATGTGTTCATTTTATTGGTCAAGTTGTTACGATCGCGGGGATACCATATATGTGTATGTGTGATTTGTTTTGACACTTTTACTGAATAAAACCTCTTTTTGGGCAAAAAAAGTAGTTTTATTTGATTTTGACTGTAATTTTTTATTTTTTTTTCCACAAACTTTATTTAACTGATTGACATATTTTTTTTTATATATGCCGATCGCATATATAATGCTTTGGTATACTTCGTATACCAAAGCATTATTGCCTGTCAGTGTAAAACTGACAGGCAACCTGTTAGGTCATGCCTCCGGCATCGCCTAACAGGCAGTTGCTGAAGACAGACCTGGGGGTCTTTGTTAGACCCCCGTCTGTCATGGAAACCCGACGGCGACCCGCGATTTGTTTGCGGGGGCGCCGATCGGGTGACAGAGGGAGCTCCCTCCCTCTGTCAAAAACATTAGATGCCGCTGTCACTATTGACAGCGGCATTTAATGGGTTAAACTGCCGGAATCGGAGCGCGCTTCGATTCCGGCAGTTGCAGCAGGAGCCAGGCTGTGTATAACAGCCGTGCTCCTGCCGCTGATCGCGTGGGTACAGTGGCAGTACCCGCGCCATCACAGGACGGATATATCCGTCCTCCTGCGCGAACTAGCAGCTGCTGAGGACGGATATATCCGTCCTTCGGCGTTAAGGAGTTAACCCAGTGATATATGTATATAGGACGTTTTGACAGAAATTGGAATTTAAAGTATTACACGGTTGCATGAGGGTCTGCAGTAGCTTGCCTTGTAAGAGTACCAATTTTGGTTGTGAAATACATAATTTTTTCAGTTTCTATTACCAAAAATATTGGCACCACTCTTATCATTGTTCAATTTATGAAAATCAATCAGCTATGTCAATTACTGTAACTGACATGTGGATGTCAGATGCACATAGTTGCCAACATTTGAAAAAAATGTTCCAGGGACACTTAGGCTGTGGCTTCCTTGGTGGGTGTGTCATATGAGGGCGTGTCCTATATGTTGGTTGTGGCTAATGGGGCGTGGTTTTCTTCCCAGAATTTCTGCACACAAATAAACAAACAAAAATTTCTGTGCTAGGTTGGCTGCCAACTTCTATGGTGGCCAGTATGTCTCTCTATCTGGTTGCATACATATAGGTGATGTCTCACTTTATCACTAGGGCTAGGCAATATGTGCTGACCACTACTGGTAACGTAAAAAGCAGCACAGATAGTGCCACACTCAGTGCCCCTTGTAGATGGTGCCCCACACTGCCCCCAGTAGATATTGGCACACACTGTTTCCTGTAGATAGTGCCACAGTGCCCTCCGTAGATAGTGCCACACACCCCTGTAGATAGAGCCCCACAGTCCCTCTCTAAATAGTGCCACACAGCCCCCTGTAGATAGTGCCACAGTGCCCTTTGTAGATAATACTGCAGTGCCCTCTGTAGATAATGAAACAGTGCCCTCTGTAGATATTGCAAAATGCCCTCTATAGATAGTGCCACACCCCCTGTAGATAATGCCACAGTGCCCTCTGTAAATAGTGCCACACAGCCCCCTATAGATAGTGCCACACTGCCCACTGTAGATAGTGTCACACAGCCCCATGTAGATAGTGCCACACACACACCCTATGCACCCTCCCCCCAAGATAGTGATACACCCCCTCCCTGTAGATAGTGCCCTTGGGGCTCCCTCTAGGTGCGGAATCCCCAGCCAGTGTGTTGCTGATGCTCTGGCCGGGGATTCCGCACCAGGATGAACCCCTGGCATCACTGCTAACCAAACAGAACACAAAGGCTCCCTTCGTATTTTCCCAAAAACGTCTAGATGACCAGCAGACTTTTTGGATAATATTCTGTGGACTGTTGAGTCAAAGGTGAAAGATTTGGGAGACATGGGTCTCGTTACATCTGATGTAAAGCTAACACCGCATTTCACCATAAGAACCTCATACCAACAGTCAAACATGATGGTGGTAGTGTGATTGTCTGGGGCTGCCTAAGTTTTGCAGGACCTGGATGACTTGTCATAATTGTTACAACCATGAATTCTGCTCTTTATGAGTTCACATGGGGCAAATACGCTGCGTAAAATCCCCCTGTGCACCGCAGGGAATTTCGGGCCAAGAACCGCACCAAACTGTGCTGCAGTTTTTCGCCCGGAATGTCCGCTGCGGAAAACTGCAGCATTTAACCAGCCTTCTTAGATGATGTTTCTCTCCAGGAGACCGCTGCAGCCGGTCACATGAGATGAAACGTTATCCCAGGTGGCCGGTCCTCTGACGTTATCCAAGCCAGCCTCCTGGGATGACGTTTCATCCTATGTGGCTGCCGCTACAGCCTGTAATTGGCTGCAGCAATCACATGGGATAAAGCGTCATCCCAGGAAGCTGACCTGGAGGAAGAGCTGCATCTTTAGTGGCGGAATTCCGCCGCAAAAAATGCAACATCTACTATTTGTTGTGGGTTTTACTTCCCCATTGAATTCAATGGGGAAAACCGCAACAAATAAGCAGCGTTTACGCAAATACAATTGACATGCTGCGGATTAAAAATTCTGCACCCGTGTAAATTTTCTGAGCGTTTTTTCTGCTCAATTTACGCAGCATGTGGATGAGATTTGTTCTATCTCATCCACTTTGCTGATACTGTATTATGCTGCGCATTTTCCACAACGAATTCCGTTGCGGAAAATCTGCAATATTCACGCAATGTGTGAACTGACCCTATCAGTAAATCCTGAAGCAAAATTTCCGTTGCGACCTAAAGCTTAAGCGCAGTTGGTTTATGCGGCAGAACAATGATCCGAAGCACACAAGCACGTCCATCTCTGAATGGTTCAAAAGAAACAAAATTAAGTTTTTTTTAGTGGCTGAGTAAAATTCGTAACAAATTCCAAGAACTTAAACTGGCAGTTTAGGCTCGAAAACCCTACAATGCAGCCAAATTAAAACAATTCTGCAAAGAAAAGTGGCCCAAAACTCCTCCACAGCGACGTAAATGACTCATCGCAAGTTATTGCAAACGTTTGACTGCAGTTGTTACTGCCAAAAGTGGCACAACCAGTTATTAGGTTTAAGGGGCAATTATTTAATGTTTATCCTCAATAAATCAATAACTTAAAAGCTGCGATTTGTGTTTACTTGTGATGTCTTTATCTTATATTAAAATTATTTGGATGATCTGAAACATTTAATGTGATAAATCTGCCAAAATGGAACAAATCAGGTGAAGGACAAATACTTTTTTCACAGCACTATATACAAAAGTAATAGCTGTAGGTTCCTATTCTATGACAGTATGGAGGTAAGCAATACTATGACAATGAGTTTAGCTCACACCAGTACAACATGTACATGAAGTTTGTATGTTCTCTTCTGGTTAGTAAATATCTAAAATCAATGCTCAGTCGCAGTCACGTTGCGTACTATGTAGTGAAATCTAAGGTAGAACTGGGAGGTACAAATGGTAAAAATTTAGTTTCTTAGCAGAATATGTGGAGAGGGGATATTTATTACTCACAATGGAAAAACACAGGGATCTAATGTATGTTAACAATGATCTTCCTGTTGTTATGACCTTCATGACAGTTAACAATAGGGATATCATTGTATTTGAAATAAAAGGTCTGTATCCCACATACATACACATAACATACATATACCTTTTCCTATTGAGATATCCTCAGGATCTTTCTGTAAAGGAAAATTATCTTGTTTTACATTGTTTCCTTATAATAACATATGTAATATCTATCTTCTCCTACGTGGTAAATGTAAGGATCAGGAAGATGTGAGCAGCGTGAAGCCTTAATGCATATGTATGAGGGTTGTGTTGTCACCCTACCACAGAGGTGTCTTCACAGCTCCCACATTAGAAAGGCAAGTTAATTATAGCAGAGAAATCAGGCTTCCTCTCCAGTCCTGTACTCCCGGGGGAAGATGGCCTTCTAGATTGGATTTGACAACGTGTTCCTGTTAAAACCCAGCATAAAAGAGCTAAAACAAATTAAATTGGTATCTATGGACCAGGCCTATATATGATACATCATATATAATTACAATGTAACCAGTATGCACAATAAGGCAGATTTATGCCCCCTGCACACAGGACAGAAATACATGGAAAATCCACAGAGGGTTACAATACTAGCCACGTGGATGAGATTTCAACAAATCTCATCCACGTGTTGCTAAACATTTTCCGCATGGAAATTGGAGCATTCTCATTCTGTTGCGGATAATCACAGTGTTTTTCATTCTCTTCAATATAGAAGGGGTGAAATCCACTGTGAATCTGCAGCAAAAACCACACAAAAATCTGCACGCAACACATGCAGATTTTGCTATGGATTTGCTGGGGTAAAATCTGCAACAAATCCGCAACATGTGTGGGTACCCTCAAAATGCGCTGGAACTCTGGCTCAAAATGAGCTAGAATTCTGGCGCACATGAATTTAGACAATCGACAAAGGGGTGTGGCTTAGATGAAAAGGACAAAGCTTTAAATGCGCTGCCGTGCCCCAAAATTAATTCAAAATAAGCCAACCAATAGGTGGTTAAGAGAAAAGTTTCTAATGCATTTAGCAAGATTCTGCTAATTATCATACAGCATGACCACCTTGATAAATTTGGCGCATCTTCTGACCACCTGGTCTAAATTTGCGCTGTCCATCTATTAGACAGCAATAATAAATCTGTATCAATGTTTTGGGTTTGAGTCATGTTCTACGTTCAGAACATTTCTGGCCATGAAAAACAACTCTCAGCAAAAATGTGTTCTAGTTTGACTAGAGATAGTCATATACAACCGGATTTCTCAGAATTATACAACAATTGGGCCAAGGATCTGGCTCTGAATGAGAACATACAGAATTTAGAAAATCTCCTTACAATGACAGAAAATGTCACCAAGCAAAATCTCACAGGACAACAGTTAAGTAAACAGGCTGGGCACATGATATGAAATGTTCATGATTCCACATATTAATCAGAATAAAGGATGAAAACTCTACATTAAAACTATATGACCTACAAAACAAAAGGAGACATAAAGTAGATGGTAGATAAATGGTTATAAATGTTATGTTTTCATTAAAACACATACAAACAGGAGGTTTTTTAACTTTAACAACCAGGCCATTTTGGCCTTATAGGGAAAATATCACTAGATTTTAGGGTACTAAATCACCAGCATGTCATTATACTGCTGAGGTTTAGTGTCCTAAACATGCCCCTTTCGTAGTTGTCAGTTTCAGCATTTTGTCTGAAAAGAAGTTACAATATAGCGTGCGCCGTATTTAAATGACCAGACAAAAGTCTTGGGATGAGTCCAACGTTATCCATCCTGCACATGCTCAGTGCTCAGATAAAGCTAAGACCAGTACACCTGGATTAATCTCAGAACTTTTCTCTGGTAATTTACATTCAGCGCACGCTGTATTATAACTTCTTTATAGACAAAAATGCTAAAACGGACAGATTTTAGAGGGCATGTTTCGGATGCTAAATTCCAGCAGTATAACAACGACATGCTGGAGGTTTAGTGCCCTAAAATGTAGTTTCATTTAAAAGGCCAAGAATTTTTTTTTCTCGTTTCTTCAACGTCCCATTCCAAGAGCCATGACGGTTTCATTTTTTCATCGACATAGCCATATGAGACCCTGTTTTTGCGGGATGAGTTGTGTAATGGGAAGTGTTTTCTATGTCAGATACTAGATAGGTGTGTATATCAGCCCTCTGGGGGTGAGGAGGACAGTGGACACATCCAATGCATTCTCACTGCCTGCCCTTACTCCCCCTCACCAGGTAATGCGATTCCATGGGGGAGCCATAAATAGTCCCATGGCCTCCCCCCCCCCACTTGCACGTGCATGAGCATGTGATGTCATACAGAAGTGCACAGGAGGGATTAAAAAGACAAATTGTCCCACACTTCACTCTCTTGCCTCTTGCTCCAACCTCCCTCTTGGACCACATGCACTGCTAAGTATCCACGTGTAGTAGCAGCTACACGTAACCCTCTCCCCCCTACACACTTAACCCTTCACCTCTCTTCCCCTATACACTTCACCCTTACTTCTCCCCCCTATGACACAACACTTCCCTGGTCAACCCTTTCCCACCTGCCTGCACATTACCTGCATATCCCCTGGTGCCTGTTTAACCCTTTCCCACCATTTACTTGCTATCCCCTGGTACACAGAAACCCATTCCCCTTGTTAACCCTTTATCCTCCTTATCCCGTGTTAACACTTTAGTGCACAGGAACAGTTATTGCTAGGAGGAAGTGGAGCAGAAACAGTGAGCATGTTTATTGTATTGTAACGTAACTTCTATGTATGTTAGGTAAGTGGGTGATAGTATAGATTAGGATTGTGATATCTTGTTTATACCGTACCACGTGTAGTGTTAGTGTAATCAATACATATTAAGTTGTTATGTGTATTGGGATACACTGATACTATACTGTGATTACTTACTGTGTTTGGTGTATTCTATATCTAAGTGTGACTACTGTTTGTGTTAATAAATATTATCCTTTATTTACTATGCAGTCGTATACACTTACTTAGTAGCAAAGCAAGTAGACTAACGTTAACACAAGAGAAAGGTAGGGAAACTAGGCATAACCCTAGTGACCCCGATTATAAAGGAGGTAGTAATAGTGACTGACACAAGTGAGTGAACCACGCTATTATACCAACCCTTTAACATATGGCAAGCCAAGGCCCAAACTGTTTTCAATTTATTTCTGTTTTTTGTACAATAAAATTGTGTTAAAACGTGAACTAAGATAGGTGGAGAGGCGTGGTCTGATAACATATGTACACGGTGAAGTGTTGTGTTATACTGTGCACCTAGACCTTCAAGTTTGGACGAGTAACACAGTTTTATTTAAGGCTTAATACAGGATACAATTAGGAACAGCGAACCTAGTTAGTTTTTATTTTTTTTCTAAGGTATTAATGTTTTTATTTTGCTTTGCGGCGTGCTGCTCTATGGCGACCAATCATCGGGCGATCGAGCAACACATTAGAGTCTTCAGCAGTATGGGCGTCGGTGTCCTTCGTCTGAAATCCAGCTGGTCGGGATAAAGCGTTCCGGCGTAAAAGGATCTTTTTCATGCAGCAAGGAACAAGGAGGACAACACTGACCAAGATGACTTCTGATAGCGTGAGTATGGACTTCTCCAAACTCAAACACCTTGCTAAACATAGTTCATTCAACCCAGTATCACCCACTACATACAAGTCAGCAGGAATGCTGTGGTCCACACTGCTGGACGAGGCTTATGCACATGATAAGATGTGCATTAGCAAGAGGAGCGTTTTTAACAAAACCTCCAAACGTCTCCAAATGCTCGCTAAACTTATCTGTGTTTATGAGGAGATGTGGAAGCCTGATAACTCAGAAATTAAGAGTGATTCCCCAAATTTTCACTGCCAGTGTTGTGTCAACAATGTGTAGCAGATTTGTGATTGCAGACACAACTGGCAGAGAATGCCCAATGTAAAATGGTTAGAGATAAGCAAATTTGCATGCTTGAATCGCAGGTGATAGATTTGAGAAATCATGGTGATGTTATTGATGACACAGCTGACTGAGTCTTGTACTGTGATCAATGCATTTAAGGATAAGGCAGCATCTACGGATGCGATCATTGCCAAGTTAAATGATGAGCTTGCTGCTAGGTCACAATTGGTTGCCAGTATCATAAACGATTTTTCAAAAATTTTACCGGCCCTGTCTTTGTCACTAAAGTCAAGGCCTGATTCTGCTGTAAATTTGCAAAAAGGGGGAGTAGAAAAAGTGATGGATAAGATGTCCCAAATCGTGATCCCACCCAGAAACCTGAAGGCAACATGCTTACGAAAGTGTTACGCAAATGTTAGCGTACGATAAACAGAAGTGCGTCCCTAGCCATGCAGAACTTTAAGAGATCATGCACTGGTGACTGCCCTAAATCCAGCAGAGCATGTACTGTTAAATGTTTTGCATGTGTTGGCTCAGGCCATATTGCAAAGTACTGCAAGTCTTTGGGTACAAAGAAATGTGGTCCTGTTAAATGTTTTAAATGTGGTTAGATGGGACATATTGCTAGGAAATGCCACGGCATAAGCAACCGTGGAAAGCCTAGTAATGAAGCAATAGAAAATGGCCACATTACATCAAATGGTAGATTTAGAGAAGGACAAAATGTCTGCATGAGAATGTCCTCCAGCCATGTGCTCCACCATGTGTTCAAAGATCTGAATGACCAACCACAACTGGGGTGGAGTTCAGCTGTGAATTTTAAGTAGGCCATCATTTACATGTTCGCAGTGAGGTGTTATCTCTTTGATGTCTGCACTGTGTGTTTATGGTCTTGTGTTTGCCCCTAGTTGTTCTTTTGTTGTCATTTGTGTTTTCTTTTGTGGTTCCTTCACATATTCTATTGTGGTGTATCCCTGGTTATCAGTAATATGTAGTTATACTATATGGGGGTTGCCTGTATTTATAATACATAAGGAAGCCACTCCAGGAAAACAACTGTTTTCAGCCAATAATTAGTGATGTATTTGCTTGTTCTGTGAACTAATATTAGGTATAGAGGTGCGGACAGGTAACATTTCACTTCTAGTGTTATGTTATACTGCGCACCTAGACCTTGAAGTTCAGGATGGTAATGCATTTACATCTATAATCGCAAAATGTTTTAATTGTTCTCTATTTGGGATAAAAACGGTTGGAATTGTTATTTAACACAATTTCACCTGAGGTGTGATGCGAGTGCAATTAAAAACAATGAATAAAAGTATGGCTGATTCTTGTGTGTTTAAGTGGAGTGTTCCTTTAGGAAAGGTTGACAGGGGGAGGTAACCCTGGCATTATACCCATATCTTGATTTTAAGATAATGGGTTTGGTAGGATGGGCATATTGTTCCACAAACATGAGAATTGTGAAAAACCACAAAATGGTACTTCATCTACAGCTCCCCTCAGATATCCTAACCTATAAGGGCAGCCATCCATATCTGTCTGTACAGATGGATGTTGAAAGGAGGAGGATGCGATCTTCTGCCAAGGTAGTTAGGACTGGGTGCTTAGACACTAGTGTTGAGATACCGAGGGGACCTGTGAGATGAAGGTCAACCCAATACCCTCTTCAAGCTTAAGATACATGGGTCAAGGGTATTGGAGTTGGTACCGAGTGCAATATGTTTACTACACCATCTGTGCAACTAATTGCACCGGAAGAGGAATACTCTTCCAAGGAGCATTGTACCTTTCTGTATTATCACAGGTATCGATGTAGCAGAACGGAAGAACTCCAGTCACCACTGAGTAGAGGCTCAATATCCGCCCAGATGCTCCTGTAAGACACCAGATGATCCTGAGTTCAGTGAGGAAGAGGATATTGTGGAGAAGCTTAAAGAGTCTGAGTATCGAGCCTCCATCCTATTCCCTGAAAAGAGACTCAAAGGTGTGCTGGTGGGAGGGCCTGTTTGGGTACAACCCCAAAGCAATTTTGTTCTTCAACCTGCTCATCCACCCTGTAATAGTACTGATGGGTGAAAGGACTTGCCGACCAAGTAAATTAGCTCAGGCGTAAAAGAATGAACTTGGACTAAGGACATAAATCCAATACTGTCCTGCGACCCGTAATTGTTGAGTTTAATGTATATACCTATATTTGTGCAGTGTAATATGAATCAATGTGTCGTACAAAAACTTTCAAGGTGTACATATAGACATTCTAGGTGTAGATATGTGTCCACAACATAGGCATACTCAGTGAGGACATGCCTGTCCCACAGTGAGTGAGTGTGTATGTGTAGGCGGGCACATATTTACAGCCTTGTTCACCCCATTTACATGTGTACCTTACACGTGTTTAAGGAGGAGTATTGAGAGATGCTGTTTGAGCATGAATCTCTATCTGTACATGTACCTATGGTTTGGGGGGAATATTTTTGTATGTTTGATTATTTTACATTTTGTGTGTATGATTGGGTAGTGTGTAGGAACTCTTAGGAACAGGTAAGGCACACACACACACACACACACACACACACGCACACACGCACGCATGCATGCACGCACACACACACACACACACACACACACACACTTGTAGGTAATTGCCACCTCAACCTTAGAACTGGTATGGTTCATAAGATGGTGGATTGAATGTTAGGTAGAGGGGAAATGGAAGGATGTTCCGCCCAACAATTATGCAATCGAAGAAAGGAACTGCAGCACTCAAGATAATCCAAACAAGTGTATTTGATTTATTCACCAAGCATGCTTGATAAAGACCCATTCATGGGTTGAAACGTTGCAAGTGTTTTTATGATTGGTGAATAAACCAAATACACTTCT
This sequence comes from Rhinoderma darwinii, assembly GCF_050947455.1. Taxonomy (NCBI): domain Eukaryota; kingdom Metazoa; phylum Chordata; class Amphibia; order Anura; family Rhinodermatidae; genus Rhinoderma; species Rhinoderma darwinii. Next base: position 95,819,778 of record NC_134689.1, on the reverse strand, counting down.
TTGGATTATCTTGAGTGCTGCAGTTCCTTTCTTCGATTGTATATTGATTGTCTCCCTTGGACCTGGGATTCTTTACTGCGTGCACCACCCATGGGGAGATGTCCTTTAACACTGAAGAATTTTTTGTGGGTGTGCTGCTGTTTTCCTGAATACCGCCCCACAATTAGATATCGGGTATCGAGACATCACCTCCTACTTAGGGATGCTAACCTGCCATGGTAGAGACTTGGGTATCGGCCCACAAAGATTGCGTCTTCAATCAAGGTGATTGGGAGATTTGGAAGAAGCCAACTTGACCACACACCTAGTTGAAGGTGGTGTCGCAAGGGTCGACTAACGAACTGTGTTGAAGGAAGGTTGTCGTAAGGCAGCACTAAGCCATTCCAAGGCTGACCGCGTTAGGGAATAAGTAGCCTTACACGGGTCGGCACGCTAAAATGGGATCGGCCGCTGGAAAGACCTGCTGACGCCGCTAAAGAGGAAAAGATTCATAAAAGAAAGCTCAAGATCCAAGAAAGAAGAAGATCCAGGACTAAGTTTTGTTATAGACTTTGAGTTTCTATGGACTTTCAGCTTCGTTTTATGGACTTTGAGGTTCGTTCTATGGACTTTGAGGTTTGTTCGATGGGCTTTGCGTTTCTATGGACTGTGAGTTTCATTATATGGACTTTTGAGTTTGAGGACTGGCAGGAAGGTGTCCTTGAGGGGTTAAGTGATGTCCGGAGTACCTATATCCATAATTACACTTCATTCCATCTACGACCATTATCAGTAATGACTGAGGTTGTAGGGGTAAATACAAACTGACAAACACTTCCACAAATTTCATAGTCGTGTTTCCGACAACAGGGGTATTGTAAAAGGAAGTTTTTTCTATGTCAGATATTAGATAGGTGTGTATCTCTGACCTCTGGGGGAGACGGGGGAGACAGTGGACACATCCAATGCATTCTCACTGCCTGCCCCCCCCTCACCAGGTAATGAGAATCCATGGGGGGAGCCATAAACAGTCCCATGCCCCCCCCCACTTGCACATGCATGAGCATGTGATGTCATACAGAAAAGGTTCTAAAAAGACAAATTGTCCCACACTTCGCTCTCTTGCCACTTGCTCCTGCCTCCCTCAACAGACACAAACTCTTGTACCACATGCACCGCTAAGCATCCACGTGTAGCAGCAGCTACACGTAACCCTTACCCCCTACACACTTAACCGTTCACCTCTCTCTTACACTTCACCCTTACTTCTCCCCCCTACGACACAACACTTCCCTAGTCAAACCTTTCCCACCTGCCTGCACATTACCTGCATATGCCCTGGTACCTGTTTAACCCTTTCCCACCATTTACTTTCTATCCCGTGGCACACAGCAACCCATTCCCCTTGTTAACCCTTTATCCTGTGTTAACCCTTTAGTGCACAGGGACAGTTATTACTAGGAGGGAGTGGGATAGAAACAGTGAGTATGTATGTTAGGTAAGTGGGTGGTGGTATAGATTAGGATTATGATATCTTGTTTATACTGTATTACGTGTAGTGTTAGTGTAATCAATACATTTAAGTTGTTATGTGTATTGGGATACACTGATACTATACTGTGATTACTTACTGTGTTTGGTGTATTTTATATCTAAGTGTGACTACTGTTTGTTTTAATAAATATTAACCTTTATTTACTATGCAGTCATATTCACTTGCCTAGTAGCAAAGCAAGTAGACTAACGTTAATACAAGATAAAGGTAGGGAAACTAGGCATAACTCTAGTGGCCCTGATTATAAAGGAGGTAGTAATAGTGGGTGACACGAGTGAGTGAACCACACTATTATACCAGCCCCTTAACAAGTTGTCTTTTTCAATGCCACCATTTTGGGGTACATATAACTTTTCTTGGGGGGATTAAAAAAACAACTATTCCGCCTTTGTTTTCTTGCATTTTAAATTTATGCTGCCCAGCATGCGTCATAAACAATGTGTTAAATTTTTCTATACATACTAATTATTTATAAGGTTTTTTTTGCACAATTAAAACATTTTTAAACAAAAATAATTTATTTTTGCCTTGCCGAATTCCAAGAGCCATAACTTTTATATTTTTCCCTCAATGTAAATGTCTGTGGGCTTGTTTTTTGAGGGACTACTTGGGACTTTATTAATTAACTTTTATTTTTTTTCCTGGGGCGGGGGATGGTGGTAAAAAACAGCATTTCACAGCGTTCACCATGCGGTTTAAATAAGATGTTAACTTTATTGTTCAGGACGCTACAATCGTGGACTACCATATATGTGCATTTTTTTACACTTTCACAAAACGAAATGACTTTATGGACAATGGTTTTTAATAATTTTATATATAGTGTGTATATATATATATATATATATATATATATATAAAGTATATATATATATATATATATATATATAGTATATAGTGTATATATTATATATAGTCTGATATTTTTTTTAATAAACTTTTATTATTTTTTAGTCCCTTTTTTATACCAAAGCAGTGTAAGGCTACATGCACACATTGCATAATTTGGTGCAGAACATCTGCATCAAAACCCGCAGATGAACGCAGATAATTCCACAGGTAAAATCCGCACTTAGTATTGCGTTTTCTCTGGCGTTGCATTTAAATTTTTATGCGAAAACAGGTTGCAGATTATAAGCTACATATTTTGGTGTGTTTTTTTTATAAACTTGTCAGAAATAATTCTGAGACGAAAACGCAATATAAATTGACATGCTGAAGATTTTAAAATCCACACCATAGGTCAATTTATGTGTGGAAAAATTCTGCTATGTGTATATGAGATTACTTGGAATCTCATTTACTTTGCTGGTACTGTATAATGCTGCATATTTGCCTCAGGAATATCTGTAAAGGCAAATCTTCACCTAATACGCAACATATGAATGTAGCATAAAACTAACTGGCAAACTACTACACTTTGCCTCAGGCAATGTCAGGCCTGGGTGCCTTAGTTAGGCTCCCAGCTGCCATGGAAAAATATGGTCAGCCGGCGCTCACATTTGTCGGCCGCCAGTAAGTGACAGAAGGATCCCCCTCCATCTGTCAGACCACTTAAATGGTATGTTCGCTATTGACCGCGGCATTTAAGGGGATAAGCGGGTGGGATCTGAGTTATCTCCGTGAACGGCCATTACAGTGGACTGTCAATTGCCGCCAGACTCTCTCATCTGTGCCCGTGTGATCATCATGACGTACATGTAAAGCATGGTGCCTTAATAGAATGCATTCCATACATCATGGTGCATTAAGAAAAAGTTCTAAATTAGGATAACACAGCAGGAATAATAAAAATTCACTGGATATCATAATCACAGTTATCGACAATTTATAAAGATATAACATAAGTAATTATTGACACATAAACTTATGATATTGTCACTTTCAAATAGCTCTGACTGCTCAGCAAGTGCAAATTCAAAATGCCGTCTAAACGTAAAAGTAGACTCTCTTATCCATTTTCCAAATATTGTGCACCACACTGTGTTTATCCCTGATCTCAAATGTGCGTTATGCGTGATTGCTAGGTCAGGGGGTAACATAATTGCGTCCTGACCCCTTTTAAATAGTTATTCCTCATGGTCATGTGTTGCCCTGGGGCCCAAAAGTTTACTGGTCAACAGGGCAAAATATGTCCTTGGCTTTACCATGCCGACTGGCTTCAAGACAGGAGAACCAGACTTTGCCTACAGCAATCACGTTTCCAGGGACTAACAGTGTCTCCTAGTACTCAGTTATTCCCAGGACTCACAGTAGGGCGAAATTGTAAGCCAACCAGACAGTCAAAGGGAAGTATGGAGAATGTATCAAAATTCTAGAAGGGCAACAGGAATATATGAAAACAGGAATGGTAACAAGATGATGATGTCAGACGCATGATGAAACAAATGGATAATGGATGACGACAACAAGCTGACCATAACTCTAGCTAACCTTAAATCTACCCCTTGACCTATCCCTAAACACTGACCCTAACCCTCACTGACCTAAACACTGTTTCTGATGGAATTCCTTATCTGCAGACACTGTCCCTAACACAACACCAGGAAAATAGTAGGAACCAGAGGCAATGAAAACAAAACGAAACAGATTGAAAACCCAGTAAAACCCGGCGAAGCAGAACAAAGAACAATTGGGACAGGATAAAACTGAATAACTAAACAAGACCAGATGCTGAAGCAAACAAGGACTGAGGATATCCAAGAGAGAGCTGGAAAAAAACAAGACTAGGCTGGTATTACACCATCTGCACAAAGTACAGAAAAGCACAAAGCAAACACATACAGTATGCACTATCACCGGCACCATACTGCTGGAGCCAGGGATTCTTAAGGAGAGGCATACCAATCATGTGGCTCTCTCCAAACAAGCATCAGTGGCTCACATAAGTAAGGTCATCCGACCTACAACGATGAATCAGCTGTGCACCTAATGAATAGCTAGGAGATGACGCTTGCAGGAACAGACCTGCTGCCAGTAACCCACTGTAATGGATTTGCCTGACACAGCTTCTTTGTCGACGCCTGTGGTTAATCAGCCTGCATCTGTGCCTAGATCTGTTAGAGTGACTCGGTCTGCTACCACTCAGGCTGGGAGGCTGAGGAGTGGGAGAACCTATCTCAGCCTGGCCAGACGGAGCTAGCTCCCGCCCCCTCTGTCTATTTATACCCTCATTTCCTGCTCCTCCTTTGCCTGTGATTCTTCTGTTTCCTGCTCTGCTGCTCCTGCTTGTACTATTGTCCTCTGCTTCAAATTGACCCTGGCTTTACTGACTACTCTCCTGCTCTGCGCTTGGTACCTCGTACACTCCTGGTTTGACTCGGCTCGTTCACTACTCTTGTTGCTCACGGTGTTGCCGGGGGCAACGGCCCCATTTCCCTTAGCTTCTGTGTACCTTTGTCTGTTGGTCTGTCGTGCAGTTATTGAGCGTAGGGACCGTCGCCCAGTTGTATGCCGTCGCCTAGGACGGGCCGTGCAAGTAGGCAGGGACTGAGTGGCGGGTAGATTAGGGCTCACCTGTCTGTCTCCCTACCCCGTCATTACACCCACCCTTTAGGGAGGGCTAAAAAGCTATTAACCCTGGGTTTACCTAGATTAGCAGAATGAAAGGCTGTTATTAATTTGCCAGCATGGATGTTTATAGTTGGTAACCAGGACTTCTCTGCACCATAACCCTGCCATTCTAGAAGATAATGGAGCTGTCTGCCACATCACCTAAAGTCATGGTTCTCCTTTTCCATATACTTAGGCTAACCTTGGAGATGTACAGGTGGAAGTCTATGAACAGACTTTCTAAAAGAAGACACATGCTTAAAAAGGGAAGAGTGAAAGGTTCTGGGAATTCTAAAGAGACTGGATTTATGCTGCCTTAGTATCTTAAAAGAAACCAATAAAACTGGGACCCGGCTTACCACATGATTGCCTCAACCCGATGTTCTTAATGTACAAACATACTTTATCTCCCACCTTGAACTTATGTGGCCTGCGGTGGAGATCGGACTTGCATTTGGCACAAAAGACAGCTGTACCTAAAGCCCTTAATAGCTAAAAGCTCATGATTACCCACATCATAGTTTAGCTCAACTGCAGAAAACTTTCTAGAAAAGAAGGCGTATAACTTGTGATCCTAGTAAAAGCACCAGATATCACATCGGAGGAATCTACTTAAACAATAAACTGGAAATTAATATCAGAATGTCCCAAAAATAGGACCGGAAGAAAACAACATTTTGATGGTGGAGAATGCCTTGGAGGTTTCAAAAGACCAATTAGCCGGATTCGCCCCTCTCTTAGAGCTTATTCAGACGAACGTATAATACGTCCGTGCAACGCGCGTGATTTTCACACGCCTCGCACGGACCTATGTTAGTCAATGGGGCCGTTCAGACAGTCTGTGATTTTCACACAGCGTGTCCGCTGCGTAAAACTCACGACATGTCCTATATTTGCGCATCATGCACCCATTGAAGTCAATGGGTGCATGAAAATCACGCGCAGCACATAGAAGCACTTCCATGTGATGCGCGTGATTCGCGCAATAGCAGTAAAAACTATGAATGAAAACAGAAAAGCACCACGTGCTTTTCTGTTTACAAACATAAAAACAGAGTGTCATAATAATGGCGGCTGCACAAAAATCACGCAGCCACGCATCATATGCTGCTGACACACATAGCTGTTATGGACCTTTTACGCGCATAAAACGCCGAGTTTTTTGCGCGCGCAAAACGCACACGCTCGTGTGAATCCAGCCTTAGTTAAAGTCGTTATGGAAGCCACTATAGAGGAAAAAAGATCTGATAAATTTCTTGTAGTAGTTGGCATACCTCAAAAATCTACGTGTCATTTTGAGATTAGTGGGGTGTGCACAATCCTGGATGGTCTGCAACTTAACTGGGTCCATGAAAACCCCTGAGAAGAAATAATATAACCCAGAAAATCAATGCTCTCAAGCTTCAACTTAGACCTCATGCACACGACCGTAGCCCTGTGCACAGCCGTGATTTTCTGGTCGGCCGGCCGCGGAGTGTCACCCGCGAACCGCCCGCAAATCGCTGGCTGTGCACATGGCTGCGTGCATTATTTTCTATGAGCCTGGACCGCAAAACACGGCCATAGTAAGACATGTCCATTCTTTTTGCGATCCAGGCTCTTGGGCCATGCACGGACCGTGGAAACCACGGTCGTGTGCGTGGGCCCATTGAAATGAATGGGGCCGCAATTCTCCCGTGGATTTTCAGGGGAATTGCGGCCGCAAAAGCACGTTAGTGTGCATGGGGCCTTGGCAAAAAGATAATATTGTTCCAAGGCCAAGGATAAGAAAAATATAAAAATATTGTCCAAGTACACAACCACAAACTGACCCAAAAATTCACAAAAAATATCGCTGATAAGGTCCTGGAAGAAAGCTGGGGCATAACAAAGCCCAAAGGGTATCACTACATATTCATAATGCCCTGTATGCGTGTTATAGGCTGTCTTCCATTCATCCCCCTCCCGGATCCTAATGAGAGTATATGCTCCCGTCAAATAAATCATGACCGCTTAATGACGCAGCCTAGTTTGGGCCTTAAGGCTCTATTAAAGGGGGTGCAGTGATAGCGGGATTCACTGGTTAGTGACACCCACTATTACTACAGCCTTTATAATCAGGGTCACTAGGGTTATGCCTAGTTCCCCTACCTTTTCCTTATACTAACGTCGATCTAATTGCTTTAGCGGCTACTAAAGGGAATAAGACCGTATAGTAAATAAAGGTAATATTTATTAACATACAGTAATCACTCATCTATAAAATACAGTAACTAATCACAGTACAGTATAAACACGGTATCACAATCCTAATTATACCGCCACCCACTTACCTAAACATACACAACAATACAGTTACGTTACAACACAATACACATGTTACTTGTAATTCTCACACGCTCACTATCTCTGTCCCACCCCCTCCTAATATAACTTTCCATATACACTAAGGGTTAATACGGGATACGGAGGGACAAGGGGAATGGGTTACTGTGTACCTGGGGATGTGCAGGTCAAGGGTCACTGCAGGGTACTTAGGGCAGCAAAGGTAAACAGAGTTCAGCAAGGGGTTAACTCAGGGACTGCAAGGGGTTAACTTTCACCATGGGTTACTCAGGGAATCAAGGGTTAACTTAGGGAACACAGGGTTACTCAGGGAAGCAAGGGTTAACACAGGGACTCTGGGACAGCAAGGGTTAACTCAGGGACTCTGGGACAGCAAGGGTTAACCCAGGGACTCTGGGACAACAAGGGTTAACTTAGGGACTCAAGGGTTAACTTGACAGTACTCAGGGAGAGTAGGGACAGTACTCAGGGGGAGCAAGGGGTTAACTCAGGGAAGCAAGGGTTAACTCGTGGACGCCGCCATTGCGGCGCAATGATGGAGTCTCCTCAGGTGATATCATCTTTTAACTATGTTTTTTATTATTATGACACAGGTGTGGGTATCAATGTTTATTGATACTTTACACCACTTATACGTTCCTGTTGGATATGATTTCACTTATCACTGTGTGGTCACTATTGCATCTTAATTACTCCTATGAGAGTACATAACAGATATTCTTTTCACGTTTACTTTGCATTTTGAGAATGTACAGTGGAGGAAATAAGTATTTGATCCCTTGCTGATTTTGTAAGTTTGCCCACTGTCAAAGGCATGAACAGTCTAGAATTTTTAGGCTAGGTTAATTTTATCAGTGAAAGATAGATTATATAAAAAAAAAAACAGAAAATCACATTGTCAAAATTATATATATTTATTTGCATTGTGCACAGAGAAATAAGTATTTGATCCCCTACCAACCATTAAGAGTTCAGCCTCCTCCAGACCAGTTACACGCTCCAAATCAACTTGGTGCCTGCATTAAAGACAGCTGTCTTAAATGGTCACCTGTATAAAAGACTCCTGTCCACAGACTCAATTAATCAGTCTGACTCTAACCTCTACAACATGGGCAAGACCAAAGAGCTTTCTAAGGATGTCAGGGACAAGATCATAGACCTGCACAAGGCTGGAATGGGCTACAAAACCATAAGTAAGACACTGGGTGAGAAGGAGACAACTTGGTGCAATAGTAAGAAAATGGAAGACATACAAAATGACTGTCAATCGACATCGATCTGGGGCTCCATGCAAAATCTCACCTCGTGAGGTATCCTTGATCCTGAGGAAGGTGAGAGCTCAGCCGAAAACTACACGAGGGGAACTTGTTAATGATCTCAAGGCAGCTGGGACCACAGTCACCAAGAAAACCATTGGTAACACATTACGCCGTAATGGATTAAAATCCTGCAGTGCCCGCAAGGTCCCCCTGCTCAAGAAGGCACATGTACAGGCCCGTCTGAAGTTTGCAAATGAACATCTGGATGATTCTGAAAGTGATTGGGAGAAGGTGCTGTGGTCAGATGAGACTAAAATTGAGCTCTTTGGCATTAACTCAACTCGTCGTGTTTGGAAGAAGAGAAATGCTGCCTATGACCCAAAGAACACCTTCCCCACTGTCAAGCATGGAGGTGGAAACATTATGTTTTGGGGTGTTTCTCTGCTAAGGGCACAGGACTACTTCACCGCATCAATGGGAGAATGGATGGAGCCATGTACTGTCAAATCCTGAGTGACAACCTCCTTCCCTCCACCAGGACATTAAAAATGGCTCGTGGCTGGGTCTTCCAGCACGACAATGACCCGAAACATACAGCCAAGGCAACAAAGGAGTGGCTCAAAAAGAAGCACATTAAGGTCATGGAGTGGCGTAGCCAGTCTCCAGACCTTAATCCTATCGAAAACTTATGGAGGGAGCTGAAGATCCGAGTTGCCAAGCGACAGCATCGAAATCTTAATGATTTACAGATGATCTGCAAAGAGGAGTGGGCCAAAATTCGATCTAACATGTGTGCAAACCTCATCATCAACTACAAAAAACGTCTGACTTCTGTGCTTGCCAACAAGGGTTTTGCCACCAAGTATTAAGTCTTGTTTGCCAAAGGGATCAAATACTTATTTCTCTGTGCACAATGCAAATAAATATATATAATTTTGACAATGTGATTTTCTTTTTTTTTTTTTAAATATAATCTATCTCTCACTGGTAAAATTAACCTAGCCTAAAAATTCTAGACTGTTCATGTCTTTGAAAGTGGGCAAACTTACAAATTCAGCAAGGGATCAAATACTTATTTCCTTCACTGTATGTAACTAATTACTAATTTGGTAATTTTTGATTGACACCTTGTTTTATACTGCTGTGTATGCACATGTCTTTTGCTTGAGAAAGGCTCTATCTAGTGTTTGGAGCTGAAACGTCGCACATGGGGCAATAAAGTACCCTCTTGTTCACTTTAAACTACAGTGTGCTGCCTGTTTTTGGATTGCTATATATACATATATATATATATATATATATATATATATATATATATATATATATACACATATATATACATAAATAGGGACACTTCCCCTTACAGGCTCAGAGCCCATTTTTCAAATCTGACATGTGTTACTTTATGTGGCAGTAACTCTGGAATGCTTATACCTATCCAAGCGATTCTGAGATTGTTTTCTCGTGGCACATTGTACTTTATGTTAGTGGTAAAATTTGGTCAATATATTTAGTGTTTAATTGGAAAAATACCAAAATTTAGACAGATAGCAATACCACACAAAAGAGTTACTAATAAACATTTCCCAGATGTCTACTTTATGTTTGCATAATTTTTTGAAAATTCTTTTATTTTTGTCGGACATTACAAGGCTTAAAACATAAGCAGCAATTTCTCATATTTTGAATAAAATTTCAAAAGCCTTTTTTTTAAATACAGGTTTAGTGCTGAAGTGGCTTTGAGCGCCTTATATATCAGAAACCCCCATAAAACACTCCATTTTAAAAACTAGACCCTTCAAAGTATTCAAAACAGCATTTAGAAAGTTTCTTAACCCTTTAGGCGTTACACAGGAATTTAAAGCAAAGTCGAGGTGAAATTTACAAATTTTTTTATTCCATTTTTTTTTCTGGAAAACAAAAGGTTTTACCTGAGAAACACAAATCAATATTTATTGCCCAGATTCTTCCATTTTTGGAAATATCCCACATGTGGCCCTAGTGTGAAAATGGACTGAAGAACAGGATACGGAAGCAAAGGAGCACCTAGAGGATTTTGAGGCATCATTTTTAATAGATTATATTTTAGGCACCATGTCAGGTTTGAAGAGGTTTTGTGGTGCCAAAACAGTGGAAACTCCCCAAGGAATTTGACAAGCTACACCTCTCAAGGAATTTATCGAGGGGTATAGTGAGCATTTAGACCCCACAGTTTTTTTGCTGCATTTTGTGGAATTAGGCTGTGCAATTGAAATTCACATAGAAAAAAACAACAACATTTGAAAAGCAATTTCTTCAGATTACGGCAATACCCCATATGTAGTCATAAACTGCTGGTTGGACAAACGGCAGGGCTCAGAAAGGCAGTATTTGGCATGTAGATTTTGCTGGATTGGTTTCTGGGCGCCATGTCGCATTTGCAGAGCTTCTGAGGTACCAGTACAGGGGAAACCCCTTAAGGCTATGTTCACACGGGGTATTTTGCCGAGTTTTTTGACGCGGAAACCGCGTCGCAAAACTCGTCAAAAACGGCCCGAGAACGCCTCCCATTAATTTCAATGGGAGGCGTTGGCGTCTTTTTCCCGCGAGCAGTAAAACTGCCTCGGGGGAAAAAGAAGCGACATGCCCTATCTTCGGGCGCTTCCGCCTCTGACCTCCCATTGACTTCAATGGGAGGCAGAGAAAGCGTATTTCGCGCTGTTTTATGCCCGCGGCGCTCAATGGCCGCGGGCGAATAACGGCGCGAAAATCGCCGCGAAAATCGGCGTGCAGGGAGAGGAATATCTGCCTCAAACTTCCAATCGGAATTTTGAGGCAGATATTCCTCCTGCAAAATACCCAGTGTGAACATAGCCTAACAGTGATCCTATTTTGGAAACTAGACGCTTTGAGGTATTCATTGTAGTTTTCATGGGGTGCACGACTTTTTGATCAGTTTTTATTCTATTTTTTAAGAGGTGGGGTGACTAAAAAATAGCAATTCCACTATTGTTTTTTTCCCCTTTTTTTACAGCATTCACCGTGCACTATAAATGACATATTCACTTTATTTTGCGGGTCGATGCGAATACGGCGATACCATATGTTTATAGTTTTTTTATGTCTTATAGCGTTTGCAAAATAAAATACTTTTTATAAAAAATCATTTACTTTTGGTGTTGCCATATAATCTAAGAGCCATAACTTTTTTATTTTTCCATCAGAAAAGCGGTGTTAAGACTTGTTTTTTGTGTAACGAACTGTAGTTTCAATCAGTATATTGGGTGCATGCGACTTTTTGATCTCCTTTTATTCAATTTTTTGGGAGGTGAAGTGACCAAAAAATTGTGATTCTGGTATGGCTTATTATTATTATTATTTTCTTTTACAGGGTTCACCATGCAGTATAAATAAAGAAAAATGTTTGTAGTTCAGGCCGTTACGGACGCGGCGATACCAATTATGTATAGTTTATTTATTATTATTTTTTTTAATAATAAAGGACTGTTACTTTTATTCATTTTAAACTTTTTTTTTTTATACAACTTTCTTTTACATTTTTTTTTTGTCCCACTAGGGGACTTGAGGGCAGGAAGCCCTGATCGCAATTCTAATACACTACACTACATGCGTAGTGCAGTGTATTAGAGCTGTCAGCTACTCACTGACAGCAAGCATAGTGGGTACTGACTTTGTCAAGACCCACTAGGCTTCCGTAGATGGAATAAACAGAGGCCATTGTTAGGCCTCCGGTTGCCATAGCACGTCAATGGTGTTTTAACCCCAAAGAAGCCGCGATTACTATTGAAAGTGGGTTCTAAGGGATTAATCGCCGGGGACCACCGCGATCGGTCCCTGCACACTGAGCTGTGATAGCCTTATGTTGGGCCGGGGAAAAAGGCGCTGCGTTTACTCAGGTCAGTAATATTACTGAGCTGAGCGCGAACGATGAACTCAGCCCGACGTAATGGTACTGAGCTGAGCGGGAAAGGGTTAAAGAATATTACTGCTTTCTTGAGCGGGACAAATAATTCAGAGACAGGAGCGGTAACATATGGTGATCTTATTCAGTAGCCTTTAATCTATACAGTGACCAAGATCGCCACCCTTATTGGCCACAAAAAAAGAACCCAGCACTGGCTGGGGACCTGAAGGGACAAATAAATCCCTTCTTTCAGGTTCTCCTTTATATATTTGTTTATTGTCCGGGTCTCAGGAGCAGATAAGGAGTATGTCCTCTCCTTGGGAATCTTAGAGCCTTGGACCAGTTCTATGGCACGGTCATATTTCCTATGAGGGGGGAAAACATTACTGGTCTTCTCGCAACACACATCTACATATTCATGGTATTCTAGAGTAAGAACTTGTAGACTAGTGGCAGTGCTACGAATAGGAGGTTTAAAGCACGTCCCTGAACATGCTTTTCTATTAACCCCTTAAGGACCGATCCGGTTTTGGCCTTGTGGACACAGCCCCTATTTTCAAATCTGACGTGTCACTTTATATGGTAATAACTTTGGAGTGCTTTTACTAAACTAAAATTTGGTTGATACATTCAGTGTTTATTTGTGAAAAACACCAAAATGTTGAGAAAATGCGTTAAATTTTTCTAAATTTAAATGTATCTGCTTGTAAGACAGATATTAATACCATACAAAATAGTTACTACCGGTAGTTAAAATTTACCATATGTCTACTTTATGATGCCATCCTTTTATTTTTCTAGGATGTGACAAGGCTAATAACTTTAGCAACAATTTCTCATATTTTCAAGAAAATTTCCAAATCAAATTTTATTGACCAGTTCGGGTTGTGAAGTGGCTTTAAGAGGCCTATGTATTAGAAACCCCCCCTAAAACACCCCACTGTAAAAACTGCACCCACCAAAGTATTCAAAACATCATTTAGAAAGTTTCTTAACCCTTTAGGCGTTACACAGGATTTAACCGGTTCCCGACAATTGGCTGTGTATTTACGGACGGCGGTCAGGGTCCTTAAAACTCGCACCATAGACTATTTACAGCGCAGGCTTTAGCTTGCTGCCCAAGCGATCGGGTAGCTGAATGTCAATGACTGCCGGGGGCCCTGAGGAGAAGATAAATGCAGCTATCTCAATGAGCACTGTGTATATGAATAGAGGCAGCGGCAGTGCGGCTGCCTCTATTGGTGCCGGTGATCATGTGACTTGGTGCACCGGGATGCTGTCAATGGCAGACTGCTGCTGAGTCTTACTAAACCCAGCACAGCCCTATTAGTGACAATAGTCACTATAAGAGGGCTGATTTCTCCTGTAACTGGGGCTGCTGTGCAGCCCCAGTTACAGAGGAAAAACATGTGGTAAAAGAAGAAATATTAACAAAATAAAGTCCCCAAAGGTCTTTTCTGACCTTTGAGGGACAGGCCATAGTAATAAAAAAATAAAAGCAAAGTAAAGTGCAAAAAAAATGAATCATTATACACATAAAATACCCACCCCAAAAAAGCGTTACCCCGCCAATCATTGTCGCAACTCTAGCCCTGAGCCAATTACCCTTAAATAGATATGTAATATATTAAAATTTACGGTAGACAATGACGATCACAAATAAAAGGTCTATTTTAGCGTAAAACTATGTTATTACCAGAAAAAATAGCTAAAAAGTAAAAAAGATTATTTTTTACTATTATTTTCAAACTTTAAGCCCAAAAATTCTAAAATCACAAAAAAGGATGTGTATAAAATTTATTGAAAAAGAAACCTGCATTGTCTACGGAAAAAAACAATGCAAAAATCACGTTGCTAACCCAACAAATAAAAAAGTTATAGCCGTTTAACTAACAAGTGCTAAAAAGGGCTAATCTGTGTCTGGTCCTGAAGGATCAAAATAGCCTGGTCCTGAAGCGGTTAAAGTAAGGTGGAGGTGAAATGTACAAATTAAATTAATTTTTTTTGCAAAAAATCCATTTCAATCCATTTTTTCTGTAACACAGAAGGTTTTACCAGAGAAACACTACTTCTTATACATTGCCCAGATTCTGCAGGTTTTAGAAATATCCCACATGTGGCCCTAGTATTCTACTGGACTCAAACACAGGCCACTGAAGCAAAAGAGCACCTAGTGGACTTTGGGGACTCCTTTTTATTATAATAAATTTTAGGCACCATTACAGGTTTGAAGACGTCTTGTGGTGCCAAAACATAGGAAACACCCCCCAAAAAGACACCATTTGGAAACTAAACCTCCCAAGGAATTCATCTAAGGGTATAGAGTGCATTTTGACACTACAGGTTTCTTGCTGAATTTATTTGAATTAGGCCGTGAAAATGCAAGTGAATGGGGTTTAAAAAGCCTGACGGCTTTAAGGGACTTCTGTGGGTCTAACAAAGGCCCCCAGGGGTTTCATGTGTGATCCCCTATTACGGCATACCTAAGGTATGCATTTTACATGCATAGACAACAACAACAAGGCCGAACACAGAAATCATAGGGCCCCATAGCAATAGTTAGTATGGGCTCCCTTCCCCACTGAGAGCTCTGACACGTATACTCATTTTTTATTAAGTTAATGTTCACCGTCATTTTATAACAGATCTATATACTGGCAGTTCTGTTAATACTGAGGCAATAAGCGGTGTCCCAGTATCTCTCCACGTACAGCATTTAACAGATTTATCAACAGAATTAACCTATAAAGAAATAGGCTTCACAATTGTGCTGTAGTATCACTCAAACTACATACCGTATATACCTACAAAAAGTATACAGACTAACAAGTTATAAATAGATCTCGTTTATTGAAAGAACTACAACACATTATGAAATACCAATAAAATTTGATAAAACGTTACTCACAAGAGAGCGATCGCTCATTATGTTAAACAACATGCAAAATAGACATTCATAGTTCAAATAGCAACATAGTGGTGCACATACTTTTGTGTGAGGTTACATATAATAATAGATGAGTGTAATGTCCATGATAGTATTAGGCTAAGAGAGCGTACAGTACTTACAGACCGGAATGGCGATGCGTGGGAAATGTGGTCACGTCTATGAGATGGTAACATGGTCATGTCTAGGAGATGATAAAACATTTTAAGTGGTCTATCTCACTGTACCGGTCTAATCTCACGAACTGGAAGTGACAAACGGGAAGTTACTAATGTGGAAAAAGTCTATTCACTCTATTACATATAGTACTGTGTAGACACAGAGTTGCGAACCAAGCGATGGTAAACTGATAGATGGTTACAAGATGGGGCAAATCTATTACACACTCACAAATCTCAGAACACAATTCATCCAAGTTTAAAGTGCATATCCATAATACTGTTTCTATGAAATAAAATAAAATGTAATCTACAGTACTGAATTATAGTTATATTATATCTTCAATCTACCTCATATTGTGAGAAATGAAATAAAAAGTTCTCCCCAGTTATAAGTGCAAAAACCACAAGCCGTGAAAAAAGTGACAAAAACAGTTCAATCATTTATGTTAAAATCATACACTGCCGTTCAAAAGTTTAGGGTCACTTAGAAATTTCCTTATTTTTGAAAGAAAAGCACAGTTTTTTCAATGAAGATAACATTAAATTAATCAGAAATACACTCTATGCATTGTTAATGTGCTAAATGACTATTCTAGCTGCAAACGTCTGTTTTTTAATGCAATATCGACATAGGTGTATAGAGGCCCATTTCCAGCAACCATCACTCCAGTCTTCTGAGCTTGGTGGTTTAAGTGGCTTGTGATCTAAGTGGAGTTCTAAAACCGGATTGTGTTGCTGTATTTCTGTATTGTGTTGCTGTATTTCTGTGTTTGTGAATCTGTTTTGATTGCTTGCAAATAGAAGATAGCATAAACTCACACAATTTAAAACTTTATATTTTTTTTCCCTTGCAGATTCGTTCCAGCTGAGCAGCTGACTAGGGGGAAGGGGTTAACTGGACACAGGTGGTATAAATTAGTCAGCAGACCTCATTTTGAGCTTGCTCTTCTGAGCTTGGTGGTTTAAGTGGCTTGTGATCTAAGTGGAGTTCTAAAACCGGAGTTGAAAAGAAGAGTTGAAGCCCCAGTAAGTACTCTTCTTTTCTTTTACTTTGACAATTGTTCACTGTTTTGTTGTAACTTGGATAATGGATAGCAAGATTGGAGGTTTTCTTCAGTGCACAGTTTGCCATATGTATACACGACTGGAGCCGGAGTTCCAGGGTGAATATCTCTGTGGCAGATGTGAGCATGTTGGTCACCTGGAAGCTCGCATTAGAGATCTGGAGGAGCAGAATGCAACACTGAGGAGGATAGACAATCTTGAGCTGAGCTTGCTGCTCACGGAGCATGCAGTTAGTGGGTTAGAACTGGAGGGTGAAGACATGGGTGAGCAGGATCAGGTAAGTAGCTGGGTTAATGTAGTTAGGGGCAGTAGAAAGGGGTCAAAGAGAAGGAAGGCCGATCCGGTTTCTGACATTCCAAGCAAAATTGCCAAGTTGGGTGATGATGTGAGGGTGTCTGTCTCAGAAATGGCAGCCCTAGTGGATACTGATCTCCCTAACAGCCGGGAGAACAGCCCAGCTAGTATTCGGCGGGACGGTAATGCAGGTAAGCCAAGACAATTGATAGTTGTAGGGGATTCTATAATCAGGAAGACGGATAGAATAATTTATCGCCAAGACCGCCTCAACCGATTGGTTTGCTGTCTCCCTGGTGCCAGGGTTCGGCATGTGGTGGAACGGGTGGAAAATTGCTGGGAGGGGCTGGTGATGATCCAGCTGTTATGGTCCATGTCGGTACCAACGACAGAATAAATGGTAGGTGGAGGAGCCTTAAGAATAATTTTAAAGAACTAGGCTACAAGCTGAAGGGAAGGACCTCCAAGGTTGTATTCTCAGGAATACTGCCTGTGCCATGCGCATCACAGGAAAGACAGCGGGAGCTCAGGGAGTTAAATGCATGGCTTAAGTCTTGGTGTAGAGGAGAAGGCTTTGGGTTCCTAGAGCACTGGGCAGACTTTTCATTGGGGTACAAACTGTATTCTGCAGATGATTTGCACCTAAATGGAAGGGGGTCCGCTGTGCTGGGGGAGAGAATTCTAGCTGGGGTGGCGGAGTGTTTAAACTAGGGCTGAGGAGGGAGGCCAATGTAGAAAATAAATGGGTAGTTAGGTTAGAGAGGGGTCAGACTATATTGGTGGGGGGAGAAACAGACGGTGGGGAGAGGACTAGGCAACAAGATAAGGAGATCCTTTCGTTACAAGACAGCAGTGAAAATAAAAAGGCCCAAATGTCAAATAATCACATTTCTGATACTGAAAGTGAAACATTTAAAGGCAATTTAAAGTGTATGTTCACAAATGCCAGAAGTCTAGCAAGCAAAATGGGGGAGCTGGAGGCCTTGATACTGGAAGAAGATATAGATATAGTTGGTGTTGCTGAAACATGGCTGGACTCTTCACATGATTGGGCTGTAAATCTACAGGGTTTTACACTGTTTCGGAAAGACTGGGCAAATAGGAAAGGTGGTGGTGTATGTCTGTATGTGAGAAGCGATATGAAGGTGAGTGTAAATGAGACATTAGAGGGTGAAGATTGTGAGGAGGTTGAAACCTTGTGGGTGGAATTACAAAGGGAGGTAAACACTGAAAAAATTAATTTTGGTGTAATCTATAGACCCCCCAATATAACTGAAGAGATAGAAGGTCAAATATATAAACAGATGGAGCGGGCTGCACAGGCGGGAACTGTTGTGATAATGGGAGATTTTAATTATCGGGATATTAATTGGTGTCATGGTTCGGCTTCAACTGCAAAGGGGAGACATTTCCTCAACCTGTTGCAGGAAAATTTTATGGGCCAGTTTGTGGAAGACCCGACTAGAGGTGAAGCTCTGTTGGATCTGGTCATTTCTAATAATGCAGAGCTTGTTGGGAACGTCAATGTTCGTGAAAACCTTGGAAACAGTGATCATAATATAGTTATAATTTACCTATACTGTAAAAAACAAACACAGGCTGGGAGGGCAAAAACACTTAATTTTAAGAAGGCCAATTTCCCCAGGATGAGGGCTGCAATTCAGGATATAGACTGGGAAGAACTAATGTTAAATAATGGGACAAATGATAAATGGGAGAGTTTCAAATCTACTTTGTGTAATTATAGTGCAAAATTTATTCCTACAGGTAACAAGTATAAACGACTAAAATTAAACCCCACATGGCTTACACCTTCTGTAAAAAGGGCAATACATGACAAAAAAAGGGCATTTAAAAAATACAAATCTGATGGTACAGCTGTAGCCTTTGTAAAATATAAAGAGCTTAATAAAATCTGTAAAAAGATAATAAAATCAGCAAAAATTCAAAATGAAAGGCAGGTGGCCAAGGATAGTAAAACAAATCCTAAAAAATTCTTCAAGCATATAAATGCAAAAAAGCCAAGGTCTGAACATGTAGGACCCTTAGATAGTGGTAATGGGGAGTTGGTCACAGGGGATCAAGAGAAGGCAGAGTTACTAAATGGGTTCTTCCGCTCTGTATATACAACAGAAGGAGCAGCTGATGTTGCCGGTGCTGTTAATATATCAGTTGATATACTGAATTGGATGAATGTAGATATGGTGCAAGCTAAATTAAATAAAATAAATGTACACAAGGCCCGGGACCAGATGGGTTACACCCTAGAGTTCTTAAGGAGCTTAGTTCAGTTATTTCTGTCCCCCTCTTCATAATATTTAGAGAGTTTCTCATGACTGGTATAGTGCCAAGGGACTGGCGCAGGGCAAATGTGGTGCCTATTTTCAAAAAGGGCTCTAGGTCTTCGCCGGGTAATTATAGACCAGTAAGCTTAACATCAATTGTGGGGAAAATGTTGGAGGGGCTATTGAGGGACTATATACAGAATTATGTGACAATAAATAGTATTATAAGTGACAGCCAGCATGGTTTTACAAAGGACAGAAGCTGTCAAACCAACCTGATTTGTTTTTATGAAGAGGTAAGCAGAAGCCTAGACAGAGGGTCTGCTGTGGATATAGTGTTTTTGGACTTTGCAAAGGCATTTGACACTGTCCCTCATAGACATCTAATGGGTAAATTAACCCCTTCAGGACACAGCCTGTTTTGGCCTTGTGGACGCAGGCGATTTTTTCAAATCTGACATGTGTCACTTTATGTGGTAATAGCTTGGGAATGCTTTTAGCTATCCAAGCGATTATGAGATTGTTTTCTCGTGACATATTGTACTTTACGTCTGTGAAAAAATTTGGTCGATAAATTCAGTATTTATTTATAAAAAACACCAAAATTTTGAGAAAATGTGCAAAAAATTGAATTTTTCTAAATTTTAATGTATCTGCTTGTAAAACAGATATTAATACCACACACAATAGTTACTAGTTAACATTCCCCATATGTCTACTTTATGTTTGCATCGTTTTTTGAACGTCCTTTTATTTTTCTAGGACGTTACACGGCTTAGATCTTTAGCAGCAATTTCTCACATTTTCAAGAAATTTCCAAAACCTATTTTTTCATGGACCAGTTCAGTTCTGAAGTGGCTTTGAGGGCCTTATATATTAGAAACTCCCCATAAATCACCCCATTTTAAAAACTTCACCCCTCAAAGTTTTCAAAATAGCATTCAGAAAGTTTCTTAACCCTTTAGGCATTTCACAGGAATTAAAGCAATGTAGAGGTGTGATTTACAAATGTAATTTTTTTTGCAGAAATTCATTTGTAATAGAAAAATTTCTGTAACACAGAAGGTTTTACCAGAGAAACGCAGCTCAATACTTATTGCCCAGATTCTGCAGTTTTTATAAATATCCCACATGTGGCCCTAGTGCGGTAATGGACTGAAACACCGGCCTCAGAAACAAAGGAGCACCTAGTGGATTTTGAAGCCTCCTTTTTATTACAATATATTTTAAGCTCTAAGTCTGGTTTGAAGAGGTCTTGTGGTACCTAAACAGTGGAAACCCCCAAAAAGTGACCCCATTTTGGAAACTACACCCCTCAAGGAATTTATCTAGTTGTATAGTGAGCATTTTAACCCCACAGGTTTTTTGCTGAATTTATTGGCGTTAGTCTGTGAAAATGAAAATCTACATTTCTTCTGAAGAAACATAGACATTTTTAATTTTTGCAAGGAATAAAGGAGAAAAAGCACCCCAACATTTGTAAAGAAATTTATCCTGATTACGGCAATACCCCATATGTGGTCATAAACTTATATTTGAACGCATTACAGCCCTCAGAAGGAAAGGAGCGCCATTTGGGTTTTGGAGCTCAAATTTTGCTATAATGGTTTTCGGTGCCATGTCCCATTTGCAACGCCCTGGAGGGACCAAAACAGCGAAAACCCCCCAAAAGTGACCCCATTCACTATCAGAATCCAAGAGAGCAAATGCCTCTTCAGTGGCATATAACTTGCGTGCCATTTTTTACGTATTTTTTTTTTACTTATTTTTTGTAACAGTTTTATTAAAAGTAACAAAGAAAAAGTCCACTAATCCATTGATCAATAAATTTATGAACAACCCTAAGGCCCTGTTCACACAGAGATTTTTTACGAGTTTTTCGGCGCGGAAACCGCTCCGCAAAACTCGTCAAAAACCGGCCAAAAATGTCTCCCATTGATTTCAATGGGAGTTGGACGAGCTTTTTTACCGTGAGCAAAAAAAACGCATCGCGGTAAAAAGAAGCGACATGACCTATCTTGAGGCGGTTTCCGCCTCCAAAACCCCATTTCAATCAGTCAGAAGGGTAAAAAATACACCTCGACGAGTGTTTTGGCGAGTTTTTGTCAAACCACTGTGCAAAAAACGTCTGGAGCAGTTTTTGCAAGAGGAATTTTCCTCCTGCAAAAAACTCAGTGTGAACACAGCCTAACAATGAATCAATGTATTTAGAATTTACATACAATTTAATTTTTTGACGTGTAAAATATATGAAGAGATTTATATAAGTATATGTGTGTATACGTATATATTACATGTACGTATATATCTATATGATGATATAGATATATAACATCCCTAATTATAAATTTTTAGTATTAACAAATTTCAAATATATGTCTATATATAATATATATTACGTGTGTGTGTGTGTGTGTGTGTGTGTGTGTGTATATATATATATGTCTATATTATATATGTGTGTCTATATGTGTGTCTATATTATATATATATATATATATAATATAGACGTGTGTGTGTATATATATATATGATTTTATTTTTATATATATATTATATATATATACATATATATATATATATATATATATATATATATATATATACTAATTGATTACTAACTAATTAATTGTCCTAGTCTGAGTACTATCTACCTAACAGACTACCTGAACTATAACTATCTATGTGGAGGTGTTTTTGTGTGTTTTTCACATACATTGTGTCTTTATATGAGACACACAGCAGCTGCTCTGCACAGCTTCTTCTCCCCCACTGTCTCAGAACGATCTGACAGGGAGGGAGGAGAAACATTGTAACGAACAGCACAGAAAGTTTGTTGCTGCAACAAACTTTGCTGTGAACACCATGATAGCTTTATCATGGTGATCACGTCATCAGGACCGACACCAATTCGGTCCTGATGTCTTCTCTCAGCACTAAGGCTGCTAGTAGCAGCGTGTGCTGAGAGATTCTGAGCACAGGGAGAGCGCTGTGCACTCTGTTCTGGCACCACGTGAATTAACGGGCTGCAGGAGAAAAGCCCAGCACGGCAGCCCGTTAATCTACGTGGGCTGGTCGTGAAGGGGTTAAGGACTATAAGTTTAGAAAGTATAGTTTGTAATTGGATTGAGAATTGGCTCAAGGACCGTATCCAGATAGTTGTGGTCAATGATTCCTACTCTGAATGGTCCCCGGTTATAAGTGGTGTACCCCAGGGTTCAGTGCTGGGACCACTATTATTCAACTTATTTATTAATGATATAGAGGATGGGATTAATAGTACTATTTCTATTTTTGCAGATGACACCAAGCTATGCAATATAGTTCAGACTATGGAAGATGTTTGTGAATTGCAGGCAGATTTAAACAAACTAAGTGTTTGGGCGTCCACTTGGCAAATGAAGTTTAATGTAGATAAATGTAAAGTTATGCACCTGGGTACGAACAACCTGCATGCATCATATGTCCTAGGGGGAGCTACACTGGGGGAGTCACTTGTTGAGAAGGATCTGGGTGTACTTGTAAATCATAAACTAAATAACAGCATGCAGTGTCAATCAGCTGCTTCAAAGGCCAGCAAAATATTGTCGTGTATCAAAAGAGGCATGGACTCGCGGGACAGGGATGTAATATTGCCACTTTACAAAGCATTAGTGAGGCCTCATCTAGAATATGCAGTTCAGTTCTGGGCTCCAGTTCATAGAAAGGATGCTCTGGAGTTGGAAAAAATACAAAGAAGAGCAACGAAGCTAATAAGGGGCATGGAGAATCTAAGTTATGAGGAAAGTTTAAAAGAACTAAACCTATTTAGCCTTGAGAAAAGACGACTAACGGGGGACATGATTAACTTATATAAATATATGAATGGCACATACAAAAAATATGGTTAAATCCTGTTCCATGTAAAACCCCCTCAAAAAACAAGGGGGCACTCCCTCCGTCTGGAGAAAAAAAGGTACAACCTGCAGAGGCGACAAGCCTTCTTTACTATGAGAACGGTGAATTTATGGAATAGCCTACCGCAGGAGCTGGTCACAGCAGGGACAGTAGATGGCTTTAAAAAAGGCTTAGATAATTTCCTAGAACAAAAAAATATTAATTCCTATGTGTAGAGATTTTTTACTTCCCCTTTCCCATCCCTTGGTTGAACTTGATGGACATGTGTCTTTTTTTCAACCGTACAAACTATGTAACTATGTAACTATGTAACTATGTAACTATGTATTGTGTTTGCTAACTGTGTTAGAAGGCTAATGGATGATTAGAAAACACTTGAAAACACTTGTGCAACTATGTTAGCACCACTGTAAACAGTTTTGCTGTTTAGAGGAGCTATAAAACTGACCTTCCTTGAGCTAGTTAAGAATCTGGAGCATTAAATTTGTGGGTTCGATTAAACTCTCAAAATGGCTAGAAAAGGGGAGCTTTCATGTGAAACTCGACAGTCTATTCTTGTTCTTAGAAATGAAGGCTATTCCATGCGAGAAATTGCCAAGAAACGGAAGATTTCCTACAACGGTGTGTACTACTCCCTTCAGAGGACAGCACACACAGGCTCTAACCAGAGTAGAAAGAGAAGTGGGAGGCCCCGCTGCACAACTGAGCAACAAGACAAGTACATTAGAGTCTCTAGTTTGAGAAATAGATGCCTCACAGGTCCTCAACTGGCAGCTTCATTAAATAGTACCCGCAAAACGCCAGTGTCAACTTCTACAGTGAAGAGGCGACTCCGGGATGGTGGCCTTCAGGGCAGAGTGGCAAAGAAAAAGCCATATCTGAGACTGGCTAATAAAAGGAAAAGATTAATATGGGCAAAAGCACACAGACATTGGACAGAGGAAGATTGGAAAAAAGTGTTATGGACAGACGAATCGAAGTTTGAGGTGTTTGGATCACAGAAGAACATTTGTGAGACGCAGAACAACTGAAAAGATGCTGGAAGAGTGCCTGACGCCATCTGTCAAGCATGGTGGAGGTAATGTGATGGTCTGGGGTTGCTTTGGTGCTGGTAAAGTGGGAGATTTGTACAAGGTAAAAGGGATTTTGAATAAGGAAGGCTATCACTCCATTTTGCAACGCCATGCCATACCCTGTGGACAGCGCTTGATTGGAGCCAATTCTATCCTACAACAGGACAATGACCCAAAGCACACCTCCAAATTATGCAAGAACTATTTAGGGAAGAAGCAGGCAGCTGGTATTCTATCTGTAATGGAGTGGCCAGCGCAGTAACCAGATCTCAACCCCATAGAGCTGTTGTGGGAGCAGCTTGACCGTATGGTACGCAAGAAGTGCCCATCAAGCCAATCCAACTTGTGGGAGGGCCTTCTGGAAGAATGGGGTGAAATTTCTCCCGATTACCTCAGCAAATTAACAGCTAGAATGACAAAGGTCTGCAATGCTGTAATTGCTGCAAATGGAGCATTCTTTGATGAAAGCAAAGTTTGAAGGAGAAAATTATTATTTCACATAAAAATGATTATTTCTAACCTTGTCAATGTCTTGACTATATTTTCTAATCATTTTGCAACTCATTTGATAAATATAAGTGTGCGTTTTCATGGAAAACACAAAATTGTCTGGGTGACCCGAAACTTTTGAACGGTAGTGTACATTTGGTATCACTATAATGCCACAAACCATATTTTATTATGTGCTCAAATTCATATTCGGTGACGTATATTAAGCACCAATGACAGCCAATAGAATTGATAACAAAAAATAAAATAAATATGGATATAAATCAGATTAATAGTGCATCTTATGTTATTACACCCTTACATATACTATAAAGTGCATAATATAACTACATAAAACATACATATATATAATTGTATTAATCATGATAAAAAAAATCATAATAAAATATGCTAAAACTTGATAAAAGGGTATATAAATTCATGTGCGTATGTGGTATCGCATATTCATTTTTACAAGAATGGCGCAAAGCTGTTATGCTTCTTTAGCCCACCGGTGAACGTCTGTAGTAAATAAATGCATTCATGCAGCGTCGGCCTGGCCCACTGGCACATCAGAATGGCTTCTGCCCCTATGTGTTCAAAACTACCTCTCACTGGGAGCCAGCCAGGAGATGCTTCGCTGTATGACCTGCAACAATGGGCCGAGGAGCAGTGCGGAAGAATACCGCTGGTTGGCCGAGAATTTGGATCACAAGAATTTGGAATACTTCAGAACTAATAAGCGGTTAAAGCCTCGCCAAGCTAGGTGGTATGTCTTCTTTTCCAGATTCTCATTCCATATTATGTACCATCTAGGATAAAAAAAATGGTAAGGTTGATACCTTATCCCGTTTACATTCCGCTGACTCAGTCTCTTATCATGCTGATGTTCCAATCTTACATGAGAGGAACTTCCTTGCTACCTTTCCTAATCTAATAACATTTCTTAAGGGTGCCTCCTCACTGTCCGCCACTAAGCTAGGCAATTAATATCACTATCAATCCAAAGATGGTTTTTCTTAGATCAAAAGTAAATTTATTCATGCCAAACTGAGATAGGCCATATTTTGGCCCCATACAGCTGGGCCTTCCCGAAGTCTTGTGGAGGGCCCAGTTTTATGGGGCTGAAATGTCATCTAGCTCGGTGCACACAGGTTTGGCATGGCATTTTTTTTTTATCTAAGGAGATGCTGTCGTCCACTTGGTAAGGCCTCATGCACACGAACGTAAAAACGCCCGTAATTACGAGCCGTAATTACGGGTCCATAGACTTCTATTGGCCACGGGTACCTTCCCGTATGATTACGGGAAGGTGCCCATGACTTTGAAAAATATGGAACATGTCCTATTTCAGGCCGTAATAACGGCACAGGCAGGCCCATAGAAGTCTATGGGGCTCCCGTAATTACGGGCGGCTACGTGTGTGCACCCGTAATTACGGGAGCGTTGCTAGGCGACGTCAAGGGATAGTCACTGTCCAGGGTGCTGAAAGAGTTAACTGATTGGCAGTAACTCTTTCAGCACCCGGGACAGAGACTACCGCTGGAGTTAATAGTATTAAAAGTTAACTTACCTGCTTCTTCCTCCAGTCCGGCCTCCCGGGATGACGTTTCATCCCATGTGATCGCTGCAGCCAATCACAGGCCAATCACAGGCTGCAGCGGTCACATGGACTGCCGCGTCATCCAGGGAGGTCTTACTGGATGTCAAAAGAGGGACGTGTCACAAGACAATGGTACGTATGAACTTCTTTTACTTTAATCGCTGCGGAAACTCTGCCCGAAAGGGCTGCCCCTTCTCTCTTTCCAGCACTGATAGAGAGAGGGGGCTGCCAATTAGTGCAGAGAAAACGGGTCCGTAAATACAGGTGGAATACTGGTGACACCGGGCACGGGTCCGTAAATACTGGTGGAATACGGGTCGAATACGTGTGACAAAGGACCTGTATTTACGTCAGTATTTACGGGAAGAAAAAAAAATAAGTTTGTGTGCATGAGGCCTAAGCTGTCTGTA
Organism: Rhinoderma darwinii; assembly: GCF_050947455.1. Taxonomy (NCBI): domain Eukaryota; kingdom Metazoa; phylum Chordata; class Amphibia; order Anura; family Rhinodermatidae; genus Rhinoderma; species Rhinoderma darwinii. The sequence goes on along the minus strand of NC_134689.1, from coordinate 95,792,980 downwards.
AAATTGTTTGTGAGCCATCCCATGGGATTATTTTGCATTACAGTTTGAAGGAGATGTTGCTGTTCCCACTTTGTCCTATAGATCCTGTCACCCAGACCCCAATCAGTAAGGTCACATGACAGGTGATAAATCATGTGTCACATCTAGCACGTGTGTGTTTGGCAGAGAACACACAAAACAGGACTTGAGCAAAAATGTACGAATAGTGCAGTAATGACAAGAGTAGAATAGTGCCGGCTCTGCTGCATTTGTCAAGTAGGAAGCCTGGGAGTCATGGGAGTATTGGATCAGTGACATAGTGACACTGAGGCAGTGCCCTAGTGGCAGCAGGGCATCCAGGCAGTGCCTACGTGACAGCAGGACATCCAGCCGAGATGACATCAGTGCGGGCAGTCTCAGACACAAGCACAGCACCAACACTACACAAAGTTACAAAGTCTAGGGAGAACTGGGTGGCATATGACCAGGGGGGCACATATTCCTGCCAGTCCTTACCTGCTGCCAATTTTGGTTTCTGCTGCTTTCTCCTGGTCACCTCAGGTTCTCACTTCTTCTTAATCCAGGTCAAGACAAGTCAATAGCAAAAAACATGAAAAATAAACGAGAAGCAGCAGTAGTCAGTTAAAATTACCATTAAGTGCAAGACAATAATAAAAAATAAAAATACCAAGAGATTTTAGTCTGCCTTTGCCACAAGCCTGAAACTTGGCAGTGGTTGGACCTCTCAGCAAGATAATGACCCCAAGCACACATCAGCATCCACAGAAATTGTTGTGAGAACACAAAGTCACAGTGTTGGTCTTCTCAGTCTCCGGTTTTGAACGCAATTAAAAATATGTGGTGTGTATTGAAGAGGGCAGTCCACAAACAATGTATTAAGAATATCAAGGAACTAGAAATGTTCTGCATTAAGGAGGGGTCCAAGATCCATCAACAAGTGTTCTCCAACCTTGCTGAGCATTACAGAAAGTGTCTCAGTGCTGTTATCCTGCAGCTTATCCTTTGTTTATGCTAATATATGGATATTTAATAAACGGTGCAAATAATTCTGGAGTTGACAGTACATAGATATATTTTCCCAGGTATATTAAAGCCATATGGCATTGTTAAGAGCAGATAGCATTTCCATGAGTGCTTGTGAAACCGAAGTCTTCCTTGGTACTGTGTCTCTCACATTACACCCAGTCATGTTCTGTTCACATCTGTCACATTCTGTGCTATTACCCAGGGGCATAGTTTGAAGCCCCAGGCCATGGTACACTCTCCACACAGCTGTCTATGACTTGCACAGTATATGTGCTATGCATTACACTGTACAGAAGTATTTATATGTATAGTGAGATAGCTCTAAAAAGTATGACTGATGACATCACCGTGCAGTTAGTACAATATGCCATCACAACACTGCCTATTTATGTCCCATGGTAGCCTATGTGACCCCACATTAGATTGCATGAGGATTCCCTAGTATATGGGATATCATATAACATTACAATGCTCAATGGTGTTACTATAGGGGGTGGGGAGACTGTAGTGACACCCAGGCCAATAGGCCCTTCTGTTATCTAAAAGAACACCAGTATTACTGGGACAAGACAGTTGGCGCCCTGGTAGAGATTTTGCATCAGAGCCTATGAGCTAGGCCCCTCATCTAATGCTATACAGATTCTCTAGTATTATAGGATATAACAGTACCAATGCTATGATAGTTTCCTAGTATTAAAGATATAACTATACCAGTGCTATGAGGATTCTCCATTATATGGTATATAACGATTACAATGCTATCATGATTTTACAGTAAATTAGATAAAACATTATGTTTTCTAGCAGATGGGTGGCAAACCCATGGCACCCAGTAGAATTCTACCAGAAAGCATTGCATGTAATGTAAGTATTAGTGTAATAGCCGTGGTCGTAGACCGCCGCCTTCTCTCACCTCCGGGCATCCGGGACCACAGACCTCCTGACTTCCTGCAGGCGTCTCCCTCCCCGGAGACGCCAGCACACGCGGCCGTACTGCTCTGCAGTGTCCTCTAGGGCCTTAAAGACACATTTAGTTCCCTAACGAATCCCCAGATCACCCTGGACTATAAAACAGCCCTTCCACTCCTTGCCCGAGTGTTGTTGTTGTCTACCCATGTTCGTATAGCAACTGGTCCCTTAGTTGTATCCTGTTCCCAGTGTTCTCATATCCCGCTTCCCGTATCCTGTAACTGTGTTTGTTCCTGAGCTGAAGTCTAGTGTTGGAGTCGTGTTGTGTCATCTGCCACATCCAGTGTCATCTGCCACGCCAAGCATCATCTGTGTCACAAATCATCTGTGCCATAGCGTCTGCTACACCTTGTGTCTGTCTGGACTCTTACAAGTACTCTTGTGCTAAGACTATTTGCATAGACTGTTGTTTGGTCAGCAGCCACTCTGCTACGGCAGAGCGGACTAGTGGGTCCACATACCCCAGGATCGTGACAGTGCGCTCAGGCCATGGAACTCGCTGGCCAACCCAAGTAAGCTGTACGAGTTATGCAAAAGGACATGCGTGACCACCGGATACGTCAGGATTAACTACTACAGGCGGTAAACTATATCCTAAGTCGTTTGGAACATCCTCCTGCACCCCTTCTGGCTGTTCCTGCGGCCCCACCACCTGCCATCCCTCCTGCCTACCTTGGTCCTGCAATTTCATTACCTCTACCTCCTCACTATGACAGGGATCCCAAGACCTGCAGAGGATTCATAAATCAGTGTACCATCCATTTCAGGTTACGTGATCACCTCTTCTCCTCTGATGAGGCCAAAGTTGCGTTCATTATTTCCCTCCTCTCCAGCAAAGCCCTTGCATGGGCTAACCCCATCTTGGAATGAGAGGGCTCGGAATTTTTTGATCTGTCCCTATTCCAAGAGACTTTTCGTATGGTGTTCGAGGAACCGTGTCCGAACATCTTCTGCCACTGGCTCACTGCTGACCCTCAGACAAGGCCAATCTTTAGGGGAGTATGCCATCTCCTTCCGTACAATGGCGGTGGAGCTGGCGTGGAATAATGAGGCCTTGGTGGCGACTTTCTGGCAAGGACTGTCTCCCCACATCAAGGACGAGCTTGCAGTACAGACGGCCCTATAGACTGGCACCCATGTTCCAGAGACCCCTGCTGCCTTCTCCAGTTGTTCCACCTAAAGAGCCAATGCAGGTGGACAGACTTAAAGGAACAGTGTCACCAAAAAATTTTTTTTCATGTCAGTTTTATGTTAGTGTTTTATTAAAAACGTTTTTATTTATTTGTGTGTTTGTGTGTTACTTTTTTCTATTTTTACACTTTTTCTTCCCTATGGGGGCTGCCATTTTTTTTTCCATTTCTGTATGTGCCGATTAACGACACATACAGACATGGAATACGGCAGCCACAGTCCCATAGGGACTGTGAACGGGCCCCGTCCCATCCACTTCTGTGTACGCCGTCTGTGTGGGAACGGCGCATGCGCCGCTCCCACACAGTCCAATTTCAAATGCGCGCCGTCCGGCGCCATTTTCTTGTGGACCGGAAGTCGCGCCCGGACAGTAAGATTACTACTTGTGCACATGAAGCAGCGGCAGCAGACGGAGCGGACGGGCCGGAGGGAGCCGCGGCGGCAGGAGCAGGTAAGAGATTTCTATGTATGTTCGTGTTTGTGTGCGTTTACTACTGTATGTAAACCTACTACACTGTGTGTTAGCTCAAAAAATGGCGACACACAGTGTAGGAGGTTAGACAGTTCAATACCCTCGTTTCTCCCGGCACTAGCCAGGATAAAGGAGGGGGGGATTCTCAGAGCTCACTAGAGCGAGTGATTTTATCCCAATTTTGCAGCAAAAAGCAATGTGGTTGCTTTACCACATGCAATGCTGCAATTTTGGGAATAGCTCCATCTAGTGACCAGCGCTGGGAAATATTATAAATTAGAATCTAATTTATAATATTTCCTGACTCGTGAAAAAAATAAAAAAATTTGAACAATGTTTAATCACCTACACACTAAATGTTTAACTAAAAAAAAAAATACATGTTTTGCTGGCAACACATTCCCTTTAAGTTGTCTGATCAGGAGAAACAGCGCAGACGCTCTTCAGGTCTGTGTCTTTATTGTGGCCACAAAGGCCATTTTGTGCGTCAATGTCCACAAAAGCCGGGAAACTCCAGCACTTAGGGTTGGTTGGCGAGACAACCCAAGGTGGAATGACACCAAATGCCAAATCCTCTCCCAAATTATCCATTCCAGTAACGATTGTCTCTGGTGAGAAATCACACACCGTCTCTGCCTATCTGTACTCCGGAGTAGCTGCAAATTTTATCCAACAGGACCTAGTAATCGTCTCCATATGACCACGTTTCCTCTGGAGAGACCAGTGGCAGTTGCCTCTGTGAATGGACTACCACTGCCCGATCCTATTTTGTTCATCACTGAACCGCTGACACTACAAGTCGGAATCCTCCACTCAGAACAGATTGCCTTCTTTGTCTTGCCAAAAGCTATCAACCCTATTGTGCTGGGCCTTAGCTTCATCTATATGCTCCAGTTTTCGACTGGAGTTTCGGAGTTCCGGGATCCAAGTGTCTTCACTGCTGCTTGCCACATGTTCGTCCTGTTCTGCCTTCACTGCCTCAGTCACTCCCACACATTATGCCAGCTTTGCGGACGTCTTTAGCAAAAAGGAGGCAGAGGTTCTTCCTCCCCATTGTTCCTACGATTGTCTTATTGAACTGCTTCCTGACGTCTCACCTCCCCGTGGACTAGTCTATTCTCTCTCCTTGCCAGAGACCCAGGCCATGTCGGCTTACGTCAAGTGGAACCTTGAGAGAAAAAAGATGGATCTCTTCGACCGTGTATCGATTACCGAGGTTTGAATCAAATCACGGTCAAAAACAAGTACTCCTTGCCGCTAATCTCAGAGCTTTTCGACAGAATTCTTGGGGCCAAGATTTTCACAAAGCCGGATCTACACGGGGCTTATAACTTGACGAGTGGAAAACTGCAGTCAACACCCGAAATGGTCACAATGAATATCTCGTGATGCCCTTTGGACTGTGTTCCAGGAATTCGTAAACTACATCTTCCGGGATCTGATGTATCTCTGTGCGGTGATGTATCTGGACGACATCCTGATCTACTCACCAGATCTGACAACGCTGTGGAAGCATGTTCGGTTGCGGGTTGCGGTTAAGGGGGAATCGCCTACATGCTAAACTCGAAAAGTGTGTGTTTAAGAGGAACTCTCTGCCAACTTCTCATCTCTGAATGCTACAATCTCTGCTCTCACTAAAAAGGGGATGAAAGCCAAGGTTTGACCTACGGAGGCAGAGTCAGCATTTACCGGCCTCTTCACTTCAGCTTTAGTTCTTCAGCATCCTGACGCGTCTCACCAGTTCTATGTAGCGGTTGATGCGTCTTCCGTTGGTGCTAGAGCACTGCTGTTTCAAAGAAACTCCAAGGGTAAGACAGTGGCTTGTGGCTTCTTCTCCAAACTATTCTCTCCTGCAGAGCGCAACTACTCCATCAGGGATTGGGAGTTACTGGCTGTCAAGTTGGCCTTGGAGGAGTGGAGACACTTGCTGGAGGGCGCTTTTCATCCTATCATCATTTATGCAGATCTCAAGAACCTCATGTGCCTTCAGTCTGAACAACGACTAAATTCTCGCCAAGCCAGATGGTCGCTGTTTTTTGCCCGATTCCAATTCCTGGTCCACTTCCATCCTGCAGACAAAAAAGTGACGGCTGATGCCCTGTCTCGGTCATTTTTTTTCCAATTCAAAATTTTTATTGGTTTTGATACAAACAATGACAAAAACATTCGGAGAAAATGTGTCCCCATAATAAAGAGAACATAACAAATAGGGTGCAGCCCAAACAGAAGGGTAAACATCACAACCCATGAAGAGCACACAGTACGACAGCCATGTGAGCAATCATAACGGGAAGGAGCATTGCTTAAAAGGAAAGGGGGAGAAAAATACAATAAGTCAACTTCCTATACATCCTAAAATGCAATGGCCACAGCATGTGAGCACAATCACAGCAAGCAAATGACCCAAGAAAGAAAGAAAGAAAGAAAGAAAGAAAGAAAGAAAGAAAGAAAGAAAGAAAGAAAGAAAGAAAGAAAGAAAGAAAGAAAGGGCGAAATAGAATGCGAGACAAACAAAGGCAAGGGAGAGACAAGGGAAGGTCGTGGTGAACCTGACTGCAGCTCCGGAAAAGCATGGGTACATAAAAATAAGAAAAAGCAGCTATGCACCTGATAAATACCTGAGTGGGGCGAGCAAACCCCCCCACACTCGCATATAGTCCCCTCACAGCCATGGAGACCAAGTGTCCGTATATCATGCAGAGGCAGCCGGGAATTGAGCCAGGAGGTGTTCCATACGCTGTATCAAGGCAACCTCCTGAAACCATTCATCCAACAGTGGAGGAACTGCCGTTTTCCACTTGCGGGGGAATAAACGATTTGGCAGCCTGAAGGAGGTGCCTAATTAGGGAGCGTTTGTAGATGGGTAGTGGCATAGGAAACATAAATAAAAGGGCCGCCTTGGGAGAACTAGGAACCGAGACCTCAGAGACTTCCAGTATACTTTTAAGAACCGCCTCCCAAAAATTCCGCAAGGAGGGGGAACTCCACCAAATATGGGCTCCACAGCGCCAACATGTGTCAGGTACAGACGGGTACCATTTATGTAGGGCAGAAGGGACCCGGTATCACCTAGAGATAATTTTGTAGCTAGTTTCCTTGGCTTATATGGCTATCGAGGCTTTCTGGGACATTGTGCGTCAGTAAATGAGTTGTTCAATTCAGTCTTCCAAGCCTTGCAGAAGGATGGGAGATGAGGAGATCGCTGGGATAGGAGTAATTTATAGATTGTGGAGATGGCATGTGCAGGGGACAGGGTGGAAACACACAAACGTTCAAAGTCAGTAAGTGGTTGGTGAAGGTGAGCCTTGTGCTTAGTAGTCCTATAGAAATGTTGTAACTGGGAGAATTGAAATATGTGACACGGTGAAGGCGTTTCAGCTGGGTAGATAGTGGTTAATGGGAGCAAAGAAGAGTCAGATAGGACCTGAGTGAAGTACATGGGATTGGTGGAAGACCTACCTAGGAAGGAGAGACGCGCCTCCCCAGCAGGAAATGCTGGGTTGTCAGTAATAGGGGTCAGTGGCCCCAGAGGGTCCACGAGCGAGCCCCCTATCCCAGAGGAATGCAACGCCAGGAGGGTATGGAAAACTACAAAGGAGTCAGGTCTCGGTCTGTTCCCAGGTAGGGTCCATAGCAAGGTAGAGAGGGTACGGGTACAGAGCTGCTGGGCTAATCGAACCCAGAGTTTAGAGTCATGATTATGAAAAAAGTCGAGAACACGGGCATGAGTCGACGCCAAATAATAAAGACGAAAGTCCGGCAGACCAACCTGACCCGCGTCCCTGGAGCGAGTAAGAATTGTCCTACTCAGGCAGGGACGACCCGTTGGCCAGATGAAGGATCCAAAACACTGTTGGATACGTAGCCAATAAGAGGAGGGAATGGAGATGGGGATCGTCTGCAGGAGGTACAACAACTTGGGGAGGAGCGACATTTTAATAATATTAATACGTCCAAACCAGGAGAATTCCTTTTTATGCCTTGAGGTGAGATCTGTGCGGAATTTGCCTAGTAAAGGGGCAAAGTTATTAGTAAACAGTTGGGAGAGGTCAGAGCTTATGCGCACCCCTAAATACGTTATACCCCTAGAAGGCCAGGAAAAAGGGAAATTACTTTTGAGGAGTGATAGTGTCAAGGGCGGAAGGGATACATTCAAAGCCTCAGACTTGGAGAAGTTGATCTTAAAGTTGGACCATGATCCAAAATGGGACAGCTTGGACATCAACGATGGAAGAGATACATGCGGGTTCATAAGATAGACAAAAGGTCATCAGCAAATGCAGAGCACTTATATTCCGTCCCACCTATGAGAATAGCCTTAATATCCTAGCTGCTCCGGATGGAGGCCATGAGATGCTCCATGACGAGGACATTCAACAATGGGGAGAGAGGGCAACCCTGCCTGGTACCATTATGAATAGCAAAGGGCGCAGAGAGGGAGCCATTTATTTTTATTTGGGCAGATGGGGAATGATAAAGGGCCATCATTTTACTTATAAGGGAAGGTCCGAGGCCTATATGTTGGAGAATCTGGTGAAGGGCAGGCCAGGATATCCTATCGGACACCTTTTCAGGATCCAGAGACAGGATCATGAGAGGGATGTGATGGGACTGGGCATGATGAATAATATCTAAGGTTTTCAGGGTATTATCGCGCACCTCCCGGCCAGGCACAAATCCCACCTGATCCGGATGAATTAAATGGGGAAGGTGTTTATTTAATCTGTTAGCAAGCAATTTGGCATAGATTTTTAAATCCATGTTGAGCAAGGAAATGGGGCGATAGCTGGAGCAGAGCTGAGGGTCCTTACCCGGTTTAGGAATGACCGTGATATGTGCCAAGGTGGAGCCCGTGGGGAACAAGACTGCAGGGGAAATAGAATTAAAGGCGTGGAGAAGAAGTGGCGCCAAACAGTCTGTCAATGTTTTATAAAATTTGGCAGTATATCCATACGTCCCTGAACTCTTCCCCCCCCCGGAAGATCCTTAATAACTGCAAGGATTTCTGGCAAGGTAAAATCAGCATCCATCTCCTCAGCCACTGCACTAGACAAAGGCGTGAAGGGAGAGGGGAGAGAAGCTCGATCCGGGGAGGAAGAGCCAGCGGAGGATCGAAGGTTATATAGATCAGAGTAAAAGGTGTGAAAACAATCCGCAATCTCGGAGGTCGCGTGGACTACATGACCAGAAGGGGATTTAATGTTTGGTATATGGGATTGGGCCAACACCCTGGCCAACATGCGTCCGCTTTTGTTACCAAATTCATAAAACGTACTCCTACAAACTTGGAGGGCACGCTGTTGGGCCGAGTCTAACAGACGTCTGGCCTCCTGGTGGGCACACTGTAACTCCCGTAAGAGTGGAAGAGAAAGCGCACATTTGTGGGCCAATTCGAGGGAGCTGATTTTTTGGAGAGCAAGTTTCAGGGAGTGGGCCCGTTCTCTTTTAAGGTGTGCGCCATGTTTAATGAGGACACCGCGGAGCACACATTTGAGTGCCTCCCCATGCATCATGGGAGAAGTGGTATCACAGGCATGATCGGATGTGAAGTGCTCAACCGTTTGCAACAGCTCAGCACCACAGACCCCATCAAGGAGCAGGGACTCGTTAAGTCTCCAGGACCAGGGACCTTTAGTGAGCCAAGGAAGGTGTATGAGCCGACCATAATATGTTGCCTATGGACATGGAAACAGCCCATGGGAGGGCATGATGTTGGAGGAGGATGTAGTCTAAGCGACTGTAGGTGCCATGCGGATTACAGTAAAAGCTATAGTCTTTATCAGAGGGATGCTGAAGGCGCCAAACATCACAAAGTTGGAGCTGCGAAAGTGCGCGTCACACCCGTCTGATAGCACCATAGGCGACACTGGAGCGACCCGTAGAATTATCTAGAGTCGGGTCCAAGGTAAGATTAAAATCACCGCATAACACCACACTCCCCCATACAACCGGGAGGGCAGTGTTGATGAGCTGAAGGAGGAAAGGGACCTGACCAGTATTAGGGGCGTAGGCATTGATCACTGTGAACTCGCGCCCACCAATGTTTAAAACTAGGATGATATATCTAGCGTCAGTGTCGGTGACAATATTGATGACCTGATGAGTGAGGGATTTATGAAGAGCTATGGCAACTCCACAGGATCTGGAATGTGAATTGTTACTAAAATGCCAGTGTGTATAAAATTTTTGTCTAATAGCAGAGGAGTGACCCTCCTTAAAGTGTGTTTCCTGGAAACAAGCAATATGTACCTTACGCTTATGAAGGCGGTGCAGGATTTGCGCTCTCCTCTCAGGCGTATTCAACCCCTTCACATTGAAGGAGGCTACAGTGAGGTCAGCCATGGACGTATGCAGAACCGCATTCTGAAACGTTCCGGAGAGAACAGGAGAGGAAGGAGTCCAGGATCACCACAAGTAAGAGGACGAGAAGAGGGGAGAACTGTCTAGGGAAAGAAAACACAGCATGAGAGAAAAAAAAAAAAAAAAAAGGCAGCAACACAGAGACTGCCACAAAAGCTAAACATAAAAAGGTGAAGGACCAGAAAGCGACGACTGCGCTCTGGATTGGTCCAGTACCTACGGGGGGAGGTGACAGCTACACATGAGAGCGACACGCTCTCCCAGCATATAATAACATAAAAATAAAAATAAACAGCTATTATTATAGATACATTGAAAATAGAGGGGACGGCATATTGTAGCAGTAATGAATACAATTTCTAAGGCAGAAAGAAAACTAGGCAGCTCACAGTAAGCAAGAACAAAAGAGGACTTCCAAGAACTTAAAGAATCTCGTAAGGCAAACTAAGTCCCGGAGTGGACACACAGGGCTCCCAGCAGCACAAGTCTTCAAGCTGAAGGGGCAGTCTGGTCAGACTGTGCAGGTTTCCAGCCGCGTCCGCGACCTGACCGTCTTCTGGGACCCCTCGGGGGCCGGCCCTCTATAGAAACTTGGCGTGAAGAAGGAGGGCGTCCTAATTGTGATCCTCTGCCCGCAGAAGACAACAACGCGGGCCACTCTTGGAGTGAGACGGAAGGAAGGCCAAGCTCCCTGAGGAAATCAGGCAAGTCATTGGGAGATCTCAGCGTATAGGTGTGACCATCGCGTCTGACCATTAAGGCAAAGGGGAAGCCCCATCTATAGACGATGCCTCAATTCCGAAGAACCTCCAAAAGGGGCTTAAGAGCTGCTCTTTGTGCCAAGGTGTGTCTAGACAGATCCGGCAGTATACGTATCTGCGTCCCGTGATGAAAAATGGTGGGCTGTTGTCTGATTTTTTGCAGAATAGCGTCTTTTATGGCATAGAAATGTATCCGGCAAATAACATCTCTGGGCCGCTGGTCATCAAGGCTCAGTGGACGTAGGGCTCTATGAGCACGATCAAGTTCAATATGGGTATTTGGCGGACGACCCAATAAATTATTGAAGATGGTGGACAATGTGGAGAAAAGATCAGATGCTGGAATGGATTCAGGTAGTCCCCGGATACGTATGTTGTTCCTCCGATTACGATTCTCAATGTTGTCAAGATGTTGTTGCAGAGTAAATAATTGAGCAGAATGATGCTGCAGGGTGAATTGCACAGTGGCCAATGTTGCGTTGCCAGTGACCCGGTCTTGAGCGAGGGTATCTACCCTAGTGGAGAGTAAGGAAAGTTCCGCTCGAAACTGGGAAAACTCCAATTTACATTCTTCCACAATCTGTTTGGTAAAGGAAGTCATATCAGCCAAAACATGGTGGCTGGAAGAGAGGCTGGCAGAACCCTGGCTGTGGGCAAGGGAAGGAGGTAATGGCTTATGAGGTGGGGTAGACCCCTGGTGCTGTGGGCAAGGGAAGGAGGTAATGGCTAATGAAGCGGGGTAGACCGCTGGTGCATCAAGGATGAGGAAGTTGGCTTGGCATGAGGGGGGCTACCCCAGGAGGAGCCAGAGGACCATGCCGGGGAAGCTCCCAATGGTCTAGGGCCTAGGTGAGGTTGAGGGAGTACTTGGGCCTGAGCAGCATATATGGGGACATGAGGTCCATAACCACAGTACTCACAGTTTAGACCCATCAGTGGAGTGGATGCAACCTGCTGAAGAATGGCCTGAGGGCGAAGCAGATCCAGAGGCTCAGAGACAGCAGGGCAGCAGTCCTCCAGTACAGCTGTGCTTTGGCTGCTTGAAGACATCCTGCACCCATCAGGGGCTGTAAGAGGGACCTTAGGCCCCAGAGGCGATGTCGGGAGGGCTGCCGCATCAAGAGGCGACCGAGCACCTATTTCTGGTCCCCTCGTCCCATGTAGCAAGTGCCCGTGGCCATTTTGGAGGGCCGCATGTGTGGCAAGGAGCAGAGCGCCGTCCTCGGCAGCATCTTCGGAGACAGCAGCGGAATGCAGGGGGATCCCCAAAGACAAGACCTCCCCATCAGGTGAGGCCAGCCGGGATAGAGTAGCGGAACATTCAAGGCCGGGATCCGCTATGGAGAGGTTACAGCGGCCATCTTGGGCGGCTTCCACCTGTGGAGCCCGGAATCCAGTACCCTCAGCACCCCCGTCACAGAGCGAGGAGTCAAGGGTCCCCTGCGCAGGCACCTCCGAAGGTAGGGAGACGTCTGTGGGCAGTGGGATAGAGCCCCCGGAGCACTGGGGCAACCCAGTTGTCAGGGCCGGGCAGCCATCTTGTCTTCGGGTCTCAGGCCGGAGCGGGCCCCAAAGTTGCATGGGTGTCTGCCTCCCGAAAAATGCCCCAATATCGCTCTGAGGGGATGAGGGACGCGTAGATGAGGCAGGCTTGCCTTTTTTAATCGCCTTCCCCATCATAAAAGCTGATTGGAAGCTCATGTATGTGAAGCTGGTGGAGGAGTTCAGAGAAGCACGTCCTCACTCACTCATAGCTGGCCAGGCCCCTTCCTGTCTCGGTCATTTTAAACTGATGACCCTGAGTAAATTCCTCAATATATCATAGATCCTTCTAGGAGTATTAATGCTAACCCTCTGCAAGTTAGAGATATTCCCCCTGGAAATACTTTTGTTCGTCCTGCTCTCCTCGGGGGACACAAACCCAAACTGACAGGGCACTCTGGTGTCCGTGAGACACGGGACTTGATATCTCATCACTACTGGTGGCCCACGCTCGCTAGAGATGTTGTGGACTATGTTTCCTCCTGTACTGTGCCTCAAACAAGTCTACCCATTCCAAACCTGCTGGTCTCGTCCTACCCCTGCCAGTGCCTGATGTCCCTTGGTAACATATCGCTATGGACTTTATTACAAACCATCGACTGGATGTACTACTGTCTGGGTAGTGGTGGACCGTTTCTCTTAAAATGGCACATTTCGTTCCTTTGACTGGCCTTCATTCTGCTCCTCGTCTGGCAAATCTGTTCATTCTGCACATCTTTCGTCTGCACGGATTACCTCTCCATATTGTAAAAAAAGAAAGAAAAGTTGGTCCGCTCACCACAAATGCAAGGTAAAGAAACCACGTCCTATCATCAATCGGTGCTCGAGCAGGAAATCTACGTCAGAGGTAGGCAGGGATCCAAGTAAAATAGTGAAGGGTTCGGCACACGATAGAATATTAAAATGAAATGCTGTTTACTGGTATCAAAACATAGTAAAACAAGTGTTTTAAATCCCGGGCAGAGAACGATTACGCGTTTCAAACATCTCAGTTCTTACTCATAGCTACTCTCCTGATATAATGGGTCTGTTTTATAGATCAGGTGTAAGGAAAGTGTGTGGTGGCCCACTACTGGTGGCCCACGCTCGCTAGAGATGTTGTGGACTATGTTTCCTCCTGTACTGTGCCTCAAACAAGTCTACCCATTCCAAACCTGCTGGTCTCGTCCTACCCCTGCCAGTGCCTGATGTCCCTTGGTAACATATCGCTATGGACTTTATTACAAACCATCGACTGGATGTACTACTGTCTGGGTAGTGGTGGACCGTTTCTCTTAAAATGGCACATTTCGTTCCTTTGACTGGCCTTCATTCTGCTCCTCGTCTGGCAAATCTGTTCATTCTGCACATCTTTCGTCTGCACGGATTACCTCTCCATATTGTAGAAAAAGAAAGAAAAGTTGGTCCGCTCACCACAAATGCAAGGTAAAGACACCACGTCCTATCATCAATCGGTGCTCGAGCAGGAAATCTACGTCAGAGGTAGGCAGGGATCCAAGTAAAATAGTGAAGGGTTCGGCACACGATAGAATATTAAAATGAAATGCTGTTTACTGGTATCAAAACATAGTAAAACAAGTGTTTTAAATCCCGGGCAGAGAACGATTACGCGTTTCAAACATCTCAGTTCTTACTCATAGCTACTCTCCTGATATAATGGGTCTGTTTTATAGATCAGGTGTAAGGAAAGTGTGTGGACATAGAGGAAAAATTAACCCCTTCTTGGTTTTCAAATGGGCGATGCCCAGTTGGTTTCATTATGCGTTTGTGAACCACATCGGAGTCAAAAACTCCAATGGTGGAAAGATATATCCAGAATGCTGCAACTAATTTGTGTAATAAATCATAGTCTAATAATCATCTTAAATCGATACAAATCCCATATTTCTGCTCTTACCAAAATGCCAATACTGTTTGTCCATTTATAGAGGCAAACGGACATGGAGTAAAGTATACATGAATGGGCCCCATTGGAAAATGCAACCGGTTCGTAACAGCCTATACACTGTAAAAAAAAATTTCATTAAATGAAAAATAATTATGTTTCAATAGGAAGTCCGTTGTCATAAGAATATTCTGCTTCAGTTGTTCCTCATATTTAAAACAGTTATACAGATGATATTCCAAAGCAGTCAGAGCATTCTCATGTATAGACGTGTAGGGTGATGTGATATTGCATGTCAAACAGGTGTTATTTGGTTGCCAGGACAGATTATCCATAACTTGCAGAACTGCTGTACTGTCCTTGATGTAACTTGGTGTCCTTTTGATAAAAGGTTGTAGCTTACTGTCAAGCCAAGCTCCTAATCGTTCCATGAGGGAACCAATGCCTGATATGATGGGTCTTAGTGGCGGAGGAAAACGATCCTTGTGCGTTTTCTCTAATGATACCCATATAAAAGAAGAATGCAAATCAATCAAAATACCAAATCCGTCTTTCTATCCGGTGAAGTCCCGATCCCTGGTTATGGACAATTTCCAACACTTGGTTGAAAAAGCTCTGTCAGGGCTGCATAATAACAACACCGATCTTGTAGGTAATTTAACCAAGAGGGAAGAACATACTTTGAAACAATTAAGGAATAACAACAACATTGTGGTCCGGGACTCGGGTAAGGGGGCTTCAGTGGTGATTCTAGATGCCGCACTATATGAACGGGAAATTATGAGCATGCTGGGTGATAACCTAACCTACCGACAGCTAACTACCGACAGCTAAAAATGAACACGTTAAAAAAGGTACACAAATTTGGTATTGCCACGTCCATAACAACCCAAACTATAAAACTGTAATATTATATTTTCCGCAAGGTGAACACCACAAAAAAATAAAACAAAAAACAATGCCAGAATCTCTATTTTTTTTATCACCACCCCTCCCAAAACATGGAATAAAAAGTGATCAAAAAGTCGCCTTTACCCCAAAATGGTACCAATAAAAACTACAGCCCGTGCTGCAAAAAATAAGCCCTTACACAGCATTTTTGACTGAAAAATAAAAAAGTAATAGCGCTCAGAATATGGGAACACAAAAAATAAATAAAATTGAAAGGGATTTTATTGCGCAAATGCTGCAAAACGTAAAAAAACGAAATACGTTTGGTATTGCAGTAATCGTATCGACCCGCCGATAAAAGTAAAATAGTAATTTATAGCCCACGGTGAACGGCGTAAAAAAAAAAGAGTAAAAACATTGTCAGAATTGCTGGTTTTTGGTCACCTTGCTTGCATTAAAATGGAATAAAAAGTGATCAAAACATCACGTGTACCCCAAAATGGTACCAATGAAAACTACAGACTGACCCGCAACAAATAAGCCCTCACACAAATCCGGTGGAGAAAAAATAAAAAAGTTCTGGCTCTCAGAATATGGCAACACAAAATTTGCAAAGAGTTCCAAGAGCAGATAAAATTGGGCACAATTTATCAGTACGACACCGGCCACACATCTATGAATTATTATATATTTACCCCATTATTATACCCTCTTATTATACCCATATATCAGCAATACCCCAAACACAACAACTACCAAGCAAAATCTGCATGCCGAAAGACAAATGGCGCTCCCTCCCTTCTGAACCCCACAGCGTACCCAAACAGTAGTTTACGTCCACATATATGCCATCGCCATACCCGGGAGAACCCGCTTAAAATGTTATGAGGTATTTGTCTTTTGTGGCACAAACTGGGCACAACATATTGTGCACTATAATGGCATATCAGCGGAAAATTGTCATTTTCACTTTGCACCATCTGCTGTGCATTAATTTCTCATGAAATTAAACCCCTTAAAATGCCTTAAGGGGTGTCGTTTCCAAAATAGGAGTCACTACTTGGGGGGTTTGTTTTACTATTTGACCTCAGAGCCCTGCAAATGTGGGCCAATGGTGTGAAAATCTGACATGGTGCCTAAAATATATACTAATAAAATAGAGGCCACAAAATCCACTAGGTGCACCTTTGCTTCTGAGGCCGGTGCTTCAGTCCAGTAGCACACTAGGGTTACATTTCTAAAAACTGCAGCATCTGGGCAATAAATATGGATTTGCGTTTCTCTGGTAAAACCTTCTCTGTTACAGAGAAAAAATATGAAAAGAGATTTTCTGGAAAAAATTTTGGGGAAATTTTGCCTCCACATTGCTTTTATACCTGTGAAACACCAAAATGGTTAAGAAACTTTCTAAATGCTGTTCCGAATACTTTAAGGGGTTCAGTTTTTTAAAATAGGGTGTTTTATAGGGGGTTTCTAACATATAAGACCCTCAAAGTCACTTAAGAACTGAACTGGTCCCTGAAAAAATTGCCTTTTGACATTTTCTTGAAAATGTGAGAAAATGCTGCTACAGTTCTAAGCCTAAGGCCTCATGCACACTTCAGTTTTTTCCTTCAGGGTGCTATCCATTTTTGTCACTGATAGCACCCTGAACCCATTCATTTCAATGGCCCCATGCACACTTCAGTTATTTAAACGGATCCGTTGTTCCGTTCCGTGCAAAGTAGAGCATGTCCTACTTTGCTCAGTGATTCAGTGACCGTGTGGCCCATAGAAGTCAATGGGTCAGTTTTTTGATGGATCCGTTGCCATAGCAACGGCTGGGTGAGCAAAAGTTCACAGACTCACAGACTACAGTAAACATTCATTCCTGAAGATAGACTCATATTTTCACTCCAAAACACCCAAAAAAACAAAGTAAGCCAAGCAGAGTAATCTCAAACTGTTCTCTATGCTCTGAAAGCTACAGAAAACAGCACCAAAAACTTCTTGTAAACTTTCTATGGGTGTTTCCTGGGACATGTGATAGGTTCAAATGAAGTTCACATCCGTTATTTAAACGGAAAAACGGAAGCCAAACGGAAGCAAAACGTCCGTGTAAAACGGAAACACAGAACGGAAGCGGAGTGCACACGGAAACAAAAACGGACACACGGATCCGTCAAAAACGGCCGAGAAAACGGTGATGGAAGTGTGCATGAGGCCTTACAACGTTCTGGAAAAATAAAAGAATGTTCAAAAAACAATGCCAGCATAAAGTAGACATATGGGAAATGTTAACTAGTAACTATTTTGTGTGGTATTACTATCTGTTTTACAAGTAGATACATTTAAATTTTGAAAAATGCAAATTTTTGCAAATTTTCTAAACATGTTGGTATTTTTCACATATAAACACTGAATATATCGACCAAATTTTACCATTAACGTAAAGTGCAATGTGTCACAAGAAAATAATCTCGGAATCGCTTGAAAAAACAAAAGCATTCCAAAGTTATTATCACATAAAGTGACGCGTCAGATTTGAAAAAAATGGCCTGGTCCATTAGGTGAAAACAGGCTGTGTCCTTAAGGCTGGGTTCACACAACCTATTTTCAGGCATAAACGAGGCGTATTATGCCTCGATTTACGCCTGAAAATAGGGCTACAATACGTCGGTAAACAACTGCCCATTCATTTGAATGGGTTTGCCGACGTACTGTGCAGACGACCTGTAATTTACGCGTCGTCGTTTGACAGCTGTCAAACGACGATGAGTAAATTGACTGCCTCGGCAAAGAAGTGCAGGGCACTTCTTTGCAACGTAATTTGAGCCGTTCTTCATTGAACTCAATGAAGAGCAGCTCAAGATTTACGAGCGTCACAGACGCCTCGCATAATACGAGGAGGAGCATTTACGTGTGAAACGAGGCAGCTGTTTTCTCTTGAAAACAGTCTGTCTTTTCACACGTAAATGCCTGATATCGTGTGCACATACCCTAAGGGTTTAATAATAATACCGATAATTTGATCTTCACCTCTATGAGTGATCCGAATACTATCCCTTTTCTAGACTTAATCCTGACAGGTGATACATCCAGAAGCACCATTACATACGGCTTGTACAGAAAACCCACGTCAAACAACTCAATATTAGACCTCCTTTACACGAACGTGATATACGTCCGTGCGACGCGCGTGCTTTTCACACGGGTCGCACGGACCTATACAAGTCTATGGGGGCATGCAGACAGTCCGTGAGTTTTGCTCAGCGTGAGTGCGCTGAAAAAAACTCACGACATGTTCTAAATTTCTGCGTTTTTCACGCATCACGCACCCATTGAAGTCAATGGGTGCGTGAAAACCACGCAGGTCGCACGGAAGCACTTCCGTGCGAACTGCGTGATTCGCGCAAGAGCTGTCAAACTCTGAATGTAAACAGAAAAGCACCACGTGCTTTTCTGTTTACTAACATCCAAACGGAGTGTCTTAGAGATGAGCGAACTGAACTTCACCAGGTTCGTCCGAACTCGTTTTGACCGAACCCGGCAAAAAATGTTCCGGTACGCGACGTCAGGAGACAGTCACTGTCCAGGGTGCTGAAAGAGTTCAACTGGTTCAGCACCCTGGACAGTGACTTCCGATCACAATATACATGAACGTGTAAAAAAAAAAAGAAGTTCTGACTTACCGATAACTCCCGGCTTCTTCCTCCAGTCTGACCTCCCGGGATGACGATTCAGTCCAAGTGACAGCTGCAGCCAATCACAGGCCAAGCACAGGCTGCAGCCAATCACAGGCTGCAGCGGTCACATGGACTGCCGCGTCATCCAGGGAGGTGGGGTCGGATGTCAAGAGAGGGACGCGTCACCAAGGCAACGGCCGGGAGACGCCTCTAATCTGTGCCAGTCACTGCACTGGTTGCCCATCCCCTTCCGAATAAAATTCAAACTTATTACTCTCACCCACAAAGCTCTCCACAGTGCTGCACCTCCTTACATCTCCTCCCTCATCTCTGTCTACCACCCTACTCGGACTCTACGTTCTGCCAACGACCTTAGATTAAAATCCTCCATAATCCGAACCTCCCACTACCGTCTCCAGGATTTCTCTCGTGCTGCACCCGTCCTCTGGAATGTGCTACCCCAGACAATCAGATTAATTCCCAATATCCACAGTTTTAAACGTGCCCTGAAAACACATCTATTTAGACAGGCCTATAACATTCCCTAATCTGACTCCTTTCCATGGCCCTCCATTTAGATTAGTCATCAGAATAAGATTCCCTCACACTCCTTCTCTTCATGTCCGTCATACACGGATACTGGCTGGTGACCGGCTCATGCAGCTTTATGTTACCACCGCATGTGTATAAAAATGGCCGGACTATTGTACAGAACAAACACTGTTACACTTTGTGTCTCCCTTATGTCCTCATAGATTGTAAGCTCTTGCGAGCAGGGTCCTCACTCCCCAGGTTTGAATTGTAAATGATCTTTGTCACTATGTAATGTCTGATATTGTTTGTTTCATGTTCCCTCTAAATTGTAAAGTGCTGCGTAATATGTTGGCGCTATATAAATAAAGATTATTATTATTATTATTATATTATTATTATTAAGCAGGATGTCCCTTGGTAAGTATGAACGTCTTTTTTTTATTCACAGGTTGCTGTATATTGTGATCGGAATTCACTGTCGAGGGTGCTGAAAGAGTTACTGCCGATCAGTTAACTCTTTCAGCACCCTGGACAGTGACGGACATGGACTAGCCTCATCTCTATGATGGCGGCTGCGCGAAAATCACGCAGCCGCGCATCATACACTGATGACACACGGAGCTGTCAAGTGCCTTTTGCGCACGCAAAACGTTGCGTTTTTTTGCGTGCGCAAAACACACACGCTCGTGTAAATGAGGCCTTACACGCAAGAAGTTCCCATCCCAAGCATGTAACCAGAAATCTCCCTATTGGGGAATATATCAGGACGAAACTAATCTGTACTAATCATGATGATTATTTACAAGAGTGTTCTATTACAAATACGAGACTACGTGCGAGGGAATACTCTGATACCACTTTAATTAGAGCCAAATACAGTGCGGACACAAAAAGCAGAAGTCAGTATTTGTATTGCTCCAAAAAACGAAACAACAAAAGCACAATAAAGTGGTGTTTTCTATGGATTTTAGTGCCGACTATAACCAAATAACTGGTATTATTAGAAAATATTTACCGGTTCTGTTTGGGAATGATTCTTTACAGAGAAGATTCTCCATGCAGGATGCGGTTTCGTGTACAGGAACTCTATGTCTATTGGAAAGTTAATCTCCCCAAGTGATTTCAGTAGTCGGACTAGGAAGAAAAGATAAAAGTTGGCTTAAAATACAGGGTTCATATAAGTGTGCAGGTTTATAAAGAGGACTCTGCCCTTTTATCTGTAAAACTGACACCTTCCAGTCTTACGCCAACAACCAACAATACATTATTAAAACATTCATCAATTGTAACAGCACATATGTCGTTTATTTTGTCCAATGTGACAGTTGCAGACTACAATATGTGGGCTGTACCACAAGACCCCTAAAAAGACGCGTTGGTGAACACTTGACCGACATTTATCACCCTAAGCAACGCAGCGTTTCTGGTGTTTCAAAACACTTTGCGGAAATGCATTACGGCAACACAAAATCAATTAAAGTTTTCCCCATAGAGAAGGTTTTCAAACCCAAGAGAGGGGGGGACTGAAGAAAATTCTTTTGAACAGGGAAGCTATGTGGATCCTTAAAATGGACACAGGATTCCCTAAATTACAGAACGGACCTGATGTATATTTACTAACCATAAACTTCCTTATTATGCTTAGTTTAACCTATTCGGTCTTTTCAAATGCATACACAAGTTATTTAATTAGAGTTTCACACTTCTGACCATGTCACAATCACACAGTGCTTCTTGCACATTTTCATGTGCACATACATTTTTTTAAATATATTTTGCTGCCTTATTTTTTGTCTTTTGACATACTTATATCTTGTGACCTGCCTTCCTAGCCCATGTGGACACCTGTAACATATGGTGTGTGCACACCAAGAATGAACAACCGGTCACGTTTTCCAATGGGGCCCATTTATGTATACTTTACTCCATGTCCGTTTGCCTCTATGAATGGATAAACATGATTTGCATTTAGAGCAGAGCAGTAATATGGGATTTGTATCAATTTAAGATGATTATTAGAATATAATTTATTACATAAATTAGTTGCAACATTCCTAATATATCTTTCCACCATCTGGGTTTTTGACTCCGATGTGCTTCACAAACGCATAATGAAACCAACTATGCACCGCCCATTTGAAAACCAAGAAGGGGTTAATTTTTCCTCTATGTCCACACACTTTTCTTACACCTGATCTATAAAACAGACCCATTATATCAGGAGAGTAGCTATGAGTAAGAACTGAGAAGTTTGAAATGCGTAAACATTCTCTGCCCGGGATTTTAAACACTTGTTTTACCATGTTTTGATACCAATAAACAGCATTTCATTTTTATATTCTATCGTGTGCTGGACCCTTCACTATTTTCCTCTCCATATTGTCCCCAACCGGGGTGTACAGTTCACATCCAAATTCTAGAGAGCCCTGTGCAATCTGCTAGATGTGAAGCTGGACTTCTCTTCTGCCTATCACCCACAGTCTAATGGTCAATTGAAGAGGACAATCAAATATTAGAGAATTACCTTGGTCATTTTGTTTCTGTCCAACATGACAATTGGGTACAACTTCTGCCTTGGGCAGAATTCTCCTACAATAACTATACAAGTGAGTCTACTGCCTCTTATCCTTTCTACATTGTGTACAGCCAGAATCCACGAGTTCCTCTTCCTGTGCCAGCCATGACTCAAGTAGAGGCAGCTAATTCTTAATTTGGGACTTTCTTTCACATCTGTCAGCAAACCAAGTCTGCGATCCTTCAGGCAGTTAATCGCATGAAAAGGCATGCCGATAGAAAAAGAATGGTTCAGGGGCATGGCGGTGTGAGGACGCGTTCCACTGGAGCTCCGGACTCACCACACAGAAAATCGCCCAAAAGGGCTTACTTACTGGTCCTCGGCTTAAGATGACGAAGGAGAGAAGCCGCAAGACCCTCCCGGTCACTCCTGGCACCTTGTCCATCGGCAGGTACCTTCAGTCCACGCTGGATGGAAACTCGCCGCGGTGCTCTTCCACTCCTCCTGCAGGCCGCACCCAGACTCCTCTGCTTCGTGGATACTCGCCGCCTCCTTCCTCCTGTGGTCAGGCACAGACCGACAGCTACTCTCGGGTTCCTGGAGCTGACATGGCGACGCCGGAGAGAGGTCAGTGCTCTGCAGACTCCCCAGGGTCGGCTCCTCCGGTCCTGGTAGAGGACTTTCCCCCCATACAGCGCCAGTCAGTACCCAGGCAGGTTGTGGATCACATGGCCCCGCCAGGCAGGGCGGTCTCGGCGCCATCTTTTCTTGCCGTCCCGCGGCAGTCTCCCCCACAGGACTGGCTGCTGAGTCAGGGGACACCTGCTATTTTAACGGGGTCGCTTGCCCCGTCAGCGGGATCAGGGGAACATCAGTCAGCCCCTTCTCAGGGTCCCCCGCTCTCCATTGAACGGACCCTGGCGGAACTTTGGGAAATGGTGAGGGTGTTGCCCACCAAATCCGATTTGGATCTATGCCTCTCCCGGCTGGAGGAGAAGCAAGACAAGGCCATTGGCGCTCTTTTACAGGATGTGCGTGCTCTGACCGCGAGAGTGGATATGTTGGAGCGCCAGAACTCCATATGCTCCTTGGACATCTCTGTCCTTTCACAGTCCTTGGCCACTCAAGCTTCGCAAATGCGGGACTTTTCTTTACACTTGGATGATGTCGAAAACAGGGGGAGACGTAACAACTTGAAGTTGAGAGGCATATCGGAATCTGTACCCACGGATGGCCTCTATGATGCAGTGACGCATATCTTTAATAAGCTCCTGGACCACCCACATGATATGGCCATTGAAATGGACAGGGTGCACAGGCTGGCGGGCCCCCGGGCTAGAGATGGTAACCGTCTGCGGGACGTTATATGTAGAGTAAATTTTTACAAACAAAAAGAGGAGATTGCCCGGAGAGCTTGGGAGAAGGGGGCCGTTCCCTTCAATGGTTCCAAGATTACCATCCTGCCGGATGTCTCCAGACTGACACTTTCCATGCGCGGGATTGTCCGCCCCTTGCTGGAGGCGACCAAGGCGACCAAGGCGGCGGGAGCTACTTAAAGATGGGGCCACCTCTTCCACCTCATCCTTCGCAGACATGGGCAATCGTTTGCGGTCCGGTCTCCGGATGACCTAGAGGAGGCCTTTCATTTTTTGGAGATCTCACCGGTGCGGTTACCGGATTGGACTGAACCCCCGGCACCGTTCTTTATTAGAGGAGGCCCATATCCTGATTTTGTTCATCCTATCCCACCTCGCTCCGGAGTTGTGCTGACCGAGCTCCGGTCCTCAGAGTGGCGATCCCCACACAGAGACTGAGCTTCTGCTTCCTTCCTGTGTTTCCTTGTGCCTCTCACGGGGACACTGGTTATGGTTGGACGTTAATTGCATTTACCTTCCTTTTTTCGCAGGGTCCTTCAGGAGATGCAGAGGACGGCGCTGATGGTGTTTTTGAAGGGGACATATGTACAGGATGCGGGTCTGGGGTATTATTCAGTGGGGGATGCTCATTTGTTCAGTCCAGCGGGGGAGGGTAGGTTTCTGCAATAGTTTACCGGGTGGGTCCGGGGTTTCACTGAGCTCAATTTGTGATTTCTAGTTTATTGCTGTATCTTTGAAGATTTGTTTGTCGTATCGCTGCCTTTCTTCGTTCCCCATTAGGGTTCCGTGTTGCTGTGTCGTGGTCGGAGGGTATTTTTCCATCTGAGGACGACATAGCTCACGCTGAGTTGTTTAGGGGTTTTGTACTCCGCTATTAGAGGGACTCTGTTCTTCTGCAGCTCGGGTACTTCTGTCCCTGTATAGGGGGTTTTCTTTTTCTTTCTTTCTTTCCCTTTCTGTCTCTGTCTTCTCTTCCATATCCTATCATGACTGACATGACCATTGTCTCCCTAAATGCACAGGGTCTGAATAACCCGCAAAAGAGGTCCTCCATTCTCCGTCTTCTCTGGAAGAAAAAAGTGCATGTGGCATTTCTATAAGAGACTCACTTTCAGGTTGGCATACCGAAACTCACGGATTCCCATTATACAGAGGCGTATCATAGTGTGTCCCCTGATTCTAAGACCAAGGGGGTTTCCATCCTGATTTCACGCTCTCTCCATTGGGACAATGTGAAGACTCGCACAGATGGAGCGGGACGGTACCTCTTCGTGAAGAGTAAGTTGGATAACACTCTGAACACACTGGTATTGTACTATCTCCCTAACACTGGTCAAGTCGCATTCTTGGAGAGGGTTCTGGTGGATTTGGATGACTTTCTGGAAGGCAGTCTAATATTGGGGGGGATTTGAATTCCACCTTAGATCCTGTATTGGATTCCTCATGAGGGCATTCCTCTTTATCCAGGCCAGCTCACCGTCGTATCCGTCGGCTGTTGCATGAGCATCAGCTCATTGATACGTGGCGGCTCCTCAATCCATCGACCAAAGACTACACGTTCTTTTCGGCTCCCCACAACACATATTCCCGAATAGACTACCTTTTTCTAAGCCATTCTCATCTTCCCTGCCTCACTTCTGCCTCCATTGACGACATTACACTTTCTGATCACGCTCTTATTACTCTTACCCTCACTCGCCCAACGGTCCGCCCTCGCTCCTGGCAGTGGCACTTGAATGAGTTGCTCCTGCAGGACTCGACGGTGGTATCAGACATTCGCAGGGAACTGGTGGAGTATTTTGCCATGAATGCTTCGCCGGACGTTGACCCTTTTTGCATTTGGGAGGCACATAAATGTGTGGTGCGCGGTTCCTTTATTCGAATTGGTTCCAAACTAAAGAAGCAGCGGACGGCACACCTCCTGGACTTATTGTCCCATATACACAGTTTGGAACAGTCCCATAAGGTATCCCAGGATCGGGTTGTGGGGGCGGAGCTGGGGCAGTTGAGAGTGCAGGTCCGTTCGCTCTGTCTTTCCAAGGCTAGGGCCTCCTAAGTTAAGTGCCGGCGGCATTTTTACGAATTTAGTAACAAACCGGATGGACCTTGGCGCGGGCACTTAGGAAAGCATGTTCTCACACTTATGTCCCCCACGTTCAAAGCTCACACAATAGGCGCCTGCAGCTCCCACAAGACATCTCGGAGGCCTTCCATGCCTATTACCACTCTCTTTTTAATCTCCCTCGGGCACCTTCTTCTCCGGATGGCGTCAGCCACTTGGAAAAGATTGAGACGTATCTGCGGTCCTCGGGGGATGAAATGTATCCCTCCGGAGGCTATTGCTGCCCTGGAGGCTCCTATTTCCTTGGAAGAGTTGTCTTGGGAACTGATGAGCTCGCCTGCGGGGAAAGCACCGGGCCCGGATGGCCTGCCTTTGCAATATTATAAGGTTTGCTCAGATCTGCTCTCGCTCCATTTCCTACACGCCATCAATTCACTCACGGAGGGGAGTACCCTTCCTCAAGACACATTGAGGGCCCACATCACAGTGACACCCAAAGAGGGGAAGGACCCATCCATGTGCCAAAATTATCGCCCCATTTCTTTGTTAAATGTTGATCTAAAGCTATTTGCTAAGATTCTGGCCCATAGGATGTCCCCACTACTACATACTGTGATACATAATGACCAGGTGGGCTTCATGCCCCTCAGTGAAGCACGAGATAATACTACTCGTGCAATTAACCTAATGTATCAAGCGACTGTCTCGGCCCTTCCCACTTGCTTTCTGACGACGGATGCGGAGAAGACCTTCGACAGAGTCAATTGGGATTTTATGCTGGCCACTTTGCGGTATGTGGGATTGGGCGCACATATGTTGAAATAGATTTCGGGTCTCTACTTCTCCCCATCGGCTCAGGTTAAGGTCAACGGATACTTCTCCTCCTCACTCGCTATCTCCAATGGTACGAGACAGGGTTGTCCCTTGTCCCCTTTAATTTTCATTTTATGTTTGGAGCCCTTTTTGTGCCATATTCGCTCCAATCCGGATATATCGGGTGTAGCTTTGGGAGGAAGGTCCCATAAGGTCGCTGCTTATGCGGATGACCTGCTCTTTCTCACTGCTCCCAGTATCTCCTTACCCAACCTGATGGCGGAGCTGGATAGATACTCGAAATTGTCCAACTTTAAGATCAACTACCAGAAGTCGGAGGCTCCTAATATCTCGCTGCCCCAGGCTCTGGTGGATGATTTGTTTGAGACCTTGTCCTTTAAATGGGCTAGAGATTCGCCTAAATATTTGGGGGTCCGGCTTCCCAGTGATCTGTCTCGCCTTTATGCGGTGAACTTCCTTCCGCTACTTCAACGTGTAAAGAGCGATTTGGATTCTTGGACGATGGGCACCTTTACTTGGTTTGGCAGGTGTGCCATATTTAAAATGAATATTTTGCCACGGATCTTGTATCTCTTTCAGGCGTTGCCGGTACACATCCCACGCCCATTCTTTCAAGCTCTGCTGTCCCTACTCCACAAGTTCATATGGGTGGGGAAACCCGCGCGTATTGCTCGATCTATGCTTTTTCGTGCTAAGTGTGAGGATGGCGTTGGTCTCCCGGACTTTGTTTCCTACCATGCGGCCTCTCACTTGACACGAATTTTGGACTGGTTTAGGCACGCTGAGATTAAAGAGTGGGTGTCCCTGGAACAGGCCTTTCTTGAAGTTCCTTTGCAGGCCTTAGCTTGGTTGGGCAACCACGTTCCCCTGTCGGCGCGGACACACCCGACTATTGGGCAAACACTGGCGGTTGCGTCACGGCTCTTTCCCTGGAAAGAGATTTCTCTGTCTCCCTCTCCCTTGTTTCCCATCTTGGGCAATCCTGCTTTCCCACCGGGGCGGAAAGGGGGGCCCTTTCAGCTCTGGTTAAAGGTAGGTAAGGGACGTGCCGCACACTTTATGCAGGATGAGACGTGAATGTCTAGCGCACAATTGGAGTCTTTGTCTGATCCTGTCTCATTTACTACGTGGCAGGTCACCCAGTTGAGACACTTCCTCGCGTCCCTTACTAACTCATAGGCATACTCACGAGATAGTTCCCATTTCGAACTCCTTTGCACGGGCACGGTGCGTCACTCGTTGGCCAGACTTTATGCTCTCCTGATCTCACCATCCGATTTGTCCACTCTGGCCTACTTCCTAAGTTGGGAGAGGGACTTGGGTTTTACGTTCACTACGGAGCATAAGGACCGCTTGTTCACTATGACGCATAAATCCTCTATGGCTAGCAGATTTCAGGAGGCAGGGTTTAAGGTCCTGTTGAGATGGTATAGAGTGCCTTCCAGATTGCATGCGATGATACCTGCGGTCTCGCCGTTGAGTTGGAGATGTGGTGACCATGTGGGTACAATTCTGCACATTTTTTGGGAGTGCCTGCTCTGATTTCTGGTCTGAGGTGTGGCGCATTTCCTCAAAATTCACGGATTTCCTCTTTCCAAGATCTCCAGGTTTCTTACTGCTCCATCTGTGTGATGTGCCATTATCCACGTATCGACGCTCAGTGGTTCGCCACATGGTGAATGCAGCTAGAGTGCGTCCCCGCGCTGTGGAGACAAACTTGCCCTCCATCGGTGGGCATGTGGTTCAGCAAAATCCAGGAGATTATGAGAATGGAGGACCTCACGGCATCAATGAGAGGATCCCACGCCAACTTTCTTAAAACATGGCGTGTTTGGATTCGGTTTCAATCCTCTGTGGAGTACAGGACCATCAAGGCCTCTTGAGCATAATCCCTAGGCCCATTACGTCAGGTCAGTTCTCTCTCTTTCCCTTTTTCCTTTCTGTCCCCTCTTCTCCTTTGTTTCTCTTTAGCTCCTTCCTGTTCTCTTACGGGTTATTATGCATGGCTGCAGGTTCAGGGTGCATACAAGAGTTTCTCTATCAATATTGATTCCGACTGTACGTTGCTATTCTTTGTGTTCTTTGCACTTCTTGTACACTCCATATGCTGGCCTGTGGGCCGATGTCAGTGCTGTTTATGTCTGCACCATTGTTTTTGTATATTGAAAAACGGAAAATAAAAGAATTTAACTGGTTGCCGACACAGGACGAGTATGCTCGTCCTGAGCGGCGAGCACTTCGCGCATTAGGACGAGCATACTCGTCCTGTGTGACAGCCGTCCCTGCGCGCGTCTGTGCGCGCGATCGAGAGCGGGGCAACGGCTGTAATACACAGCCACGGCCCCGCTCTGACAGCGGAGAGGAGAGAAACATCTTCTCTCCGCTGTTAACCCTTTGAACGCCGCGATGACAGCTGATCGCGGCGTTCAAAGAGAGGGGACTGCACATTGATCGCGTCACAGAAAATAACTGTGACGCGATCAAAGCCCACAACTCATATGGCCAGACAGCCCAGGGTCCAGTGAAGGACCCCAGGGCTGTCTGAACATATTTCCTGTTGTTAGGGCATACTGAGGTATGTCCTAACAACTGCCTGTGTACAATCAGTAACAGGCTAATGTACTGGCATATAAATCTATGCCAGTACATTGCAGTTACAAAATAAAAGTCAAAATCACAAATCCCTTTATGGGATTAAAAAAAAAAAGTTAAATGAATGTAAAAAAAAAATAATGGTAAATAAATAAATAAAAAGTAAATAAAATACACAGAAACACACATTTTTTATAATAAATCAACTTTTTAAAATATAAGTCCCAAAACATGAAATAATATAGACATATTTGGTATCGCCACGACCGTAACAACCTGTACAACAAATGTATGACATTATTTATGATGATCGGGGTATGGTGTAAAAAAAATAAATATTAAAACTGCTGCGCAATTGCTTTTTTTCTGCATTTTAATCTAATTACAAATTTATAGAAATTAAATGATAATGTATTTGTACCAAAAAATGGTACGTACATAAAGTACAACTCGTCCCGCAAAAAACAAAGTCTCATACAACTACGTCGTACAAAAAATAAAAGCGTTATGAGCGTCGGGATGCAAAGAGGGAAATGTAAAAAAAATTGCTCTGTCCTCAAGGCCAAAATTGGCCGTGTCCTTAAGGGGTTAAAAAAGAAAAAGAACGGTTCTTCCTCAATTTTCTCCCAGAGTCAAGGTCTGACTATCCTCAAGAAACATTAGTCTCAAGATGCCTTCTCATAAATTCGCTCCCAAATTCCTCTGCCCTTTTTAAGTCTTGCAACAAATAAACCATGTGTCCTATAAGCTTCGGCTGCCTTCTACTCTCAAGATTCCCAACTCGTTCCATGTGTCCCTCCTAAAGCCTGTGGTTCTGAACTGCTACAGTAAATCTAGCTCTGCAGTCGCTCCCAGTGGTTCTTCTGATGTCTTCGAGGTGAAGGAGATTCTAGACAACAAGAGAGTAGGAGGAAAGACTTTCTATCTGGTGGACTGGAAAGAGTTTGGTCCTGAGGAGAGGTCTTGGGAGCCAGAAGAGAGCGTTAATGCCCCTACCCTCATTAAAAAATTCCTCTCACGCTCTGGACCCAAGAAGAGGGGGCGCAAGTGGGGGTACTGTAATGGTCGCGGACCGTAGACCTCTGACTTCTCCCACCTCCCGGTGGCCGCGATCGCAGACCTCTGACTTCCTGCCGGCGTCTCCCTCCCTGGAGACCCCAGCACACATGGCCGTACTGCTCTGTAGTGTCCTCTAGGGTGCGCACGCGCGCTCTCCCCGTCCTTAAAGGCACATGTAAAAAGTTCCCTAACCAATCCCCAGATCACCCTGGACTATAAAAAGGGCTCTGCCATTTCACTCCTTGCCTGAGCATTGTTGTCTACCCATGTTCGTATAGCAAATGGTCCCTTAAATGTAACCTGTTCCCAGTGTTCTCGTATCCTCCTCCCCGTATCCTGTAACTGTGTTTGTTCCTGAGCTAAAGTCTAGTGTTGGAGTCGTGTTGTGTCATCTGCCACGTCCAGTGTGATCTGCTACATCCTGTGTCATCTGCCACGCCAAGCATCATCTGTGCCATGAATCATCTGTGTCACAGCGTCAGCTACACCTCTGTCTGTCTGGACTCTTACAGGTACTCTTGTGCTAAGGCTTTTTGCATAGA
This sequence comes from Rhinoderma darwinii, assembly GCF_050947455.1. NCBI lineage: Eukaryota > Metazoa > Chordata > Amphibia > Anura > Rhinodermatidae > Rhinoderma > Rhinoderma darwinii. Next base: position 95,762,704 of record NC_134689.1, on the reverse strand, counting down.
CTGTTGTTTGGTCAGCAGCCACTCCGCTACGGCGGAACGGTCCAGTGGGTCCACATACCCCAGGGTCGTGAAAATTAGTGCCATGTGTTTCTCAGGCCTGTGTATGTCTTCTGTCTCCCCTGCCTTGATCTCTGCTCAAAGTCTTAGCCACTCCAGTCTCTGCCGGCCTGAGCATGCAATATTTATTACTACTAAAACAATGCGTCTTCACTTTTTCAGGGCCCTCAGAATGCACCCTTAGGCTATGTTCACCGCGTCGCAAAACTCGGCAAAAACGGCCCGAGAACGCCTCCCATTGATTTCAATGGGAGGCGTCGGCGTCTTTTTCCCGCGAGCAGTAAAACTGCCTCGCGGGAAAAAGAAGCGACATGCCCTATCTTCGGGCGCTTCCGCCTCTGACCTCCCATTGAATTCAATGGGAGGCAGAGAAAGCGTATTTCGCGCTGTTTTATGCCCGCGGCGCTCAATGGCTGCGGGTGAAAAACGGTGCGAAAATCGGCGTGCAGGGAGAGGAAAATCTGCCTCAAAGTTCCAAACGGAATTTTGAGGCAGATATGCCTCCCCCAAAATACTCCGTGTGAACATAGCCTAATGCTGAAAATACCCTGAGATGTAGTGGGTGTTGTTGTAAGTGTAAGGCCTTATTCCAGTATTATTTTGTGCCATGAATGAGGTTGCTAATTGTGGCCTTCACAATAATTATTTATAAACCAATATATGTCTCCACTTCAAAAATAGTGATACACATCAATATAGACACATGATGTCCAAAAATATACGTTATTAGTCCATAGACATGGATACCCCCAAAGAAAACAAATATATATACAAAGATTGAAACGTAATTAAAATAGAATCCTCTGAGACCATCAGCTGTATACCAAAAATGCTGTTAAAATTATTATGCAAATTTCCAAGAAAGGTAATCACCCCCTCATAACCAAATATAAAGTCAATGAATTATGACACCTTACAGGGACTAAATAATACAACCATACAGTGAACAAAAGATACTACATCTTGTACAGAGACTGAATAATACCACCATGCAGTTACCAAAGGATACTAAACCTTGTACAGAGATTGAATAACACCACCATACAGTGAACAGAAGATACATCTTGTACAGAGACTAAGTAATACCACCCTACAGTGAGCAAAAGATACTACACCTTGTACAGAGCCTGAATAATACCGTCATGCAGTCACAAAAACATAGTACACCTTCTACAGAGACTGAGTAGTACCACCATACAGTAAATAAAATAAACTACACCTTGTACAGAGACTGAATAATACCGCCATACAGTGAACAAAAGATACTATACTTTGAATAGAGACTGAATAATGCCGTCATGCAGTAACCAAAAGATAGTACACCTTCAACAGAGACTGAGTAATACCCCCATGCAGTCACCAAATGTTACTATACTTTGTACAAAGACTGAATAATACAACCATACAGTGAACAAAAGATACTAAAACTTGTACAGTCTGAATAATACTGCCACACAGTGAATAAAAGATACTACACCTTGTACAGAAATCGAGTAATACCACCATTCAGTAATCAAAAGATACTACACCTTGTATAGTGTTACAGCTGCAACCGCGGACCGCCGCTCACCTCCGTCTGAGGTTTGCGACCACAGACACCTGGCCGCTTGCCAGCATCTCCCTCCTAGGAGACGCCAGCTCGTGCGGCCATCCTACCCTGCACTGTCTGTTAGTGTGTGCGCATGCTCTCTTCCCCAGCCTTAAAGGGCGCATGCTTACTAAAAATTCCCTATCCAATCCCCAGATCACCCTGGACTATAAAAAGGGCTCCACCCCTTCAATCCTTGCCTGAGCATTGTTGTTGTCTACCCACGTTAGTTCTGCAAATGGTCCCTTAGTTGCATCCTGCTCCCAGTGTTCCCGTGCCCTGCTTCCTGTATCCCGTGCTGTGTTTGTGCCTTATCTAGTGTTAGAGACGTGCTATCTGCAACGCCTGCTGTCATACACCACGTCTGGTGTCATCTGCCATGCCTGCTATCATACACGTCTGGTGTCATCTGCCACGCCTGCTGTCATAAGCCACGTCTGGCTCCACCTGCCGCATCAAGCTCCATCCGTGCCAAAACCTCTGCTACTGTCTGGACTCTTACAGGTACCCTTGTGCTAGGACTTTGCATAGACTTTATATAGACTGTGATTTGGCCAGCTGCCACTCCACTATGGCGGAGCGGCCTAGTGGATCCACATACCCCGAGATCGTGAAAGTACGCTCAGGTCAACCCAAGACTGTGTTTCAAGTAATACAAACGCATGTGCGTAACCTGCGTGCACTCCAGGATCAGTTCCTACTGGCAGTAAGTTCTATTATGACCCGTCTGGATCATCCTCCTGCTCCTCCTCTGGATGCTGTTGCTGTTCCACCGCCTGTTACCCCTCCTGCCTGTTTCAGATGCACAGATTCGTTACTTCTACATCCTAGCTATGACGGAGATCCTAGAACATGTAGAGTATTCATTAATCAATGTACCTTCCACTTTAGACTGTGTGCTCATCACTTTCCTCCTGACTAAGGTTGCGATCCGCGCGTCGAGGTGCTCTATTTCCAGGTGTCAAATTTACCAACTATCATGTCCTCTACAGGTATGTTGACCTATACACGTGTGTACTAATAGGGACTTTGATACTATGTACCACATTAACGTAGCGATACTAATATCTTATCACACTATTTAAAGTGTCCTGCATGCTGGTGTACTACGAGCATAATGTATATCTAATTGCACTCTGAGCAATGTATATATTGCTATCTGTGAGGAATCGTTATTACTTGCTATGGTTAATGACGAAATATGGTATGACACCTGGTTGATTTTATTGTTTTATATGTCTGAAGTATATACTTGTAGGGGGGTTATTTTTGTACAAATGTGTAATAAATAAATTCTATTTAATAAATTGAATCTGTGTGATATCAAGATGTTTCTTTTTAGTTAAATATATATGGATATTGTGATGTCTTGAGAAAAATACATTTGTTGAAAATATATATAGGTTATAATGCTCATCTCTTTCCCTCTGATGAGGCCAAGGTAGCATTCATCATTTTGCTTCTCGTTGGCAAGGCCCTGGCTTGTGCGAACCCCATCTTGGAACGGGTGGACCTGAAATTCTCGGACCTAGCATTATTTTTAGAGACTTTCCATACAGTGTTCAAAGAGCCAGGTTGAACATACTATGCAGCTGCTACTCTGCTAACCCTCAAGCAAGAGCAGTCGACGGTAGGCGTATATGCCATCTCTATTCCGTACACTGGCGGCGGAGTTAGGATATGTGCACACGACCTCTTTTCAGACGCAATGGAGGCGTTTTACGCCTTGAATTATGCCTGAAAGGACGGCTCCAATACGTCGGCAAACATCTGCCCATTGCTTGCAATGGGTCTTACGATGTTCTGTGCAGACGAGCTGTCATTTTACGCGTCGCTGTCAAAATATGGCGCGTAAAATGACGGCTCGTGAAAAGAAGTGCAGGACAATTCTTGGGACGTTTTTGGAGCCGTTTTCTCATAGACTCTATTGAAAACAGCTCCAAAAACGGCCGTAAAAAACGCAGTGAAAACGCAGTGAAAAACGCCGCGAAAAACGCGTGTTGCTCAAAAAACGTCTGAAGATCAGGAGCTGTTTTCCCTTGAAAACAGCTCCGTATTTTCAGACGTATTTTGTTAATCGTGTGAACATACCCTTAGAGTGGAAAAATGAGGCCTTGGTGGCAACCTTTTGGCAAGGAGTGTCCACACACATCAAAGACAAGCTAGCAGCTCATGATCTTCCTTCCACTCTGGATGCCCTTATCCTGTTGACAACCCGGGTCGACATGATGATCCAGGAACGTGCTCAGCAGGTTTGGCGGGAGAGAGGTTTCTACAGAACGGCACCCTAGTTCCAGAGACGCCTATGGCCTTCCCCTGTCGTTACACCAAAGAAACCTATGCAGGTGCACAGAATAAAATTGGCCAAGCAGGAGAAACAGTTCAAACGCTCCTCAGGTTTGTGTCTGTATTGTGTCCTCAAAGGCCATTTTGTGCGCCAATGTCCACAAAAATCCGGGAGACTCCAGCACCTAGGGTTGGTTGGAGAGACAACCCTAGGTGGAATGGCGCCAAACGCCAAATCATCTCCCAAATGATATATTCCTGTAACTATTGTCTTTGGAGAAAGATCGCACACCTCCTCTGCCTATCTGGATTCTGGAGCGGCTGCAAATTACATCCAGCAGGATCTAGTGGATCGCCTGCAGCTACCCACGGTTCCTCTGGAGAGACCTCTGGCTGTTGCCTGTGAATGGTCTGTTAGGAAACGTCCGTCCCTTTAAGATTACCATGACTACTAGTCTAGCTTCTGGACGGTTCTGGTTTTAATTGTTGAGCCTATTCCACTTCTCTGTCTTTCTTCCTATCAGAATGAAGGGTGGAGTATTTAAAGGTGGGTTGTTTCTGTTTTCTTTGCTTGTGATTTTCCTGGTTTCCCTGTGTTTGATCAAGCTACTGACTATACCCTGTACCTTTGACTATTTGCACTTTTTGGAACGGGAACTCGGCTTGTCTCTGGATTACCCTTTGTTTACTGATTTGGACTTTCTGCTCCCGGCTGGTTTTGACCTCTGCAATCCCCGATAGCCACTAGCTTTCTGATTAGGGCTTTCTGTATACCCTCAAGCTGTCTTGTTTTCTGCTCTGGTATTGCCTGCATTGCACCTCTTATCCAACACTGAACTCTGTTAAAACAACCTGGGTTCTATGCTGCAAAGTCCAACCTGCTTTGCGGTGGGCTCTGGCTAAAACCATAGAGTAGCCTTAGAATCTGCTGATTAGAGTTGTGATGGATTTGGGGTTGCAGATTTATGTGCACGCTCATTTCTGACAGTCTCCAGCAGCCTTTGGGGAATTGCTCATCTAGCAATTCTATAAACTTCCACCCTGGGAATTGCTCAACTTTGTGATTCCTTTACATAAACACAAGCCTTTAATATGATCTGTTTTCACAATGAAACCTATGCAAGCCCTGGTGGAACAGGGGCACGATTTGACTCAGCTGGTACAAGGTCTGGCCGTAAGGATTGAACATCATGAAACTGCGCAGGCCCAAGCAGTCGTACCAGTCGCAACTCCGGTTGAACCTAAAGTGAACCTACTGAATCGTTTTTTTGGTGATCATAAGTTTTTTGTTAATTTTCGGGAGAGTTATATGTTGTATTTTCGACTAAGATGTTTCCCCTCTGGAACTGAGCGGCAGCGAGTTGGTTTTGTCATTTCACTTTTGCAGGGAGATCCTCAAACCTGAGCCTTTTCCTTGAGACCTGATGCCCCTGAACTTTTTTTTGTGGAGATCTTTCTTGAGGCCTTAGGTTTAATATATGGAGGACCAGATATCACTGCAGTGGCTGAGGCCAATCTGTTATCTCTCCAGCAAGGACGGCGTCCTGTCAAAGATTATTGCTTGGAATTTAGAAGGTGGTCCATCTCTTCACAGTGGAATGATGCTGCACTCTGATGTCAATTCTGCCGAGGCCTTTCTGAAACCTTAAAAGATCTCCTAATAAATTACCCTCCGTCCTTTACTTTAGAGGATACCATGACTCTTGTTGTGCGTCTGGACCGACGACTACGAGAGCACAGAAATGAAAGATCGGCAATGGCCTCTCCCCTTCCTTGCACTGAGGTCCCTTCATCTGATGCGCAAGAGCCCATGCAGTATGTCTTCTCAAGAAAGGAGGCTTTTTCAGAAATGCAGAGGTCTGTGTTTCTATTGCGGGGACGCTGGTCATACGCTCAAGAACTGTTCCAAACGTCCAGCTTCGGAAAACTTCAGAGCCTAGATGGTCCCCGGGAATGCCATCTGGGCAGTCAGGTTTTTCCCACATTTTCTCAAAAAATGATTTTGCCTGTTAATGTATGGTTTAATAATGTTTGTATTTCTGGTCTAGCTTTTGTAGATTGTGGTTCTGAGGCTAATTTCTTGGTTTTCCAGGTTGCAAAAAATTGGCTATCCCCCTTGTTCAGCTGAGTGCCCCGATCAAAGTATCAACTATAGATAATACCCCTCTCTCTCAGGGTCGGTCAAGTTCTCAACTCCGCCTGTAACTTTGGCAGTGGATACTTTGCATACTGAACTAATCTCTTTGTTTATCCTAGAAAATTAGCATTCTGAGGTAATATTGGGTATTCCATGGTTGCAGACATATAATCCTGTTATGATTGGGTAAAAGCAGATTTGATTGAGTGGAATTCTAAACGTTATGATCCTTGCATGTCTTTGTCTACTACTAACGTATCTTGCAACGTTCGCCAGAGTGTATTCAAGACTTTGAGGATGTCTTTTCTGGAATCGGTTGTGAATCTCTCCCTCCTCATAGGCCGTATGACTGCCCCATTGTTCTTCTCCCTAATGCTAAGCTGCCTAAAGGGCAGATTTATAATCTTTCTGCTCCGGAATGACAAGCCATGAAAGATTATATTAAAGGTAGTCTCCGAAAGGGTTATATTCGTCCATCTACTTCTCCGGTGGGTGCAGGTTTTTTCTTTGTTGAAAAGAAAGATGGCGGTTTAAGACCCTGTATCGACTACCGTGAATTAAATAAGATTACTGTTAAGAATCAGCATCCTCTTCCACTCATCCCGGACCTGTTTAATCAGATCTCAGGAGCCAGGTGGTTCTCTAAACTGGATTTACGCGGGGCCTACAATTTGGTTTGTATCCACAGAGGGGATGAGTGGAAGACAGTGTTTAATACTCCAGATGGTCATTATGAGTATTTGGTCATGCCCTTTGGTTTAAGTAATGCTCCAGCGGTTTTTCAGAACCTGGTTAATGATATTTTCAGAAATTTTATTGGACGCTTTCTGGTTGTGTATCTGGATAATATTCTTGTGTTTTCTTCCGATTGGTCCTCTCATGTTCAACATTTAAGATCTGTCCTTCAAGTGCTGAGGGAAAATTGTCTTTACGCAAAATTTGAAAAATTTATTTTTGGAGTTCAGGAAGTTAATTTCTTGGGGTATGTTCTTTCTCCTGATGATTTTCGTATGGACTCCGCTATAGTTCAGGCGGTTCTTGATTGGGTCCAAACCACTTCACTAAAAGCTCTGCAGAGGTTCTTGGGTTTTGCCAAATATTACTGAAAATGTATTCATAATTTTTCCTCTATTGCCAAACCTTTGAAGGATCTTACGAAAGTGGGTTCTGACCTTGTAAATTGGAAGCCTAGTGCGGTCTCCGCCTTTGAAACCTTAAAACAGTGTTTTATAAAAGCGCCTGTACTTGTTCAACCACACCTTTCTAGCCCCTTTATTGTTGAGGTTGATGCCCCAGAAATAGGTGTGGGGGTTGTGTTGTCTCAAGGATCTACTGCATTGACTAATTTGCGGCCCTGTGCTTTTTATCCTCGCAAATTTTCCGCTAACTGAGAAAAATTATGATATAGGTAATCGTGAGCTTCTTGCTATTAAGTCGGCATTTGAAGAGTGGCGCCACTTTCTGAAGGGGGCTAGACATCAAATTACTGTGCTGACTGACGATAAAAAACCTGACTTTTTTACAATCAGCCAAAACACTCAATCCCGGACAGGATAGGTGGGCCTTGTTCTTCACCAGACTTTATTGTAACCTACAGACCCGGGTCCAAAAACGTCAGGGCCGACGCCTTATCTCGAAGTTTCTGTTCCTCACAGGTCCCCGACATTCATCCTGAAACTATTTTATTTAAGGGGATAGTGGTTTCTGCAATATCGCCTGATCTTGTAACTGAGATTAAAAAATGTCAGCAACTCGCTCCGCAAAACATTCCTGTTGGAAGATTATTTGTCCCTCCTCAGTTCAGATTTAGTTTGCTCAATGAGTTACATGATTCAGTTTTGCGTAGTCATCCAGGGATAACTGGTACTAAAAAATTAGTCTCTTGCCTCTACTGTTGGCCGTCTATGTCTCGTGATGTGAGTCCCTATGTTTCTGCTTGTGATGTCTGCGCTCGCGCTGACTCCTCGTGTTCGTCCCATTGTCTGTTCCGCAGAAACCTTGGTCTATGGATTTTATCTATGGATTTTTTCACCGATTTGCCTCCGTCTGAATTGAAAACTGTCATTTGGGTTGTGGTGAACTGGTTCAGTACAATGTGTCATTTCATTCCTTTGCTTCAACTTCCTGATCCAAAACTCTGTCTAAATTATTTATTGAGCAGGTAGTCTGTCTGCATGGTATTCCCTAAAATATTGTCTCTGATAGAGGTGTACAAATTGTGACTAACTTCTGGAGCTTCTGGTACTTGGTGTACAGTAATCGTTCTCTTCTGCTTTTCACCCTGAGACTAATGGTCAAACCGAGTGCTTTAATCAAATATTGAAACTATATCTTAGGTGTTATGTTGCGGATAATCAAGCTGAATGGGTCTCGTATCTTCCACTAGCAGAATTTGCTATAAATAATCGTCATCGTGTTTCTCTTGATACCTCATAATTTTTCTGTAATTATGGTTTTTATCCTCGTTTTGGTTCATTTTCCGCCTCTTCTAGTGATAACCCAGAGGTGGAAGTTGAATCAAATAAACTGTGCAGAATTGAACCTGAAGAACTCCCAAGTTATGCAAAAGAAAAATGCTGATAAGAAACTTACGGTGGTTCCTGTGTATAGCGTGGATCAAAAACTGTGACTTTCTGTAACGTCTATGATCACGGGCCGTCGTTCTGACTTACCCCTCGACGGCCGTGGCCATGGACCTGTGTGTTCTCTGCTGCGTCATCCTCCAGTGAGGCGCCAGCACTCACTTCTTGGTATCGAGACTGTCTTCCGGAGGGCACACACGCCCGCGCGTGCACGTTCTTAAAGGGCCAGTGCGCGCATATTGCAGGAAGTCTGCAATCAAGCCTGAATGTTACTGGACTATAAAAGGGGCTCTGCCCTCTAGTTCTTTGCCTGAGCCCTGTTCGTTACCCAAAGTTTGTCGTGCTAATGGTCTCCTAGTGTCTTCCAGTTTCCAAGTGTTCCCTGTTCCTGTATCCTGTTTCCCGTGCTATCCAGCTCTATTACCGTGCTGAGCTGTTGCCGTGTTGTGCTGCATTCCACGCCTGTTCCGCTACTCCACGTCTGACGTCTACCTGCCGCCTGGTCCCAGCCTTGCCTGCCTTGCTACTGTCCGAGTTCCTACAGGTACCCTTTCTGGACTATAGACTCTGTGCTTTACCTGTTTGGTCGGCTGCCGTCCTGCTACGCAGTACGGCCCAGTGGGTCCACACCCCGCATCGTGACAGTACGCTCAGGCCATGGACTCCACTGGTCAATTCAAGGGCATGTCACCCTCCCAAGCCATGCAGGCGGACCTGCAGGATCTCTGAGCAAGACAGGATCAACTTCTTGTGGCAGTGGACTCCATGGCACATCAGCTAGGGACACTAGCTGATTCCCTTTCTGCCTCTATGCAAGCTCCTCAGAACGACCCTCCTGCTACACCTCCTGGCATATCGGGCTCGGATCCTTGGTTCTCGCTGCCATTACCTTCTCGGTTCTATGGAGACGCAAGTTCATGCCGGGGGTTTCTGAACCAATGCTATATCCATTTTACCCTGCACGCCCGAGCATTTTCATTGGACGGAACCAAGGTCGCCTTCATCGTGTCTCTACTTGCCGGCAAGGCCCTGGCATGGGCAAACCCTATCTGGGAGCGTCATGGACCCGAGACCCAAGACTTCCAGGGGATCGTGCGGTTATTCTGGACTGTTTTCGAGGAGCCAGGACGAGTCTCATCGGCAGCCACTGCTATCTTTAACCTTCGCTAGGGGGACACGTCCGTGGGTGAATACACCATCCAGTTCCGGACCCTGGCAGGAGAACTATCCTGGAACAATGAGGCCTTGGTGGCATCCTTTTGGCATGATCTATCGCCCGAGATCAAGGACAAACTGGCTGCTCGAGATCTGCCATCCGCCTTGGACGACCTGATTCTGCTTGCCACTCGGGTGGACATAAGGCTGAGGGAGAGATCTCATGAGATTCTTCAGGAGAGACGGCCCCCTAGACTGGCACCTAACTTCCAGCAACCACTCTTGCCTCCTTCTACTGCTTTGCCCGAGGTTCCGATGCAAGTGGATCGGCTAAAACTGTCCTTCCAGGAGAAACGGCGCAGGCACACCTCTGGACTCTGTTTATATTGCGGCCTCGCTGGCCATGTCGTGCGTCTGTGTTCTCAGAAGCCAAAAAAAACCAGTGCCTAGGTTTGGTTGGAGAGACAACCCTGGGCGCCACTGCATTTAATCGAGAACTCTCCTCCAAACTGTTCATTCCCGTAACCATCATTGCTGGAGAGAGGCCCCATCCAGTCTCTGCCTACCTGGACTCTGGCTCTGCAGCCAATTTCATCTGCCAAGACCTTGTGGATCTTCTTCAGTTGCCCACTGTCCTGCTGGAAAGGCCGTTGCTTCGGTAGATGGACTGCTTTTGCCTGACCCAGTTTTGACCGTGACTAAGCCATTAACCTCTTCCCGCGCTGCTCCGCAATAGTATGTCCTGAAGAGGGGTTAGTTCCCGCATCAGGACGTACAGTTGCGGAGTAGTTCCCGGCGCACACTGTCCTAACGTACAGCGTCCGGGAACCGGGAGGTCCGCTGTCCCCGACAGCTGACACTCCAGCCTTGCCGGTCAGCAGACCATCACCGCTGATTTCGGCAATTAACCCCATAAATGCGGCGACAGATTGCTGTTGCCACATTTAAGTGGTTTGAAGCACATCGGCAGCCCCCACGAAGTGATCGTGGGGGCTACCGATGCTTGTCGTGGCAATCGGAGGTCAGACAATGACCTCCGGGTTGCCATGTACGGAAGCCTCGGAGGAGCAGCCACCGGCCGGTCCTCCGAGGCTTCCTGTCAGTGTGACTGTCACGTGTGTAGTGTAATGTATTCCAGCAGCGATCAGAGCTGCAAGTCTAAGCGTCCCCTGGTGGGACAAGTGAAAAAAGTAAAAAAAAAAGTAATACAAATGTTTGAAAAAAGTGTAAAAATAAAAGTTATAAGTTATATAAACAAACACTGCATTTTTTTCCTATAATAAGTCTTTCATTATAGGAAAAAAATGAACACGTTAAAAAAAGTACACATATCTGGTATCACCGTGTTCGTAACGACCCCAACTATAAAACTGTAATGTTATTTTTCCCGCACGATGAACACTCCCAAAAAAATCAATAAAAAACGACACCAGAATCCCTATTTTTTGGTCACCACCCCTCCCAAAATAGAGAATAAAAAGTGATCAAAAAGTCGCATTGTACCCGAAAATAGTACTGATAAAAACTACAACCCGTCCCGCAAAAAACAAGCTCTTACACAGCTTTTTTGACTGAAAAATAAAAAAGTTACGACTCTCAGAATATGGTGACACAAAAAATTAATTATTTTATAAAAAAAGTGATTTTATTGCGCAAACGCTGCAAAACATAAAAAACCTATATACATATGGTATCGCCGTAATCGTATCAACCCGCAGAATAAAGTAAAATTGTAATTTATAGTGCACGGTGAACGCCGCAAAAAATAAACTAAAAAGACATTGTCAGAATTGATTGTTTTTGGTCAGCCGACTTGCAAAAAAATTTAATAAAAAGTGATCAAAAAAAATCGCATGTACCCCAAAATGGTAACAATTTAAAGTACAGATTGTCCCGCAACAAATAAGCCCTCACGCAGCTCCGGTGGTGAAAAAATAAAGAAGTTCTGGCTCTCAGAATATGGCGATTCAAAATGTGCAGTGTTTTCTAAAAGCGGGTAACATCCGACACCATTTATCAGTGGGACACCGGCCACACATCTATGAATTATTATTTATTTACCGCATTATTATACCCTCTTATTATGCCCTGATGTTCTCCGCACAGATTACATATGCCCCCACATTCTAAACTGAAATACCAGCGAAACCCAAAACAGAAAAACTACCAAGCAAAATCTGCGCTCCAAAAGCAAAATGGTGTCCCTCCCTTCTGAGCCCTGCAGCGTGCCCAAACAGCAGTTTGCGTCCACATATATGGCATCGCCATACCCGGGAGAACACGCTTAACGTTTTATGAGGTATTTGTCTTCAGTGGCACAAACTGGGTACAACATATTATGCACTAAAATGGCATATCAGTGGAAAATTGCAATATTCACACCATCCACTGTGCATTAACCCCTTTGCGCACTATGACTTAATAGCACGTCATGATGCGGGGGTTGATGTATGGAGCAGGCTCACGTGCTGAGCCCGCTCCATACGCTGCGGGTGTCAGCTGTGTATTACAGCTGACACCCGGGACAAACGGACAGGAACAGCGATCGCGCTGTTACAGGTGTCTGTAAAAATAACAATATACTGCAATACATTAGTATTGCAGCATATTGTACCCATGATCCAATGATCGCTGGTACAAGTCCCCTAAGGGGACTAATAAAATGTGTAGAAGAATTAAAGTTATTAGTAGTGAGAAAGAAAAAAGTTTAAAGTTAAAAGAAAAAACTTTTCCCATTTTTCTTCTAAAGTAATGTAAAAAAAATAAACAGAAATGATATCGCTACGTCCGTAAAAGGCCGAACTATTACAATATACCATTATTTAACTCGCACGGTGAACACCGTAAGAAACTTAAATAATTTAAACCACCAAAATCGCTGTAGTTTTCGTTTTTACCGCACGGCGAAAGCTGTAAAAACGAAAACCCCAAAAAATGTAATCAGATTTTTTTCCTATATTATTATATTTTCCTATTTTTTTTCAGTTTCCCAGTACATTTTATGGCACTTTAAATGGTATCAATAGAAACTACAATTCCTCCCGCAAGAAATAAGCCGTCACATCACTACTCACTCTCTTGGCTCTTGGAAGGCGGGTAGTGGAAAAAAAAAATAAGAAAGCAAAAAATGGATCAGTCCTGAAAGGGTTAATTCATTTCTTATGAAAAAAATGTATGACCACATGTGGGGTATTTCCATACCTGGGAGAAATTGCTTTACAATAATTGGTTGTTTATTTCTCCCTTGTGAAAATGTGAAAATTCAACATTTTAGTGGAAAAAAATTGTGATATTAATTTTCTCCGCCTAATTCTAATAAATTCTGCAAAAGACCCTTGGAGTCTAAATGCTCACTATACCCCTAGAAAAATTCCTTGAGGAGTGTTTCCAAAATGGGGTAACTTGGGGGGCTTCCACTGTTTTGGTCCCTCCAGGGCGTTGCAAAGGCGGCATGGCACCGAAAAACAATCCAGAAAAATCTGTGCTCCAAAAACAAAATGGCGCTACTTCCCTTCTGAGCGCTGCCATGGGTCCAATCAGCAGTTTATTACCACATATAAGGTATTGCCGTAATCAGGAGAAAATGCTTTACATATTTTGTGGTTCCTTTTTTCCTTTATTCCTTGTAAAAATTAAAAATTTCTATACTTTTTCAGAAAAAAAGTTGATTTTCATTTTCACTGCCTAATTCCACTAAATTCTGCAAAAAAACCTGTGTGGTCAAAATGCTAAATATACCACTAGATAAATTCCTTGATAGGTGTAGTTTCCAAAATGGGGTCACTTTTGGAGGGTTTCCCCTGTTTTGGTCCCTCCAGGGGGTTGCAAACGCGACATGAAACCGAAAACCAATCCAGCAAAATCCGTGCTCCAAAATCCAAATGGAACTCCTTGCCTTCTGAGCCCTGCTGTGGGTCCAATCAGCAGTTTATTACCACATATGGGATATTTCCGTAATCGGGAGACATTGCTTTCCATATGTTGGCGTGATGTTCTTCATTATTCCTCGTAAATCGTTTTTTCAGAAATAAAGTAGATTTTCATTTTTACAGACTAATTCTAATAAATTCAGCGAAAAACCTGTGTGGTCAAAATGCTAACTATACACCTAGATAAATTCCTTGAGGGGTGTAGTTTCCAAAATGGGGTAACTTTTGGGGTGTTTCCACTATTGTGGCACCACAAGACCTCTTCAAACCTGACAAGGTGCCTAAAATATATTCTAAAAAAAAGGAGGCCCAAAATCCACTGGGTGCTCCTTTGCTTCTGAGGCCGGTGCTTCAGTCCATTATCACACTAGGGCCACATGTGGGATATTTCTAAAATCTGCAGAATCTGGGCAATAAATATTGAGTTGCATGTCTCTGGTAAAACCTTCTGTGTTACAAAAAAAAATTATTAGAAATGAATTTCGGCAAAAAAAATTAAATTTGTGAATTTCACCTCTACTTTGCTTTAATTTCTGTGAAACGCCTAAGGTGTTAAAACACTTTGTGAATGCTGATTCGAATACCTTGAGGGGTGCAGTTTTAAAAATGGGGTGACTTCTGGGGATTTTCCAATATATAAGGCCCTCAGGGTATGTGCACACACACTAATTACGTCCGTAATTGACGGACGTATTTCGGCCGCAAGTAGTGGACCGAACTCAGTGCAGGGAGCCAGGCTCCTAGCATCATAGTTATATACGATGCTAGGAGTCCCTGCCTCTCCGTGGAACTACTGTCCCGTACTGAAAACATGATTACAGTACGGGACAGTTGTCCTGCAGCGAGGCAGGGACTCCTAGCATCGTACATAAGTATGATGCTAGGAGCCCGGCTCCCTGCACTGTGTTCGGTCCACTACTTGCGGCCGAAATACGTCCGTCAATTACGGACGTAATTAGTGTGTGTGCACATACCCTCAAAGCCACCTCAGAACTGAACTGGTCCCTGAAAAAATAGCCTTTTGAAATTTTCTTTAAAATATTAGAAATTGCTGCTAAAGTTCTAAGCCTTGTAACGTCCTAGAAAAATAAAAGGACGTTCAAAAAATGATGCAAACATAAAGTACACATATGGGAAATGTTAACTAGTAACTATTTTGTGTGGTATTACTATCTGTTTTACAAGCAGATATGTTTAAATTTAGAAAAATGCTAATTTTTGCTAATTTTTTCTAAATTGTGGTGTTTTTCAGAAATAAATACCAAAATTATCGACAAAATTTTTTCACTAACATAAAGTACAACATGTCACGAGAAAACAATCTCAGAATCGCTTGGATAGGTACAAGCATTCCAACGTTATTACCACATAAAGTAACACATGTCAGATTTGAAAAAAATCGGCTGGGTCCTGAAGGCCAAAACAGGCTGGGTCCTGAAGGGGTTAAGACTTCATGTGGGAGCTCTTCATTCTGAGCTCATCTCCCTGTTTTTCCTGTCCAAGGCCATCAACCCTGTGCTGCTGGGTTTGCCTTGGCTCCGTTTACACGCCCCAGTCCCAGATTGGAACTCTGGAGAGGTTCTCCAGTGGGGCCCCAAGTGTCTCGACCGCTGTCTGGGTCATATCCAGCCACCGCAGCCTCCTCCGCTTCAGTCATTGACAGGGTTGCCTTCTTGTTTCTCTATGTTCTCTGATGTCTTCCATAAGAAAGAAGCTGAGACTTTGCCGCCACATCGAGCATATGATTGTCCGATCGACTTGGTTCCTGAGTCGTCCCCTCCTCGCGGTAGAGTGTACCCTCTCTCCTTGCCAGAGACCCAGTCTATGTCTGCCTATATTAAAGAGAATCTGGAGAGAGGCTTTAAGCGTAAATCTTCATCCCCGGCCGGAGCTGGGTTTTTCTTTGTCAAGAAGAAAGATGGATCCCTCAGAACCTGCATTGACTACAGAGGCCTCAACCAGATCACGGTGAAGAACAGGTACCCACTGCCTTTGATTTCAGAACCGTTTGATCGCCTACGGGGGGGGGATTTTTTTTTTCTAAACTGGTCCTACGGGGGGCCTACAATCTGATTCGGATTTGTCAAGGTGACGAGTGGAAGACTGCTTTTAATAGTCGTGATGGGCACTATGAATACCTAGTTATGCCGTTCGGCCTGTGTAACGCCCCACCGGTGTTTCAAGAATTTGTCAATTACATTTTTCATGATCTCCTTTATGTTTGTGTTGTGGTGTATCTTGATGACATTTTCATTTTTTCCCCAGATCCAGTAACTCATTAGAGTCATGTCTGCCAGGTGTTGCTTCGTTTAAGAGAGAATCATGTTTATGCCAAGCAAGAGAAGTGTGTGTTTGAAAAAAAGTCTCTTCCCTTCCTGGGCTATATCATCTCCAATCAGGGTCTCAAGATGGACCCTGAGAAGGTAAAGGCTGTCCTGGAGTGGCCACGCCCTCAAGGCTTAAGGGCGGTACAACGCTTCCTGGGGTTCGCCAACTTCTACCGGCTGTTCATTCCCAACTTCTCATCTTTGACAGCTCCCATCTCTACCCTCAGTAAAAAAGGCATGAATGCCAAAGTATGGACTCCGGAGGCAGAAGCCGCATTTGAATCCTTAAAAAAAACCTTCACGTCAGCCTCTATTCTTCATTATCCTGATGTATCCCTACAATTTTCTTTAGAGGTGGACGCTTCCTCTTTTGGTGCTGGTGCACTATTGTTCCAGAGAGGTTCGAAGGGCAAGACTGTGGTATGTGGCTTCTATTCCAAGCTGTTTTCTTCCACAGAGCGCAACCACTCGATTGGGGATCGGGAGTTACTGGCCATCAAGCTGGCCCTGCAGGAATGGAGATACCTACTGGAAGGCGCAGTCCATCCTATCCTGGTCTTCACAGATCACAAGAACGTGACCTACCTACAGACGGCCCAGCGGTTGAATCCTCGTCAAGCCAGGTGGTCGTTGTTCTTTGCTCGGTTCCGGTTTAAACTCCACTACCGACCTGCTGACAAGAATGTGAGGGCCGATGCCTTGTTGAGGTCATTTGAGACAGAGCAGGAAGAAAACAGCAAAAAAACACGGCACCACATAGTGGAGGTTACCCAGGTGGATGATAGTAGAGGAGACCAATAAACTACTAACCTGGTGAAGGATGAAAGAAAGCTCTGAATGATGTGTGTGCTGCTGCCAAGACTCGATGCCGGTGATCCTTCAGGAGACCGCAGTGAATAGTGATATAGGTGAAGAAAAAAGTGGAGTCTTCAGGAGGCGCTGCTACACACGGGATACATGCAAACCCGTGAACAGTAATAAATCACGTATGCAGTTAAAGATCCAAAGGTTTATTGTAGAAACAAATGGCAACGCGTATCAATGCTGGAACAGCATCTTCATCAGGCCCGATGAAGATGCTGTTCCAGCATTGAAACGCATTGCCATTTGTTTCTACAATAAACCTTTGGCTCTTTAACTGCATACGTGATTTACTACTGTTCACGGGTTTGCATGTATCCCGTGTGTATCAGCGCCTCCTGGAGACTCAACTATTTTCTTTACCTGTATCACTATTTGAGACAGAGGACACTGTGGAGTACCCACAGAATATTATTGATCTTTCCTGCATCTTCTCTGTGAACCCTCTACAGGTTAGAGACATCCCTCCGGGAGGGCCTTTTGTACGTCTGGCAGACAGAGGAAGAATCCTTCGCTGGAGTCACAGTTCCAAGCTGGCAGGTGACGCGTGTGCTCGTAAGACCCAGGATCTAATCGCCCGCCAGTTCTGTTGGCCCACACTGCCCAAAGACGTCATGGACTTTGTTTCCTCATGTACGGTATGCGCAGCAAATAAAGTTTCCCACTCCAGATCAGCAGGTCTGCTCCAACCACTGCCTGTGCCCGTTGCTCCCTGGCAGCATGTTGCAATGGACTTTGTCACGGATCTCCCTCACTCTGCGGGATGCAGTGTGATCTGGGTGGTGGTGGATCAATTTTCTAAGATTGCTCACTTTGTTCCCTTGACTGGTCTGCCTTCTGCTACGCGATTGGCAGACCTCTTCATTCAACACATCTTCCGTCTGCATGACTTGTGCCTGAATATTGTCTCGGACCGAGGGGTCCAGTTCACCTCGAAGTTTTGGAGAGCACTCTGCGGTCTCCTCGGTGTAAAGTTGGACTTCTCTTCGGCCTATCATCCCCAGTCCAATGGGCAAGTCGAGTGGGTTAATCAGATGATGGAGAACTACCTGCGTCACTTTGTTTCCAGACAGCATGATAACTAGGTGCAGCTGCTCCCGTGGGCAGAGTTCTCCTATAATTACCACACTAGTGAATCCACCACCTCCAGTCCGTTCTTCATCGTCTACGGCCAACATCCTCGTTTACCTCTTCCTGTCTCTACTATGTCCCAGGTGCCTGCAGATATGGCAACAGACACGATCTTCTATTCTGCTGGCGGTGGACCGCATGAAGAAAAAGGCAGATACAAGAAGACGGGCTCCTCCTCAGTTTCTTCCAGGTACGATGGTCAGGTTGTTTTCAAAGAATATCCGGCTGAGGGTGCCGTCCTGCAAATTTGCCCCTAGGTTACTCGGACCCTTCGAAGTCCTGCTACAGATTAACCCGGTGTCTTACAAGCTGTGGCTGCCTCCTACCCTCAAGATTACGAACTCCTTCCATGTCTCCTTGCTGAAGCCCGTGGTCCTGAACCGCTACTCCAGGACTCCTAGTTCCGCAGTGGTCCCTGGTGGCTCGTCCGGGACTTTCGAAGTAAGGGAGATTCTGGCCACCAAGAAGATGGGAGGAAGGACATTTTATTTAGCGGATTGGAGGGGGTTCGGTCCAGAAGAGAGGTCTTGGGAGCCAGAGGAGAACATCAATGCCCCTGTCCTCGTGAGGAAGTTTCCCTCCCGCTCTGGTCCCAAGAAGAGGGGGCGTAAGAGGGGGGATACTGTAACGTCTATGGCCACGGCCCTTTGTTCTGACTTACCCCTCGACGGCCGTGGTCATGGACCTGTGTGTTCTCTGCTGCGTCGTCCTCCAGTGAGGCGCTGGCACTCACTTCCTGGTATCGAGACTGTCTCCCGGAGGGCGCGCGTGCCCACGCCTGCACGATCTTAAAGGGCCAGTGCGCGCATATTGCAGGAAGTCTGCAATCAAGCCTGAATGTTACTGGACTATAAAAGGGGCTCTGCCCTCTAGTTCTTTGCCTGAGCATTGTTCGTTACCCAAAGTTTGTCGTGCTAATGGTCTCCTAGTGTCTTCCAGTTTTCAAGTGTTCCCTGTTCCTGTATCCTGTTTCCCGTGCTATCCAGATCTATTACCGTGCTGAGCTGTTGCTGTGTTGTGCTGCATTCCACGCCTGTTCCGCTACTCCACGTCTGACGTCTACCTGCCGCCTGGTCCCAGCCTTGCCTGCCTTGCTACTGTCCGAGTTGCCACAGGTACCCTTTCTGGACTATCGACTCTGTGCTTTACCTGTTTAGTCAGCTGCCATCCCGCTACGCCACACCCCGCATTGTGACACTTTCTAATAAGAATCTGAAGCTGAAAGTACTGTCTCGTAAGTTTGCTCCTAGGTTTATTGGTCCATATGAAATTGTTGAAGTTATTGATCCTGTGTATTTTCGTCTGGCTCTTCCTCCGTCTTTTAAAATTCATGAAGTTTTTCACAAATCTGTCCTTAAAAAAAATTTTTCACCATCTAATCCACTCAAGAAACCTCCTCCTCCAGTTCAGGTAGTAGGAGAACTCTGTTACAACAACCTAGGTTCTATGCTGCAAAATCCAACCTGCCTTGTGGTGGGCTCTTCGGTCTACACAGCGATTCTTGGGATTCGCAAACTTCTACTGGCAATTTATTACGAACTTCTCGTCTCTGACTGCTCCAATCTCTGCCCTCACCAAGAAGGTGGTGCACACCAAAGCTTGGCCTCCAGAGTCAGAGGAAGCATTTACCAACCTTAAGCGCCTTCACTTTAGCCTCAGCCTACTTCGAGGGTGCGCGCACTTGTCCCCGGCCTTAAAGGGCCAGGGCGCACACCAGTAAAATGTTCCCTACCCAATGCCCAGATCACCCTGCACTATAAAAAGGACTCTGCCCTCTCCCTCCTTGCCTGAGCGTTATTGTGTCTATTCATGTTCGTTATTGCAAATGGTCCTTTAGTTATAGCCAGTATCCCGTGTTCCCGAATCCCATATCCAGTAATTGTGTTTGTTCTTGAGCAAAGTCTAGTGTTGGAGTCGAGTGCATCCTCTGTGCCACGTTATCTACCACTCCAACTGTCATCTGCCACGCCAGTGTCATCTGCTACGCCAAAATGTTTGCTACCCCACGTGCCTGTCAGAACTTCTATACAGGTACCCAAGTTCTATAGACTTTCATTGACTGTAGCTTGGCCAGCTGCTACTCCGCTACGGCGGAGCGACCTAGTAGGTCCACATACCCCACAGCCATGACAGTATGCTAAGGCCATGGATCATGCTGGTCAACCTAAAACCACAATCTAGCTGATGCAAGTGGACATGCGTGACTCTTACTGGCTGTGTATGTATCGTCCTTCTATTTCTCCTCTGGCATCTACTGATGCTCCACCACCTGTTATCCCTCCTGCCGGTCCTGGGTCTGCAATATCGTTGCCTCTATCTCCTCGGTATGACGGGGATCCTAAGGCCTGTTGAGGTTTCATTAACCAGTGTACAATCCACTTCAAGTTACGAGCCCATCTCTTCCCCTCTGATGAGGCCAAGGTCACTTTTGTTATTTCTCTCCTCTCTGGCAAAGCCCTGGCATGGGCGAACCCCATCTAGGAACGTGAGGGTCCGGAATGATCTGCCACTGTATTTTGAGACTTCGAGGAACCGGGTCGAACATTCTCTGCAGCTGCCTCACTGCTGACTCTCATTCAAGGGGAATCAACTATGTCCATCTGAAGAAACCTCTGGCGGTCGCTTTAGTTGATGGACAGCCCTGACTTTTCCTTTGCCTTAGTCTTTTTCTAGACTACCTTCACAGTATTCTCATTGCGCGGATGTCTTCAGCAAAAAGGAGGTAGAGGTCCTTCCTCCTCATCATTCATATGACTGTCCTATCGAGCTGCTTCCCGAAACCTCTCCCCCTCGCGGATGGGTTTATCCTCTCTCCTTGCTAGAGATCCAGGCCATGTCGGAATATGTCAAGGAGCACCTAGAAAGGGGGTGCATCAGAAAGTCTACTTCGCCAGCCGGAGAAGAAAAGGCTGGAGCTCAACGAACATGCATTGACTACCGTGGGTTGAATCAAATCACAGTCAAAAACAAGTACCCCTTGCCGCTTATTTCCGAGCTCTTTGACAGAATTTTTGGAGCCACAGTTTTTACTAAGCTGGATTTATGCGGGGCCTATAATCTGATCCATATCCGCCATTTAACACACAGGACGGGCACTACGATTATCTCGTGCTATGCAATGATCCAGCAGAGTTCCAAGAATTCGTAAATTACATCTTCCATAATCTTCTGTATGTCTGCGTGGTGGTATATCTGGATGACATCCGCAACGTCCGCAGTCGCAGACCGCAGACTCCTATCATCATGCAGACGTCTTCCTCCCCAGAGATGCCAGCACATGCGGCCATCCTGTCCTGCAGTGACCACAAGGGTGTGCGCTCTAGCTCATTCCCGACCTTAATGGGCAAGAGCACACGCATGTTTTAGATTGACTGATTGCTCCCATGATCACAGTAGACTATAAGATGGTCCCTGCCCTTTCCTTCATTGCCTGAGCATTGTTGTGTTTACCCATGTTAGTCTTTGCAAATGGTCCCTTAGTCTTTTCCAGTTCCCATTGTTCCCGTTCCTGCTACCTGTATCCCGTGCTACCTTGTTCCTGTGCGGTAGAGAGTTGGAGTCGTGTTGTGTCGTATACTACGCCCGCTGTATTTCACCATGCCTGGTGTCTGCCTGATGCCAAGGTCCCATCCGAGCCTGCCATCACTACTGTCTGTATTGCCACAGGTACCCTTATTTGAACTATTGCCCACAACCCCCCTGAAGAGGCCTTTGATCGTTGCCTTGGTGAATGGACTGCCTCTGCCAGACCCGATTGTAGCTGTGACCAAACCACTGAAGCTCCAAGTGGGAATCCTTCATTCCGAGCTCATCTCGTTTTTTGTCCTGTTTGGACAGGACAAAAAACGAGATGAGCTCGGAATGAAGGGTTCCCACTTGGAGCTTCAGTGGTTTGGTCACAGCTACAATCGGGTCTGGCAGAGGCAGTCCATTCACCAAGGCAACGATCAAAGGCCTCTTCAGGGGGGTTGTGGGCAATAGTTCAGCCGTGGGGCTGTCAACCCTGTGCTGCAGGGCCTGCCCTGGCTCCGACTACATGCCCCAGTTCTGGAATGGAATTCTGGAGAGGTTCTCCAGTGGGGTTCCAAGTCCCTCAACCACTGCCTGGGGGAGATCCATCCAGGCCCAGCCTCAGTCATTGTCTATTCACAGTTTGCGGATGTTTTCATCAAGAAGGAGGCGGAGACGCTGCCCCCACACCGGGTGTATGACTGCCCTATTGAACTGGTTCCTGATGCATCCCTTCCCCGTGGAAGGGTATACCCTCTCTCCTTGCCAGAGACTCAGTCTATGTCCACCTACAGTGGAGGAAATAAGTATTTGATCCCTTGCTGATTTTGTAAGTTTGCCCACTGTCAAAGTCATGAACAGTCTAGAATTATTAGGCTAGGTTAATTTTACCAGTGAGAGATAGATTATATAAAAAAAAAAAAAGAAAATCACATTGTCAAAATTATATTTATATATTTGCATTGTGCACAGAGAAATAAGTATTTGATCCCCTACCAACCATTAAGAGTTCAGCCTCCTCCAGACCAGTTACACGCTCCAAATCAACTTGGTGCCTGCATTAAAGACAGCTGTCTTACATGGTCACCTGTATAAAAGACTCCTGTCCACAGACTCAATTAATCAGTCTGACTCTAACCTCTACAACATGGGCAAGACCAAAGAGCTTTCTAAGGATGTCAGGGACAAGATCATAGACCTGCACAAGGCTGGAATGGGCTACAAAACTATAAGTAAAACGCTGGGTGAGAAGGAGACAACTGTTGGTGCAATAGTAAGAAAATGGAAGACATAAAAAATGACTGTCAATCGACATCGATCTGGGGCTCTATGCAAAATCTCACCTCGTGGGGTATCCTTGATCCTGAGGAAGGTGAGAGCTCAGCCGAAAACTACACGGGGGAACTTGTTAATGATCTCAAGGCAGCTGGGACAACAGTCACCAAGAAAACCATTGGTAACACATTACGCCGTAATGGATTAAAATCCTGCAGTGCCCGCAAGGTCCCCCTGCTCAAGAAGGCACATGTACAGGCCCGTCTGAAGTTTGCAAATGAACATCTGGATGATTCTGAGAGTGATTGGGAGAAGGTGCTGTGGTCAGATGAGACTAAAATTGAGCTCTTTGGCATTAACTCAACTCGCCGTTTTTGGAGGAAGAGAAATGCTGCCTATGACCCAAAGAACACCGTCCCCACTGTCAAGCATGGAGGTGGAAACATTATGTTTTGGGGGTGTTTCTCTGCTAAGGGCACAGGACTACTTCACCGCATCAATGGGAGACTGGATGGAGCCAAGTACCGTCAAATCCTGAGTGACAACCTCCTTCCCTCCACCAGGACATTAAAAATGGCTCGTGGCTGGGTCTTCCAGCACGACAATTACCCGAAACATACAGCCAAGGCAACAAAGGAGTGGCTCAAAAAGAAGCACATTAAGGTCATGGAGTGGCCTAGCCAGTCTCCAGACCTTAATCCCATCGAAAACTTATGGAGGGAGCTGAAGATCCGAGTTGCCAAGCGACAGCCTCGAAATCTTAATGATTTACAGATGATCTGCAAAGAGGAGTGGGCCAAAATTCCATCTAACATGTGTGCAAACCTCATCATCAACTACTAAAAATGTCTGACTGCTGTGCATGCCAACAAGGGTTTTGCCACCAAGTATTAAGTCTTGTTTGCCAAAGGGATCAAATACTTATTTCTCTGTGCACAATGCAAATAAATATATATAATTTTGACAATGTGATTTTTTTTATTTTATTTTTTTATATAATCTATCTCTCACTGGTAAAATTAACCTAGCCTAAAAATTCTAGACTGTTCATGTCTTTGACAGTGGGGAAACTTACAAAATCAGCAAGGGATCAAATACTTATTTCCTTCACTGTATATTAAGGAAAATTTGGAGAGGGGCTCCATACGAAAGTCCTCCTACCCGGCCGGGGCCGGGTTCTTCTTCGTCAAGAAGGACAGATCTATTCGACCCTGTATCAACTACCGGGGTCACAACCAGATTACGGTCAAAAATAGATATCCGTTGCCACTGATTTCTAAAATTTTTGACCGCATACGAGGAGCCAAGATTTTTTCTAAGCTAGACCTGCCTGGGGCTTATATCCTAATCCGGATTCGCTGGGGTGATGAATGGAAGACGGCATTAAATAACACGACGGGCACTATGAATATCTGGTGATGCCCTTCGGTCTGTGTAACGCTCCCGCGGTCTTCCAAGAGTTCGTTAATTACATCTTCCGTGACCTCCTGTATGTCTGTGTTGTGGTCTATCTCGATGACATTTTTCTCCAGACCCAACGACTCATCAGAGACATGTTTGTCAAGTTTTGCTGCGATTAAGGGAGAATCGCCTGTATGCCAAGCTGGAGAAGTGCGTGTTTGAGAGAAATGCTCTACCCTTCCTGGGCTACATCATCTCGGATCAAGGCCTCAAGATGGATCCTGAGAAGGTAAAGGCCGTGCAGGAATGGCCACGTCCTCAAGGCTTAAGGTCCATACAGCGTTTCCTGGGATTCGCCAATTTCTACCAGCAGTTCATCCAAAACTTCCCCTCACTGACAGCTCCCATCTCCACCCTCACCAAGAAAGGCATGAATGCCAAGGTGTGGACTGCAGAAGCGGAATCCGCATTTAATAGCCTGAAGGGTGCCTTCACGTCAGCCTCTAGCCTCCATTATCCTGTTGTATCTGGACAGTTTTCATTGGAGGTGGACGCCTCCTCTGTTCGTGCTGGTGCACTTCTGTTCCAGAGAGGTCCCAAGGGCAAGGCAGTGGTATGTGGCTATTACTCTAAACTTTTCTCTTCCGCAGAGCGCAACTACTCGATTGGGGATCGGAAGTTACTGGCCATCAAATTGGCCCTGGAGGAGTGGAGACATCTACTAAAGGGCACAGTTCATCCCATCCTGATATTTACTGACCACAAGAACCTCACCTATCTCCAGACGGCCCAACGACTGAATCCCCGTCAAGCCAGTTTGTCGCTTTTTTTTGCCCGGTTACAATTTGAGCTCCACTACCGCCCTGCCGACAATAATGTGAGGGCTGGTGCCTTGTCCAGGTCGTTCGAGACAGAGGCCACCAAGGAGTCTCCACAAAATATTATTGATCCGTACTGCATTATCTCTGTCAACCCTCTGCAAGTAAGAGACATCCCTCCGGGGAGGACTTTTGTGCGCTTGGCAGACAAAAGGAGAATCCTTCGCTGGGGACACAGCTCGAGACTGGCAGGTCACGCGGGTGCCCGTAAAACCCGATACCTGACTGCCCGTCATTTCTAGTAGTCCACACTGCCCAAAGACATCATGGACTTTGTCTCATCCTGCAGCTTCCTAAGAAGGTTGCTCAATCCAAGCCTGCTGGCCTGCTACAGCCGCTGCTTATGCCCAATGCTCCTTGGCAGCATATAGCAATGGACTTTGTCACGGACCTGCCTCCCTCTGCTGGTTGCAGTGCGGTCTGGGTGGTGGTGGACCGATTCTCGAAGATGGCTCATTTAGTTCTGCTGACCGGTCTACCTTCTGCTTCTCGACTGTCCGACCTCTTCATCCAACACATCTTCCGCCTGCATGGCTTACCCCTGCATATTCTGTCGGATCGGGGAGTTCAGTTAACCTCGAAATTTTGGAGAGCCCTCTGCAAACTCCTTGATGTAAAGTTGGACTTTTCCTCAGCCTACCATCCCCAGTCCTATGGCCAAGTCGAGAGGATCAACCAAATCATGGAGAACTATCTACAACACTTCATCTCCAGGCAGCATGATGACTGGGTGCAGCTTCTTCCTTGGGCTGAGTTCTCCTATAACAACCACACAAGTGAGTCCACTGCTTCTACACCGTTCTTTATTGTCTATGGCCAACATCCACGTATTCCGCTACATCCCAGGTGCCTTCAGCTGACTCTGCATTCAAGGACTTCCTGCAGATCTGGCAGCAAACCCGATCCTTTATTCTGCTGGCGGTCGACCACATGAAGCGAAAGGCAGACAGAAGAAGAAGAGAGCCTCCCCAGTTTCTTCCGGGTACCAAGGTCTGGCTGTCCTCAAGGAATATCCGGCTAAGGGTGCCGTCGTGCAAATTCGCTCCTAGGTTCCTCGGACCCTTTGAGATCCTCAAGCGGATCAATCCGGTCTCTTATAAGCTTCGGCTTCCCGTTACCCTCAGAATCCCCAACCCCTTTCACGTGTCTCTTCTGAAGCCTGTGGTCCTGAACCGCTACTCTAAGACTCTTAGCCCTGTAGTTGCCCCCAGCGGTTCTGCCGATGTATTCGAGGTCAAGGAGATCTTGGACTTCAAGTGGATAAGCCTTTTACTTGGTGGATTGGAAGGGGTATGGTCCAGAGGAGAGGTCCTTGGAGCCAGAGTAGAACGTCCAGGCTCCTTCCCTCATTAAGAAGTTCCTCTATCGTTCTGACCCCAAGAAGAGTGTAAGTGGGGGATACTGTAACTTCCATGGTCGCAGACCGCAGATGTCTTCCTCCCCAGAGATGCCAGCACATGCGGCCCTCCTGTCCTGCAGTGACCACGAGATTCCCGGCCTTAATGGGCCAGAGCACACACATGTTTTAGATTGACTGATTGCTCCAATAATCACCCTGGACTGTAAGAAGGGCCCTGCCCCTTCCTTCATTACCTGAACGTTGTTGTGTTTACCCGTGTTAGTCCTTGCAAATGATCCCTTAGTCTTTTCCAGTTCCCAGTGTTCCAGTTCCTGGCTCCTGTGCTACCTTGTTCCTGCGCCGTAGAGAGTTAGAGTCGTGTTGTGTCGTATACTACGCCTGCTGTATTTCACCATGCCTGGTGTCTGCCTGATGCCAAGGTCCCATCCAAGCCTGCCATCGCTACTGTCTGTATTGCCACAGGTACCTTTATTCAAACTATTGAATTTGCCTGTTTGTCCAGCTGCTATCCCGCTACGGCGGTGCAGCCCAGTGGGTCCACACACCCATCGTGACAACATCTTGATCTACACACCTGATTTGACGACGCAACAGAAGCATGTACGCCAAATCTTGTTGCAGTAAAGGTGGAATAGCCTGTACTTGAAAGTCGAGAAGTGCGTGTTTGAAAAAAAGTTCTTACCCTTCCTGGGGTATATTATTTCTGATCCTGGTCTTCTAACGGATCCGGAGAAGGTGAAGTCCGTCCCGGAATTGCCACATCCTCAAGGTCTCCAGGTTATCCAGAGATTTCTTGGATTAGCCAATTTTTATCGACAATTCATCCCAAATTTTTTGTCCCCTACTGTTTCCATCTCAGCTCTTACCAAGAAGGCATAAACGCCTAGGACTGGTTTGCTGACGTAGAGTCGGCATTCTTCAACCTCTAGAGCGCCTTTACTTCTGCCTCTGTTCTTCATCATTCTGATGTGACTCGACAGTTTTCCTTGGCGGTCGATGCCTCTTCTATCGGTGCAGGAGCACTCTTGTTTTAGAGGAATTCCAAAGGAAAAACAGTATCATGTGGATTCTTCTACAAACTCTTCTTTCCTGCTGAGAGCAACTACTCCATTGGGGACCGAGAATTACTCGCCGTCATGTTGGCCTTGGAAGAGTGGAGACACCTGCTGGAGGGGGCTACTCATCCTATCATCTTTACGGATCACAAAAATCCCACGTATTTGCAGTCTGCATAGTGACTAAATCCTCGTCAAGCAAGATGATCGCTGTTCTTCGCCAGATTTCAGTTTCTTCTTCACTTCCACCCTGCGGAACAAAAACATTAAGGCTGATGCTCTGTCCTGGTCATCCGAGCCAGACGACTCTGAAGAAAGTACTCAACACATAATTGACTGTCACGTAGGGTTCGTACCACCTTGGCAGCTCGGACAGTAGCAAGGCAGGGTGGCAGGAACTAGGCAGCAGGTAGACGTCAGGCGTGGAGACGCAGGACAGGCGTGGTATACAGAACAGCACGGCTACAGCTAAGCACGGCACTAGAGCAGGATACAGGTTAAAGGAACAGGAAACACTGGGAGCAGAAAACACTAGGGGACCATTTGCAAGACAGACTAGGAATACAACAACAAAGCTCAGGAGAGGGAGGATGGGGCTGGGACCTTCTTATAGCCCAGGGTACTCTGGACCAATTAGCTCAATCACAAACATGCTTGCGCTCTGGCTTCTCAAGTCTGGACTGAGCTCGTGAGCGCACCCTGGTGGTCACTGTGGATCAGGACGGCCGTATGTGCAAACATCTCTTGACAGAAGGGCGTCGACTGGATGGAAGGAGTTTGTGGTCAGCGACCACGGACATTACACTATCCCCCCTCTTACACCCCCTCCTCTTGGGACCAGAACGAGAGAGAAACCACTTAATGAGGGTAGGAGCGTTGAGATTCTCCTCTGGCTCCCAGGACCTCTCCTCTGGACCAAACCCCTTCCAATCTACTAAATAAAAGGTTCTTCCTCTTACTTTTTTAATGTCCAAGATCTCCTTAACCTCCAAGGTGTTTGAAGGGCCGCTGGAGGCAACCGCAGGGCTTGGAGTCTTGGTAAAGTGGTTCAGAACCTCTGGCTTCAGGAGAGAAACATGGAAGGAGTTGGGGATCTTGAGGGTAGGAGGCAGCCGAAGCTTGTAGGCGACATGGTTGATCTGCTGCAGGATCTCGAAGGGACCG
Source organism: Rhinoderma darwinii (assembly GCF_050947455.1). Lineage (NCBI taxonomy): Eukaryota > Metazoa > Chordata > Amphibia > Anura > Rhinodermatidae > Rhinoderma > Rhinoderma darwinii. The sequence continues at coordinate 95,734,008 of NC_134689.1, read as the reverse complement.
AGGAACCTGGGAGCAAATTTGTACGACGGCACCCTCAGTCGAATATTCCTGGAAGACAGCCAGACCTTCATGCCAGGAAGAAACTGAGCGGGTTCTCTTCTCCTTGTGTCCGCCTTCCGCTTCATGCGGTCGACTGCCAGCAGGATGGAGGATTGAGTCTGCTGCTAGATCTGCAGAAAGTCCCCAAAGGCTGTCTCAGCAGCTGGCACCTCGGACGTAACAGGGACCAGTAGAGGAATTTGTGGGTGCTGGCCATAGACAATAAGGAACGGTGTCTGCTGTGTGGACTCGCTGGTATGATTGTTGTAAGAGAACTCAGCCCACAGAAGCAACTGCACCCAGTCATCATGCTGTTTTGAGATGAAGGAGCGTAGGTAGTTCTCCAAGATCTGATTGATCCTCTCGACCTGGCCATTGGACTGATGGTAGGCCGAGGAAAAGTCCAACTTTATACCCAGGAGTCCGCAGAGGGCTCTCCAGAACTTTGAGGTGAACTGAACCCCCCGATCAGACACAATATGCTGCGGCAAGCCGTGCAGGCGGAAGATGTGTTGGATGAATAGCTTGACCAGCAGAGGAGCAGAAGGAAGATCTGTCAGAGGAACGAAGTGGGCCATCTTGGAAAATTGATCCACCACCACCCAGACAGTACTGCATCCGGCAGAGAGAGGCAGGTCCGTAATAAAGTCCATAGCTATATGCTGCCAGGGGGCATTGGGCACGGGCAATGGCTGGAGCAGACCAGCAGGTCTAGAGTGAGCGACCTTGTTGGCTGCACATACTGAACATGAAGAAACAAAGTCCATAATGTCCTTGGGCAGCGTGGGCCACCAGAAATGACGAGCAATCAGATCCTGAGTCTTACGGGCCCCGCGTGACCTGCCAGTCTAGAGGAGTGTCCCCAGCGGAGGATTCTTCCACGGTCAGCCAGGCGCACAAAAGTCCTCCCTGGAGGATTGTTCCCAACTTGCAGGGGATTGACAGAGACAATGCAAGAGGGATCAATGATGTTCTGTGGAATCTCCATGGTGTCTTCTGTCTCGAAAGACCTGGACAAGGCATCGGCCCTCACATTCTTGTCGGCTGGGCGATAATGGAGCTCAAACTGGAACCTGGTAAAGAACAGTGACCACCTGGCCCGACGAGGGTTCAGCCGTTGGGCCATCTGAAGACAGGTAAGGTTCTTATGGTCCGTAAAAATCAGGATGGGATGAGCTGCGCCCTCTAGTAGATGTCTCCATTCCTCCAGAGCCAATTTGATGGCCTGTAACTCCCGATCCCCAATCGAGTAGTTGCGTTCTGCAGAAGAGAGGAGCTTAGAAAAATATCCACATACCATTGACTTGCCCTTGGAGCCTCTCTGGAACAGGAGTGCACCAGCACCAACAGAGGATGCGTCCACCTCCAACGAGAACTGTAGAGAGACATCTGGATGATGGAGGATAGAGGCTGATGTGAAGGCACTCTTCAGGCTATTGAATGCGGACTCTGCCTCAGGAGTCCACACCTTGGCACTCATGCCCTTCTTAGTGAGGTTAGAGATAGGAGAAGTCAGTGAGAAGTTTGGAATAAATTCTTTAAAAATTGGCGAATCCCAGAAAGCGATGTATGGCCCTCAAGCCTTGAGGGCGTGGCCATTCCAGAACAGACTTTACCTTTTCAGGATCCATCCCGAGACCTCGATTCGAGACGATATAGCACAGGGAGGGTAGAGCGTCTTTTTCAAACACGCACTTTTCCAACTTAGCGTACAGACGATTCTCCCTTAACCGCAGCAAAACTTGACGGACATGTCTCTGATGAGTCACAGGATCTGGAGAAAAAAATCAAGATATCATCATGGTAGACTACTACACAAACATAGAGGAGGTCGCAGAAAATGTTATTAACAAACTCCTGGAAGACCGCGGGAGAATTACACAGGCCGAAGAGCATTACTAGATTTTCATAGTGTCCATCACGGGTGTTAAATGCAGTCTTCCATTCATCACCCTGGTGAATCCGGACTAGGTTGTAAGCCCCACGCAGGTCTAGTTTGGAAAAAATCTTGGCACCACGTATACAATCAAACAGTTCTGAGATCAGTGGCAACGGATATTTATTTTTCACAGTGATCTGGTTGAGACCTCGGTAGTCAATACAAGGACGAAGAGAACCATCCTTCTTTTTGACGAAGAAGAACCCGGCTCCTGCCGGGGAGGAAGACTTCCGTATGAAGCCCCTCTCCAAGTTCTCTTTCACATAGGCGGACATGGACAGAGTCTCTGGCAAGGAGAGCGGATATACCCTAACACGGGGAAGGGATGCACCAGGAGTCAGCTCGATAGGGCAGCCATACGCCTGTTGTGGAGGCAATGTCTCCGCCTCCCTCTTGCTGCAGACGTCCGGAAATGCAGCATAATGACCCGGCAATCCTGCCAATGACCGAGGCAGCGAAGGCTGAGCCGAACGAATCTGCACCAGGCATCGGCTTTGACACTCAGGGCCCAACTGGAGAACCTCTCCAGAATTCCAGTCCAGGACTGGGGAATGTAGTCGGAGCCAATGCAGGCCCAGCAACACAGGGTTAACGGCTTTGGATAGGACATAGAACGACAGGAGTTAGGAGTGAAGAGCTCCCACCTGGAGCCTCAGCGGCTTGGTCACAGCTATAACTGGGTCTGGTAGAGGTAGTCCATTCACTGATGCAACTGTCAATGGCCTCTCCAGAGGGGATGTGGGTAATTGAAGAAGATCCACCAGGTCTCTACGGATGAAATTAGCAGCGGCTCCAGAGTCCAGATACGCAGAGACCTGATGCGTTCTCTCGCCGGACACTATGGTCACTGGTATGGACAATTTAGACAGGAGTCCTTTCTTACCCAAGGTTTCCTCTCCTAGCAACCCTAGGATTTGGGATTTTTGGGGACACAGGCGCACAAGATGGCCACCGAGGCCGCAATATAGACAGAGTCCCGAAGTGCGTCTGCGTTGTCTCTCCTGGGTGGATAGCTTACACTGGTCCATCATCACAGACTCCTTAGGAGGATCGAAATCTGAGGACAGAAGGGGTTGCTGCAAAGTAGGGACCAGACTAGGAAGGACTCCCTCCCGACGAACCTCTTGGAGGCGTTCTCGGATCCGCATATCAATCCGGGCGGACAGAAGGATGAGGTCATCCAGGGTAGATGGCAGGTCTCGAGCGGCAAGTTCGTCCTTAATTTTAGGAGACAGTCCATGCCAGAATGCAGCCACCAGGGCCTCATTGTTCCATAACAGTTCTCCCGCCAGGGTGCGGAAGTGGATGGCGTACTCACTCACAGAGGTGTCTCTTTGGCGCAGGTTAATCAAGGAAGCCACTGCAGATGAGACCCGTCCGGGCTCCTCAAACACCATGCGAAAAGTCCGGAGGAAGCCCTGGAAGTCACGGGTCTCTGGTCCTTGTCTCTCCCAGATAGGGTTCGCCCCCCGCCAATCATTGTTGTAACGCTAGCCCGGACCCAATTACCCTAATATAGACATGTAATATATAAAAAATTACGGTAGAAAATGACGATTACAAATAAAAGGTCTATTTTAGGGTAAAACTATGTTATTACCAAAAAAAAATAGCTGAAACGTAAAAAAGCTTATTTTTTTACTATTATTTTCAAACTTTAAGAATAACAATTCTAAAATAGCAAAAAGGATGTGTATAAAAACGATTAAAAAAAAAAGAAACCTGCATTGTCTATGGAAAAAACATCGCAAAAATCACGTAGTTAGCTCAACAAATAAAAAAGTTATAGCCATTTAACTAACACGTGCTAAAAAGGGCTAAATGGTGTCTGGTCCTGAAGGCTCAAAATAGCCCGGTCCTGAACTGGTTAAAGGGCCAGCACACGCACCAGTAAATTGTTCCCTACCCAATCCCCAGATCACCCTGGACTATAAAAAGGCCTTAGCCCTCTTCCTCCTTGCCTGAGCATTGTTGTGTCTACCCATGTTCGTTATTGCAAATGGTCCCTTAGTTGTATTCAAGTATCCCGTGTTCCTGTATCCTGTATTCCTGTATCCAGTAATTGTGTTTGATCTTGAACGAAATCTAGTGTTGGAGTCGAGTTCATCCTCTTTGCCACGTGTCACCTGCCACGCCAACTGTCATCTGCCAAGCCAGTGTCATCTGCTACGCCAAAGTGTTTACTACGCCATGGGTCTGTTAGAACTTCTATACAGGTACACAAGTTCTATAGACTTTCACTGACTGTAGTTTGGGCAGCTGCTACGCCGCTACGGCGGAGCAGCCAAGTGGGTCCACATACCCCACAGCCGTGACACTACACCTTGTACAGAGACTAAATAATACTACCATACAGTGAACAAAAGATACTACACCGTGTACAGAGACTAAACAATACTGCCATTCAGTCACCAAAATATAATGCACCTTGTACAAAAACTGAGTAATACCACCATACAGTGAACAAAATATACTATACCTTGTACAGAGGCTGAATAATACCACCTTGCAGCCATCAAAAGATACTACACCTTCTACAGTGATTGGGTAATATCACCATACAGTGAACAAAAGAATCTACACCTTGTACAGAGACTAAATAATACCGCCATGCAGTCACCAAAAGTTACTATACCTTGCACAAAGGCTGTACAATACAATCATACAGTGAACAAAAGATACTACACCTTGTACAGAGACTGAATAACACCACCATACAGTGAACAGAAGATACTAAATCTTGTACAGAGACTGAATAACACTACCATACAGTGAACAAATGATACTACACCTGTGCTGCCATCATGATAGAACTGTATGTGGACGAGCGTAACGAGTGCTCGTCGCCATACTAGCTCCTTGTCAAAGGAGCAATCGAGCGCCGATCAACGAGCTGTCTCGTTGATCGGCGCTCGTTTACACGGCCCACTTCAGACCGTGTTATACTACCTTTGGTAATACACCATACAGTGAGAAAAAGATACTACACCTTGTACATAGACATAATAATACAACCATACAGTAAACAAAAGATACTACACCATGTACATAGAATGAATAATACAACCATACTGTAACGACGGGGGTAGGGAAACGAACAAGTGAGCCCTAATCTACCCGCCACTCTGTCCCTGCCTACTTGCAACGACCCATCCTAGGCGACGGGGTACAACTGGGCGGCGGTCCCTACGCTCAGTAAGTGCACGAGACAAACATACAAGGGAATACAGAGCAAAGGGAAAGGGGCAGTTGCCCACGGCAACACCGTGAGCAACCAGAGTGGTGAACGAGCCAAGTCAAACCAGGAGAGCACGAGGTACCAAACGCAGAGCAGGAGAGTAGTCAGTAAGCCAGGGTCAGTATGGAGCAGGATCAAATAGTAGGAGCTGTAGCTGGGCCAGGAAACCACATGGAAAGAATCACAAGCAAGGAGGAACAGGAAAGGCAGGTATAAATAGACAGAGGGCGGGAGCTAGCCGAGTCTGGCCAGGCTGCGATAGGCTCTCCCACTCCTAAGCCTGCCAGCCTGAGTGGTGGAAGCTGGAGTCAGTCTCAGAGACATAGACTCAGGTGAAGACTGATTATCTATGGGCGTTAACCCCGAAGCTGTGCCTGGCAGATCCTTTACAGTACCCCCCCTTTTATGAGGGGCCACCGGACCCTTTCTAAGTGGACCTGGTTTATTGGGGAAACGAAGGTGGAACTTCCTGACCAATACCCCAGCGTGAACATCCCGGGCGGGTACCCAAGTCCTCTCCTCAGGCCCGTATCCTCTCCAATGGACCAGGTACTGGAGGGAGCCTTGGACCATCTTGCTGTCCACAATCTTGGCCACCTCGAATTCCACCCCCTCAGGGGTGAGAAAGGGAACAGGAGGTTTCCTTGAGGGAGCCAAGGACGGGGAGCAGCGTTTAAGGAGGGAGGCATGAAACACGTCGTGTATACGAAAAGATGGGAGTAACTCCAGCTGGAAGGAGACAGGATTGAGGACTTCAATGACCTTATATGGCCCAATAAACCGGGGAGCAAACTCCTTGGACGGGACCTTAAGACGCAAGTTCCTAGACGATAACCACACCAGATCCCCGACCATAAACAAGGGGTTAGCAGAACGTTTTCTATCAGCCTGAGTTTTTTGTACGCTCTGGGACGCCTCTAGGTTCTTCTGAACCTGGGCCCAGACTGTGCACAGTTCCCGATGAACGACCTTTACCTCGGATTGTTGGAACTACCAGGTGAAACGGAGGAGAACCGTGGATTAAACCCAAAATTACAGAAAAAGGGGGAGACCCCTGACGAGTTACTGACCCGGTTATTAAGGGAAAATTCAGCGAGGGGAATGAATGAGACCCAATCATATTGACAGTCAGAGATAAAACACCTTAAATATTGTTCTAGAGATTGATTGGTCCTCTCCGTTTGGCCATTGGTTTCAGGATGGAAGGCAGAGGAGAAGGACAGATCAATCTCCAACTTTTTACAGAAGGCTCTCCAAAACAAAGAAACAAATTGTACCCCTCTGTCCGAAACAATATTGACAGGGACCCCATGAAGACGCAGGATGTGTTTGACAAACAAGGTAGCTAACGTCTTGGCGCTGGGTAGTTTCTTGAGGGGCACAAAGTGGCACATCTTACTGAAGCGGTCTACTACCACCCACACTACCGACTTGCCTTGGGATGGAGGCAAATCGGTGATAAAATCCATGGAGATATGTGTCCAGGGTCTCTGGGGAATGGGCAACGAACGTAGTAAGCCCGCTGGTCGGGACCTGGGAGTTTTAGACCTAGCACAAACCTCACAAGCGGCGACGTAGGCCTAAACGTCTTTAAGCAACCCAGGCCACCAATAGTTTCTGGCAATGAGGTGTTTGGTACCCAGGATGCCTGGATGACCAGATAGTGCAGAGTCATGATTTTCCCTAAGTACCCTTAGCCGGTATTGCAGGGGAACAAACAGCTTGTCCTCAGGAATGTTCCCGGGAGCTGAACCTTGATCAGCCGCAATTTCAGAGACTAAATCAGAATCAATAGAAGAAATGATTATACCGGGAGGCAAAATACAAGCAGGATCTTCCTCCGAAGGAGGGCTGGCCATGAAGCTACGCGACAGTGCATCGGCCTTAATATTTTTAGACCCAGCCCTATAGGTAACCAAAAAGTTGAATCTGGTAAAAAATAGCGCCCATCGAGCTTGTCTCGGGTTTAGCCGATTCTAGGAAAACCAGATTCTTGTGGTCGGTAAGGACCGTTACCGGGTGCCTAGCCCCCTCCAGGAAGTGACGCCACTCTTCAAATGCCCATTTAATGACTAAGAGTTCACGGTTGCTAATATCATAGTTACTCTCAGTGGGCGAAAACTTCCTGGAGAAGTAGGAACAGGGGCGGAGATGGGTGAGGAACCTGGTACCCTGGGACAAGACAGCCCCCACTCCCACCTCGGATGCGTCAACTTCCACGATAAATGGCTCCATTTGGTTGGGCTGAACCAGCACCGGGGCCGAGATAAAGCACTTCTTAAGGACCTCAAAAGCCAGGACAGCCTCAGGAGGCCAGTGGAGGAGATCAGCACCTTTGTGAGTGAGGTCCGTAAGAGGCTTAACGATGACCGAGAAGTTAGCAATAAATCTCCTGTAATAATTAGCGAACCCCAAAAAACACTGTAACGCCTTCAGGGAGGCAGATTGGACCCATTCCGCCACAGCCTGAACCTTGGTGGGGTCCATGCGGAATTCATGAGGAGTGAGGATTTGACCCAAAAATGGTATCTCCTGTACCCCAAACACACATTTTTCGGTTTTTGCAAACAGTTTGTTTTCCCGAAGGACCTGGAGCACCTTCCTGACATGCTCAATGTGGGAGGACCAGTCCTTGGAAAACACCAGTATGTCATCAAGGTACACTACAAGAAATATCCCCAGGTAATCTCTCAAAATCTCATTTATGAAATTCTGGAAGACCGCCGGAGCATTACACAACCCAAAGGGCATGACGAGGTATTCGAAATGACCTTCGGGCGTGTTAAACGCAGTCTTCCACTCATCCCCCTCTTTGATGCGGATAAGGTTATACGCCCCCCGTAGATCAAACTTAGAGAACCATTGGGCCCCCTGAACCTGATTAAAGAGATCAGGAATCAAAGGAAAGGGATACTGGTTCCTTACAGTGACCTTATTCAGGTTCCGGTAGTCAATGCTTGGCCTAAGACCACCATCCTTCTTCCCTACGAAGAAGAAGCCAGCACCTACCGGAGAAGTAGAGGGGCGAATGTAACCCTTGGCCAGGCATTCCTGGATATACTCTCTCATGGCTTCACGTTCGGGACAAGAAAGATTAAATATCCTACCCTTAGGAAGCTTAGCTCCTGGTACCAATTCGATAGCGCAATCGTATTCTCTATGAGGAGGTAACACTTCGGAGGCCTCCTTAGAGAAAACATCAGCGAAGTCCTGAACAAACTCAGGTAGCGTGTTCATCTCCTCAGGGGGAGAAATGGAATTAACAGAAAAACATGACGTCAAACATTCATTACCCCATTTGGTAAGCTCCCCAGTATTCCAGTCAAACGTGGGATTATACAACTGCAACCAGGGAAGGCCTAAAACCAAATCGGACGATAATCCCTGCATCAACAGTACAGAGCACTGCTCCAAATGCATGGAGCCAACAAGGAGTTCAAAAACAGGGGTATGCTGTGTAAAATAACCATTAGCAAGAGGAGTGGAGTTGATGCCCACTACCGGGACAGGTTTAAGCAAATCAATCAAAGGCATAGCAAGAGACCTTGCAAATTCCACAGACATGATATTAGCAGAGGACCCTGAATCCACGAAGGCACTGCCGGTAGCAGACCTACCACCAAAAGAGACCTGAAAGGGAAGCAAGATCTTATTACGTTTCATATTTATGGGAAATACCTGTGCGCCCAAGTGACCTCCCCTATGATCACTTAGGCGCGGAAGTTCTCCGGCTGCATTCTTATGCTTAGGACAGTTGTTCACTTGATGCTTGTCATCCCCACAGTAGAAGCAGAGACCATTCTTCCTGCGGAAATCTCTGCGTTGTTGGGGGGACACGGAGGCCCCGAGTTGCATAGGTACCTCTGAGAATTCCGGGGAGGAACGAAGCAACGGAACCTCGGAAAGCATCATGGGGGAGTCGGAGGAGAAAACACATAAACGTTAACGTTGTCGTTCCCTGAGACGTCGGTCAAGTCGTACCGCTAAAGCCATAACCTGGTCTAGGGAGTCAGAAGAGGGATAGCTAACTAGCAGATCTTTCAGGGCATTCGACAGACCCAACCTAAACTGGCACCTTAAGGCAGGGTCATTCCACCGAGAAGCTACGCACCACTTCCTAAAGTCAGAACAATACTCTTCAACAGGTCTCTTACCCTGACGTAAGGTCACCAGCTGACTCTCGGCAAAGGCAGTCCTGTCGGTCTCGTCATAAATGAGTCCGAGAGCAGAAAAGAAACGATCAACGGAGGAAAGTTCAGGGGCATCAGGAGCCAAGGAAAAGGCCCACTCTCGGGGCCCTTCCTGGAGCCGGGACATAATTATACCCACCCGCTGGTTCTCAGAACCTGAGGAATGAGGCTTTAAGCGAAAGTAAAGCCTACAACTCTCCCGAAAGGAGAGAAAAGCCCCCCGGTCCCCTGAGAACCGGTCGGGCAACTTGAGGTGGGGTTCAAGAGGTGAGGTGAGGGGGACTACCATGGTAGCATCAGGCTGGTTGACCCTCTGAGCCAGGGCCTGGACCTGTAGGGAGAGACCCTGCATCTGCTGAGCCAGGGTCTCAAGGGGGTCCATTGTAGTGACAGGGACCAGGGTAGACTAGGTATGGGCTTGTGATTATGTAACGACGGGGGTAGGGAAACGAACAAGTGAGCCCTAATCTACCCGCCACTCTGTCCCTGCCTACTTGCAACGACCCGTCCTAGGCGACGGGGTACAACTGGGCGGCGGTCCCTACGCTCAGTGAGTGCACGAGACAAACATGCAAGGGAATACAAAGCAAAGGGAAAGGGGCAGTTGCCCACGGCAACACCGTGAGCAACCAGAGTGCTGAACGAGCCAAGTCAAACCAGGAGAGCACGAGGTACCAAACCCAGAGCAGGAGAGTAGTCAGTAAGCCAGGGTCAGTATGGAGCAGGATCAAATAGTAGGAGCTGTAGCTGGGCCAGGAAACCACACGGAAAGAATCACAAGCAAGGAGGAACAGGAAAGGCAGGTATAAATAGACAGAGGGCGGGAGCTAGCCGAGTCTGACCAGGCTGCGATAGGCTCTCCCACTCCTAAGCCAGCCAGCCTGAGTGGTGGAAGCTGGAGTCAGTCTCAGAGACATAGACTCAGGTGAAGACTGATTATCTATGGGCGTTAACCCCGAAGCTGTGCCTGGCAGATCCTTTACACATACAGTAAACAAAAGATACTACATCTTGTACAGAGACAATAATACCGCCATGCAGTCACCAGAAGATACTACACCATGTACATAGACTGAATAATACAACCATACAGTAAACAAAAGATACTACACCTTGTACAGAGACTGAATTGAATGGTGGTATTACTTAGTCTCTAGGCAGTCACAAAATGAAACTACACCTTGTATAGAGACTAAGTAATACCACCATACAGTGAACAAAAGATATTACACCTTGTAGAGACTGAATAATGGTGCCATGCAGTCACCAGAAGATACTACACCATGTACATAGACTGAATAATGCCACCATACATGAACAAAAGATACTACACCTTGTAAAGACTCTGAATAACGCCGCCATACAGTAAACAAAAGATATGGCTCCTCTCTTTCAGAGTACTTTCCCACCATTTTTTGCAGCATATCTCCCGCCTATGGCAACACAGTTACCCCCATATCTAGTATAATTCCAAGCAGAGAGTGCCCCATAAACAGAACCTTCCAGTGGATGCCCCCATACACAGTGCCCAGTCATTACTCACCTCCTCCTCGTTTTTGCTTCATCTATGAAAAATTGACATGTGAGTGGCCAAACAGCAGCAGTTCACATGTTCCTTCCTCTCCCGAAGATCTGATGCTCAGCTTGTTAAAATGTCATCTATAGCGATGCTTTACAAGCACAGTATCTCCACATCAATGACAGCCCCATATACAGTACCTGCCAAAGTGCCCACATACAGTGCAAGAAAGTGCCAACACATAGAATGCCTACAGGAGTTCCCTGATATACACAGTCGAGTCACATATTATGACCACCTCCTACTTTCGATGTCGGCAGCGCGTAGCCCATGAAGGAAGTGATGTGTCGTGGGCTGGCCTGGTGGGTATATAAGGTGTGCGATAGGTTGTCTGAACACATATCACTCGTTGCTGCCATGGGTAAAAGGGGCGATTTATCAGAGTGGCAAAAAGGGATGATTATTGCCTTTCGGGCTAAGGGTGGCCGTGTTTCTCAAACAGCGCAGTTTGTGAACTGTTTGCGACCTGCTGTGGTGAAAGTGTATCGTGAGTGGACAAATGGCAGCGTTGGGAATAACCGACGTGGAAACTGCAGAGCACCACGTGCCATTGATGTGAGAGGTGAATGTCTGATACGAAGGTGCGCGAGGGCCAAACGACGCGCTACAGTAGAGCAGCTCACAGTGAAAATCAACCAGGGGGCTACAAGTTGTGTGTCTAAAACAACAGTTCAGCGAACCCTACTGCGTATGGGGCTCCAAAGCAGACAGATTGTGACTGCTCCTATGCTAACAAAGGTGCATCGGAATTAAAGGTTTCAATTTGCAAGGCAATATCGGAATTGGACCAACGATGATTGGCAAAGGGTTGCTTTCTCCAATGAGTCACGTTTTCTGCTTAATCGAACTTTGGCGTGTCAGGCGAGAAACATCAGAGAACGAACACCCTGCAACCATTGCTGGAAGAACACAAGCTGGTGGCAGCAGCGCTACCGTCTGGGGAATTTTATCATGGCATTCTCTGGGCCCACTCATCCATATGGAAGACACTCTGAACCGATTTGGGTATGAATCCATCGTTGCAGATCACGTCCACCCATACATGCTGTTTGTCTTCCCTGAAGCAGATGGAATCTTCTAGCAAGACAATGAGACTTGTCACACGGCTAGAAATGTCCGACAGCGGTTCAAACAGCACGTCCAAGACTTCCAAGCACTTCCCTGGCCCCCTAATTCGCCAGACTTGAACCCAATTGAGCATTTGTGGGACCACCTCGATCGTCTTGTTCGCTCTATGCACCCTCCAGCAAATATAGGATGCACTGCAGTCAGCATGGCTCCAGATACCTGAGACAACCTACCAGCACCTTATTGAGTCACTCCCAGCCCGTCCAGCTGCTGTTCATGCTGCACACGGCGGTTACTCTGGATATTAGCTGGTGGTCATAATAATGTGACTCAACAGTGTAAATCGCCTACTACAGAGGGCCCCCATATAAAGTGTCAGCTAGAGAGTGAATACACACATAGTGCAAGACATAGCGTCCTCATATAAAGTGCCTGCCAGTAAGTGCCTCCATACACAATACCCAATCAATACTCACCTCCTCGTTTGTGTGACATGTGAGTGGCACATTAGCAGCTGTCCACATGTCCTTTTTTTATCCCACAAACTAGCATCTCAGCCCCTGACAATGCCAACTCTAGTGACCCATCAAGCAGTGTCCCCATAGCAATGACAGTCCTGCTCCTGCCTTAAACAGAGAATGCTTCATACACAGTCTTGCCAAAGTGCCCACATACATAGCACCAGAGAGTGGCAACATATACAATACCTATTAGAGTGTCCCATCAATAGTGTTTGTTAGAGAGAGCCCTCACATACAGTTTCAGCAAGTGTACCTCCATATGCTGTGCTTGATAGAGATAGCCCACGTAAATAGTGTCTGACAGAATGCCCCCTGTAAATAGTATTTGCAAAAGAGCCCCATTAATAGTGGCTGGCAAAGAGTACCCCCTTAAAATGAGAGTGACAGACAATGCCCCCTAAAATGTAACATGCCAGAATACTGCAGTCACAGAAGAGCTCACCTCGCCTCATGGAAGGTGCGGTCTAGTATATAACAATAAGGGTATGTGCACACACACTAATTACGTCCGGATTTGACGGACGTATTTCGGCCGCAAGTCCCGGACCAAACACAGTGCAAGGAGCCGGGCTCCTAGCATCATACTTATGTACGATGCTAGGAGTCCCTGCCTCTCTGCAGGACAACTGTCCCGTAGTGTAATCATGTTTTCAGTACGAGACAGTTGTCCTGCAGCGAGGCAGGGACTCCTAGCATCGTACATAAGTATGATGCTAGGAGCCCGGCTCCCTGCACTGAGTTCGGTCCACTACTTGCGGCCGAAATACGTCCGTCAATTACGGACGTAATTAGTGTGTGTGCACATATCCTAAGGGTATGTGCACACGTAGTGACCAAAAACGTCTGAAAATACAGAGCTGTTTTCAAGGGAAAACAGCCCCTGATTGTCAGACGTTTTTTGAGCAACTCACTTTTTTTCGCGCCGTTTTCGCTGCGTTTTTTACGTCCGTTTTTGGAGCTGTTTTCATTGGAGTCTATGAGAAAACAGCTCCAAAAACGTCCAAAGAAGTGTCCTGCACTTCTTTTGACGAGGCTGTATTTTTACGCATTGTCGTTTGACAGCTGTCAAACGACGACGCGTAAATGACAGGTTGTCTGCACAGTACGTCGGCAAACCCATTCAAATGAATGGGCAGATGTTTGCCGACGTATTGTAGCCCTATTTTCAGACGTAAAACGAAGCATAATACGCCTCGTTTACGTCTGAAAATAGGTCGTGTGAACCCAGCCTAATAATGAGGCTATGAGAGTACTTCAGTATTATGGGATATTACAATACTATGGGGGTTCCCCAAGATTATGGGATATAACAAAAAAATTGAATGAAGGGTTCCCTGTATTTTGGGATATAACAATAACAATGGTATGAGGGGTCCCTAGTATTATGGGATATAACAATAACAATGGAATGTGGGGTGTGGTCCCTAGTACTATGGGATATTACAATAACAATGATATGTGTGATCCCTAGTATTTGGGGATATAACAATAACAATGGTATGAGGGGTACCTAGTATTATGGGATATAACAAAAACAGTGGTATAAGAGGTCCCTAGTATTTTGGGATATAACAATAAAATGGTATGTGGGGTATCTAGTACTATGGGATATAACAATAACAATGGTATGTGGGGTCCCTAGTATTTGCAGATGAAACAATAACAATGGTATGACGGGTCCCTAGTATTATGGTATATAACAATAACAAGGGAATGAGGGGTGCCTAGTATTATGGGATATAACAAAAAAAATGGTATGTGGGGTCCCTAGTATTTTGGGATATAACAATAACAATGGTATGAGCGGTCCATAGTATTATGGGGTATAACAATAAAAATGGTATGTGGGGTGGGGTCCCTAGTACTATGGGATATAACAATAACAATGATATGTGGGATCCCTAGTATTTGGGGATATAACAATAACAATGGTATGAGGGGTACCTAGTATTATGGGCTATAACAAAAACAGTGGTATGAGAGGTCCCTAGTATTTTGGGATATAATCATAAAATGGTATGTGGGGTATCTAGTATTATGGGATATAACAATAACAATGATATGTTGGGTCCCAAGTATTTTCAGATATAACAATAACAATGGTATGACGGGTCCCTAGTATTATGGGATATAACAATAACAAGGGAATGAGGGTGCCTAGTATTATGGGATATAACAACAAAAATGGTATGGTATGTGGGTCCCTAGTATTTTGGGATAGAACAATAACAATGGTATGAGGGGTACCTAGTATTATGGGATATAACAATAACAATGGTATGAGGGGACCCTAGTTTTATGGGATATAACAATAACAATGGTATGAGGGGTCCCTGGTTTTATGGGATATAACAATAGTATGACAGGTCCCTAGTTTTATGAGATATAACAATAACAATGGTATGAGGGGTCCCGAGTATTTTGGGGTAAAACAATAACAATGGTATGAGGGGTCCCTGGTATTATGGGATATAGCAATATTAATTGTATGAGGTGTCTAGTTTTATGGGATATAACAATAACAATGGTATGAGGGGTCACTAGTTTTATGGGATATAACATTAACAATGGTATGTGGGGTCCCTAGTATTTTGGGGTAAAACAATAACAATGGTATGTGGGGTCCCTAGTATTTTGGGGTAAAACAATAACAATGGTATGTGGGGCCCCTAGTATTTTGGGGTAAAACAATAACAATGGTATGAGGGGTCCCTAGTTTTATGGGATATAACAATAACAATGGTATGAGGGGCCCCTAGTATTTTGGGGTAAAACAATAACAATGGTATGAGGGGTCCCTAGTTTTATGGGATATAACAATAACAATGGTATGAGGGGTACCTAGCATTATGGGATATAACAATAACAATGGTATGAGGGGTCCCTAGCATTATGGGATATAACAATAACAATGGTATGAGGGGTCCCTAGCATCATGGGATATAACAATAACAATGGTATGAGGGGTCCCTAGCATTATGGGATATAACAATAACAATGGTATGAGGGGTCCCTAGCATTATGGGATATAACAATAACAATGGTATGAGGGGTCCCTAGCATCATGGGATATAACAATAACAATGGTATGAGGGGTCCCTAGCATTATGGGATATAACAATAACAATGGTATGTGGGTTCCCTGCTATTATGGGATTCCCTATGCCGCTGAGGTAATTCATGAGGTAAATTTCTGGGACGTAACATCCCAGTGATGACAGAGGACACAGACAGCAGTCTCCTCACACCTGACATCCGTCTACACACAACACTACGTATGAACTGGGGTAAATCCTGGCATTAGCTACGTCCGTCCCTGCACTAGGACCCCGCAGCTCCCCCTCCCACCCCGGCCCTCCCCTTCCCCAGCTGCAGTTACTGCCTCCACCTCTCTCCATCTCTCTCCTCCTCATCCCTCCCTCAGTCCGCTGCCTCGTCTCTCCATCCCCCGGCACACAGTCAGCCTGCAGCCGGCATGGCCTCCGTTACCTTCCAACCCTACCGCCTGGAGCTGCTGGCTGCCTATCAGGATGTCATCCAGGATCAGACCCCCACAGACTGGTGAGTAAGACTGGCATTAGGACCCTGCTGTGCCTGGGGTACTTGTGGGACACCTGGCTCTGTGATATGGGCATATGCACGTGTACGGACACTGCATTGTGCTGCAGAATGAGGGTGCACTAAGAATGAGGGTGCTGGTACGAAGAGGACATTGCTCTGCTGGAGTGGCATTGCCATTCTCTATATGGCATTGCCAAGGCATCATCGGGGGGGTTAATTGCGCTGGCTGGTGGGTAAGTGGGGTGCATTTGATAAAATGGTGCAGTACATAAGGTAATGTGGAGGAATAGGGCAGGGCTGGGGGAGGGGCCTTAATCCCTGCAGGGATTGGGGTGCCTAGTGACTGTAGCAAGTAGGGCACACAAGAACAGTGTAGGATGCATACAATGTCAAGAGCTGCCATATCCATAGTGATGCTTGCACATGATGGTATGAGGGGTGGGGCACATTACAGTTAGGATGCATATTGTTTGGGCCATGATCTGTGTGCATGGGTCACCTGTCAGGTTATTACTAATGGATCAGGCACTGCCAGTGGGTAGTAGGGGATTTTTTTGCCCCTGTTACTGGGCTGCAGGCCTGATTGGATTAATAGCAGTCAGGATTGTGTAGCTGTCATTGATTCACAGGCAGGGTTTGTGTTCTGCAGCTTGTTTGGCTGCAATTGTCTACCCCCCCTCCTGTATTTGCAGCTAGAATAATAGGAGGATGCTGAATTTGCAGGCAGATGGCATTATACCCAGGGCTCGCACTGCCTAGGATGCTGTGCACAGGGTCTGGATGGGGGCTGCTTTATTAGATCTGCCTCTTTGTGTCTGGTGAACAGCAGAAAGAGAATTGGAGGACATTACTGGAGAACAGGGAGGGTGGGTCACCACATAGGATAGAGTCCAGTCCTCTGCTCTGTTATCTGAGATGATTTAGGGGGGATTGTGTGGGAGGAGACCTTGGGGAGACATTGAGAACTTACATTTGGGTGGGGAAGGGATGGGGGGAGGTGACATCAGACAAATCATTACAGCATGTAAAAAAAAAAATGGTTGAGATCAGCTCCTAGGATTGCTGACACTTCCTTTGGGAATGATCCCTTTAATTTAGGGTTAATTTCCCTTTTTTGGAGGTAGCTCTGTATACCCTGGGATTGGGGGATAGAAGAAGCCTGGGGGGAGGGGGTGATGCGGCTCCTGTTACTGGGCCACTTCTGTCCAGTGAATGGTCTTTTGGCTCCCAATCCCTAGTACGAAGTATTACCTCATCCCTTCTTTTTCTTTACTCTTTCTTTGTTCTCTTGCTGTTTATTTTGCTGTGTAGAGGTTTTATTTATATGTTTCCATCTATATCCTGTAAATCTCATCCCACCTTCAGCTGGCCATTCATGTAATGATTTTATGCACATTCTAAAGCGTGCCTGTATTTTCCGTTTTTTGTTTTTCGGAGCAATGGAACTGATGACTTGTCATGATAGACATAACAATTGTGTCTCAAACCTCTTGAAATCCTTGGCTCAAAAATCTTTACTTCTACGACCAGCTTTGTGTCCTCGCTATGTTCCTGTATTTGAATTGATGTTCTATACGTTTACAAATAGGTAGCCGGCTGTTTATATATATATATATATATATATATATATATCTCCTGCTTTTCTTTCTCACTCCACTAATCCTCACGTTGCCTTTGTCTTGTTTTCTTGACAACTTGTTGCAGTGTTGCTCTGATTCTTTTCACAATTTTTCAGCTTTTTTTTTTTTTAACCCCTTTGCTCCTATCTCTTTCCACATACTTCAGATTTACATACAACAAAACCTGTACTATTCTTGCTAAAATGTATAGATTTACATTGATAAATTTCCATATAATTCGTTTTTATTATAGGAGATGCTATGTGTACTAAATTAACATGACCTGGCAGTATTGGACTATAAATATATTACAATCTAGGGTGAACATAATGCTTTAAAGGGAATCTGTCTCTAGGACAGAGCTTTGTGAAAAAAAAAAATAACTCGTTGGCACAAGTCCCGCCTTTGAGTGATCTCAAAAAATGGCAATTGGGGCCTTAGAAAATAAGCTCCGCCTCCTGGTCAGGGGTGTATGTCACGTGATTCTTCTTGGCTATTCTGAATGGCTGTAGACAGGGGAATGGCCTATATGGCCAGCTCATTTTCACCCACCAATTGACACTCCTGGTAAGCGGTTTAATACTTACAGTCTGCTCTCCTCTAGACCTCTGCCTTTTATTACTCAAGTATCGTTTAAACGCCATGAAGCCTCATCTTTATACTTATCTTGGTCCTCACCAGTGTTGACTATAGACATTACATGTTTATTGGCATATCCAGACAATTTGGGTGGGATCTGCTGACTATCCTATATGGTGGGCCATGGACCTTACATAATTTGGGTTGGATCTGCTGACTATCTTATATGGTGGGCCATAGATCTTACAGAATTTGGGTTGGATCTGCTGACTATCTTATATGGTGGGCCATAGATCTTACATAATTTGGGATGGATCTGCTGACTATCTTATATGGTGGGCCATAGATCTTACATAATTTGGGTTGGATCTGCTGACTATCTTATGGTGGGCCATAGATCTTACATAATTTGGGATGGATCTGCTGACTATCTTATATGCTGGACCATAGATCTTACATAATTTGGGATGGATCTGCTGACTATCTTATATGGTGGGCCATAGATCTTACATAATTTGGGTTGGATCTGCTGACTATCTTATATGGTGGGCCATAGGCCTTACATAATTTGGGTCGGATCTGCTGACTATCTTATATGGTGGGCCATAGATCTTACATAATTTGGGATGGATCTGCTGACTATCTTATATGGTGGGCCATAGGCCTTACATAATTTGGGTTGGATCTGCTGACTATCTTATATGGTGGGCCATAGACATCAAATTATCAGCAGATCTCATAAAAATAGTCTTAATGTAGCAACAAATCTATAATGTCATTGACCTGCTCCATGGACTATCCTTTTTCGGCCAGACGGCACTCCCCCCATTATTCTTGTTTCTGGTCTCTGCCAGACCCCACCTTAGGTTCCTAATCTCTGCCCGCACCTCCTCTGATTCCATGTTTAGATTCTTGTAAGTTTCTCATGTTGCTCCTAAATGCTGGTTATGAGCCACCTCATAGAGCTTCACAGTTTCAATTTCATGGGATAGGCTGGAAATATAGCAATGCATTTTCTGGCAAAGTTCCCCTTTGTTTTTAGTTCACTAATGAAATATGAGTCCTACATCCAGTAGATGCCGAGATTGTCTCAGAGCGCTTCACTGCATTACACGTTTGGCTGTACTGAGCCAGGGATACAGCTGTGTCTTGTACAACTGCATTGTCCTGACGTCTGATCATTGGCAGGAGCAGCTGGTGTCTCATCAGGAGTACCACGTGTTATAATGGAGCTTTCTTTTACGCAGAGCTCAGAATCTGTAGGCTATAACATTCATTTTCTCTGTAGGATAAGGGTATGTGCACACACACTAATTACGTCCGTAATTGACGGACGTATTTCGGCCGCAAGTACCGGACCGAACACAGTGCAGGGAGCCGGGCTCCTAGTATCATACTTATGTACGATGCTAGGAGTCCCTGCCTCGCTGCCGGACAACTGTCCCGTACTGTAATCATGTTTTCAGTACGGGACAGTTGTCCTGCAGCGAGGCAGGGACTCCTAGCATCGTACATAAGTATGATGCTAGGAGCCCGGCTCCCTGCACTGTGTTCGGTCCGGTACTTGCGGCCGAAATACGTCTGTCAATTACGGACGTAATTAGTGTGTGTGCACATACCCTAAGGGTGCTAGTACACATTCAGCTTTTGTTCAGGTTTTTTTAATGCATTTTTTTTTTGTGCCAAAACAAGGTGTGGATCATAAACAGAAAGTCAGTCCCATAGAATCCACACCCACATGCGGTACTAAATGGCTGTACAATTTGTCCGCAAAATCTTGTGGCCATTGGGTACTGCAAGCGAGAAGATTTTTGGCTGCATTTTCTTTGGATCCACTCCTGGCTTTTTGCTTAATAAACTGCAGAAAAAAATGTGTGCTAAAATCCTAAGGCCTTATACACACACACACGAGCGAAGTTCACGTCCGTGTTATGCGCGTTAAAACAACGTCACACAGACCTATGCAATTCAATGGGGCCATTCAGACATTGTGTTTTTCACGCAGCGTGTGTCCGCTGCGTGAAATTCACTGCATGTCCTATACTTGTGCGTTTTTTGCGCATCACGCACCCATTGAAGACTATTGGTGCGTGAACATCACGGACAGCACACGGACGTCATCCGTGTTCTGTCCGCGATTCACGCAAGAGTTGCTAAAGAAATGAGAAAAAGAAAAACGCCTTCCAGTTTTTTTTTTGCTGACGTAAAAAAGCGTGACTTACGGATGACATACGTGCGTAAAAAATGCAGACGCACCGTACACAGATGTCACATGGAACTGCAATGCAGTAAAAACGCTGCATTTTTTACGTGCGCAAAACTGACACGTTCGTGTGAAGAAGGCCTAACACACGTGATCTATTAATTCAATAAAGTAAACCTCCGGGTCACTGTAATAATTTCACTAATCAAATCAGAATATACAGTTAACATACCTGGTGCCCACCTTTTCAACTTTGCTGCCATTGTTTATCGCATTCCCAGTGCCCTTTTCATGTATGTGAAATAACCGCCAACTTCTCAGACTGCCCTATGTGTGTTTTGGTAGTCCGAGACACTCTATTAGGCCTAGTTCACAGTGAGTATTTTGCAGGCAGAAAAAGATTTTGGCCTGCCTGCATGTTTTTTGCCACGGTTTTTGCAGCGTTTTTCACCCGTGGCCATTGAGGACTCTGGGCAAAAAATGCCATTAGAAACGCTTTTTCTGCCTCCCATTGATTTCAATGTGAGGTTATAAGCGGAACACTGGCAAGAAAGGACACGCCGCTTCTCCACCCAAGACCCCCCCCCCCGCCCCCCGTGATTTCGGCCATTTTTTGGTGCTGGTTCTGACGCGGTTTCCATGTCAATATCGGCGCCAAAAAAATTCAGTGTGAGCTGGGCCTTAGAGTATCATCTTCGCTGGTCCATTGGAGAGCTTCTGTTCAACAGTCACACAAGTGTTTTATGAATTCCGTATCTGTAATGCTGGGCCCTTACTCTATCTCCTAACCTTCCGTATGAATCTGTGAGTAAAGAATTCTTGGCATGTTCAATTGCATCGAGTATTACAGAGGTATTGCTTCTGGTGGAAAATACGATGAGGTATCGTATAGTGGCCCATGGAACGCCTATGGCTACGTAATATGGAACTATAGGGAATCCTTGTGCATGAGACCTAAACTAATGCTGTTTTGAGCAAACCTATTACAGGTATAGTATAGCTTCCAGGCAATCTTTGGTAATTATTTGGAAAACCGCACAACTTTACATTTTCCTTCCTGAAATGGTTACTGCCGATATTTGAACCTTCATCTCAGGACAATTTCCATTACTAACACATCTGTTTTATATCCTATCAACCAATGAAGTCTGTCTGGCAATAAAGGATAATGGTACCTGTATAACTCATCAATAAAACCTATGTCTTTAGGGTATATTCACACATGCCAGTTGTGTGCCAAATCGCAGTGTTTTTGCTGCAAATCTGCTCAAATTGCAGCAAAACCCCCTGCAAAACTGGCTCGTGGGAATACACCCTTATTGTCCTGTATGTATGTGTCAAGAATTGAATACAATATGTAAAAATATCTATTCTTTCTGGCTGAGAAAAGAAGGCTGATTGATAAAGACGATCACCATATTCCTTGCATCGCTTAAGCTCGGTTGTGGCGCCACTAAAAATACTTATATGACTGAATGGTAGGTCCAACTGCTGGAACCCCCCAGAACTGCAAGAACGGGTGTGCCAGGTCCCCTATGCCTGGCAGAGAAATGTCTAATGCATGTGTTGTCACTCTCCATGAAGGGGTTGTCTCATGAAGATAACCTAATAAAATAAACAAAAAGTTGGCTTCTCTAACCCCAAGCAATCCGCTTTTATCTCTAGAGGTAGACACTGACCGCCACACGTTTCTCCTGCTGTGGCCGCTGAAGGGGAAATCTATCGTTTCATGCCGGCCGTAAAATGTAAGGCCTTCCATGTAATGCATGGACGTGCCCAGTCTCCCAAAACCGAGCCACTCTGACATAATGTCTCTCTGTTCTGGCACGTAGATGTGGGTCCCGAGCAGGGGACTCGGACATCCATATGCCCTAAAAGGCCTAAAGGACGGGTTAGTCGTGGTGACCATCTCCCTAAAGTCTACGGGAGGTACATTGGTAACAATCAGATTTCCCACCACTTCCTTGTATGCTATTAGCAGAATATAAGCACCGTTCATGGAAGTCTGTATTATGCGGTTTATGACCTTTTGTTCTTGGATATTCTAATTCTACTCCTTTTTGTGAGGTTGACCACCTTTATATATTTGTAAAATCTGTAATAGAAGAGATTTGATTAAAATAAATTTCAGAAAGTAGAAGCAAGAAGCCAGTGCCAAATGAACAAACGTCACTATATATTTTTATAACACACACGTGATCTTTATATGTATTACTCTTAGGGTATGTTCACATGTAGTAGTTTTTTCAGGTGTATTTCTGAGCGTAAACGCCTGGAAAAACACTAGCAAAAAGCTTAACTGCTTCCCATTACATTCAATGGGAAATACACTGTGCTGCTTACATGAGGTGTATTTCTACTCTGCTGAATTACAAAAAACAAAACTTAAGACGAAGCCTCATAAAAAGTAGCATATCCCTTCTTGAGGCGTTTTTGGAGCTGATTTTCCATTGACACTATGAAAAACGTCTGGAAAAAAAAAAGCTTAATTTTCAGCTTAAAAAAACCTTGAAATCAGAGGCTTCTTGCAAACAGCTCTGTAATTTTCAGCCACTTATCGTATGTAGTGTGAACGTGACCTTAGTGATCTAGAGATTTTTACTTTTCTGCAGGCAGACGCATATTCTTTTGGTTGAGAGATGTTATTATACGAGTCAGTCCTGTGGAACATTGTTCATAACAGAAATATGTTCTCTGCACAGAAGAAGGTTTATTCTATTTCTCAATGACTGTACGAGAGATTTAAAAATCCCAACTCCTTTTAAGGTAATTCTTCCCTTTAATTAGAAGTTTAGTACAATATAAAGCGTTTTTACAGTCCTTTCTGGAAATCCTTTATTATGAAGCAATTGCCTTCTAGTCCTTGTATTATTAGCACCTAATGAAAATGGATTCCACAGCAATATTACCTTGAACTTTAAAAGCACTGTTGACCGCGATAAGAGAAACCTTAGCTGATAAGAGTAATACGTTTCTTGGATTTCTGAAACATAATTAGTGTTATTATTTGGAGCAAGTATTGGAAGTGTAGGCCTAAAGCTTGCCATACACTTCATAGCAGTCGGCTAAATTCGCATTCGGCCGACTAAGGCCTCCGTACACACGACCGTAAGGGTTTTTATTGTCCACAAATAAAGGATCCGAAGGCTACGGATACACATCCGTAGCCGTTCGCAATTGTGGAAGCATTCATAGACTTCAATGGGCGAGTCCGTGCCGCAATTGCAGACAAGAATAGGACATGTGCTAAATTTTGCGGATACATTTCTACGGCTCGGACACACATCCTGAAATATACGGAAAGGTGTCCGTGGCCAATAGAAATGAATGCGTCTGCAATTTCATCCGTAAGTATGGATGAGAACTACGGTCGTGTGCATGGGGCCTTAGAGGGTACACCAACAACAGAGGGCCCCTTTGCAAGATTGGTATATGGGCCCCTGGTATCCTAGCTGCTGATTTGATAACCGTTGTGTGCTAGTCAGTGTTCCATCTAAGCATTTGTAGCCAGTGAGCGTGGCACTTAGAACCTAGGCTTTGTTCCCATTAAGGTTGTGTTCACATCACATTTCAACAGTAAGTGCGGTGTATGTCGATTGTATCCATAGGCCCCCATTGACCCGACGTATTCCAAGAGCGTCTTTTTTGGCATATGTTGATGTACCTTGTTTTTTTACTGTATGGAATAGCGTAGTAGACAGTGCTATTCCACTCAGAGGCATCCAGAAAAAAATGTTAAGCAGTATACGTTTTTTCACAATGGACCCTATGAACGACATATGCCACTGTATGGCTATACAGTGGCATATCTTGGAACCTTCCTTCAGAGATATATATGTTAGCAAATACTCCCATTGTATACCTCCGGGAGAAGGCTCTGACTTGATGTGAACCGAGCCTACGCTGGGCGATACAGAGCATCATCAAATAAATCAGAACTCGCAGCACCTTAATAATTAGTTGGTCTAGGGCTGTGAGGATGTTCATATCAGAATCCGTCTAGGTCAGTGAAGGGGTTGGTCAGGAACACTGGTGGTATAAAGCAGTGCATGTGTTAAACGTTCATACCTGGAGTCCAGTACTGATCATAGAGATATACTGCTGTATAGCTGCAAGTTCTCTCAGTGATCGGGCAGAGCGAGTGCTCTGCCCAATCGCTAGGGGGGAGGGGTGCTCAAAAAGTCTGTGCGGAAGCAGACTTAATCTGAGCAGGGTAGGTTCTAAGCTGTGCTGCCGCGTAGCAAAAAGGGGATAGTGTTGCTAGCCATAGAGCACCTCACTCATGGCTCTCCAAAATATACCTCAGTGGTAATTTTGAGAAATAGATGGGAATGAGCCAATAGTAGCATCAGTATTCCCTTATTTTTAAAGTGGGCAACCTTGCCTGCTGGGCACCTGTGTACATATGGTATATTCAACGTAAAAAATTCTCCTTGTGCTTTCATATGAAATTAGAGGTATACTATATTACAACAGGGCCCTTTAGACGTCTGTGGGTGCCCTATTAAAGCTGTGTACAACTAGGAAGTTTTAGGAGCCATAATACGGCCTTGTGCAAGAAGCTGGGATTAGATGTACCCCATCGAGTGTAAACGTAGCGTTTATCTAGATCTGACTAATATTTGCTTTTCACATAGATCACACAGGGCGGATACGCTGCGTAAAAGTACACCATTTCCACCCTGTTCCCCGCAGGGAATTTCAGCCGAAAACCCGCACTAAATTGTGGTGCAGTTTTTTGGCCGGAATGTCCGTTGCGGAAAACTGCAGGTAAAAAAAAAAGCCTATTCTTA
This sequence comes from Rhinoderma darwinii, assembly GCF_050947455.1. Lineage (NCBI taxonomy): Eukaryota > Metazoa > Chordata > Amphibia > Anura > Rhinodermatidae > Rhinoderma > Rhinoderma darwinii. Next base: position 95,708,679 of record NC_134689.1, on the reverse strand, counting down.
CCCATAGTCCTGGCGACCCTCTGATGTCCTGCAGCCTAGCCTCGTGGGATGATGTTTCATCCCATGTGACCGTTTCAGCCTGTGATTGGCTGCAGAAGTCACACTGAATGAAATGTCATCCCAGGAGGCCGGGCTGAACACAGAAGCAGAGAGTGGATAAGTATAATATTTTTTTTTCACCGCAAAAAATTGCAACATCTGTTATGTTTATGCGGGTTTTACCTCTCCATTGAATTCAATCGGGAAAAGCCGTTATTCCGAAGCATAAATTTACATGCTGCGGATTTGAAAACCCCACCGCAGGTCAATTTATCAATGTTTTTTCGGCGTATCTTTTACGCAGCATGTGGTTAAGATTTGTTCAAATCTCATCCACTCTGCTGCGGATTCTCCGCAATCAAATCTGTTGCAATAAATCGTCTGTGTTTATGTGTGGACATACACTTAAGCCGGGTTTCCATGGATCAGATACGCCGCGTAAAATGCGCGCACCGTATCCGACCTGGAACACGCAGCATCTTCCGTCCGCCAAACCGCACCACATTGGGGTGCGGTTTTTCTAACCGAATTTCCGCTGCAGAATTTCTGCTGCTGCTGGGCTAAAGAGGGAAAAAAAAGACCGTACCTACCCCCTCCCTCTTTGCTGCGCGTAGTCCGGCCTCCCAAGATGATGTTGCAGGCCATGTGACGCTGCAGCCTAATCCATGCGATTCCGCTGCAAAAGTCGCAACACGTGGTTTTCTGTTGCGGACTTTGCATCCACTTTGCTACTACTGTATTTCCGCACAGATTTCCTTTGCGGAAATTCTGCAGTGTTTACTCTACGTGAGAACCCGGCCTTATACTCTTTCTGTGTTTATGTTCGACTTCTGATTTTAGCGTAAAAATATGAATTCAATATACTGACCGAATCTGCACTGTGTGTCTTATTGTCAGAACTTTCTTCAGTAGACGCCATTACATGGATTTTGGGTTTTGTTTCTTTATTGAAATAAGAATTATCATGATATTTGATAAATTCTTGTGTGGTCCTCACATGGGAAATTCTTGGCCATTAGGGTGCAGTCACATGCGGCAGATTTCGTAACAGAAATTTCTTCGACTGAAAATCCGTTCCACTCATCAAATCGTAGTAAAAACGTATGCGGTTCTAACCTCACCTGTACTGCAATGTGTGAATGGACCCTTTTTCTCTATGTAGGTTCCACTCCTGGTTTTGGCTTCCAAATACTGACAAACATACTGCCGTGTGAAAGAGAACTTAAAGTGGTTTTACACAGTCTTTTTTATATTGGGTGATATATATTTATATATATTATTTTTTTTTGTTATGGAAGTTTTCAACACGCTTTTGTTAGCCAGAGCCAGCAGTGGATCCCTAAGGAAGGAGAAATATCAGTCCTTTTATTTCTCCCATTCCTTTTGAATCCACTTCTGTTTTGGATATAAAAAAACCCCAAAACAAACGCATTGAAAACTGCATAAAGAACTGCCACAAAAACGTAGCTTTTTCTTTAAAAAAAAAAAAAAAAGCTGTGTGAGAGACCATTCTTAAAGGGGTTTTCCCATCTTGGAAAATTATGGCATATTCACAGGATATTTTTGTAAAATTGTGACAAAACGGTGCGACTTCGCCGCAAATCACGGCAAAAAGTGCATTTTTACTGCAACGTGTGTACCCAGCCTTAGAAAACTACATAGACCAACATTGTTTTGCTGCGGCTTTACATAAACAAACGCTGGTAAAAAAAAAAATGCAGCAAAGACAGCCTGTGGGACCCGATCCTTGGGGTATATTCACACGCAGCAGTCAAATCGCAGTTGTTTACCACCAAACGCAGTGAATATACCCTTAGAAATCCAGAATCCACTTATGCGCCATGTTGTGTTCATGCTTGAAGCCATGCACAGAATGTGTTATGTAGATAAGAGAATCTTAATGAATCTTTTGCGTTTTTAGCTCCCCAGCTCTGGAATGTTGTATGGCATGACAATGAATTATTGCTAAGCTTTTAGGACATGTCTTCTTTTTGACTAGAATGGATGATATGTTTGGTATAGGGTTTGATAAGACAGATCCCTGCAGGGCTGATCAGCATTTCCTCACTAACTTCTTTAGCTTTTTTGGAGCTGCCAAACAGCTGTCAAGTCATGGATTGCAGTCTGTGGGGCGTCTTTTGCTAACATCTACATTTCCTTTCACAATTATTTGTTTTGTTACACCATCTGTCAAATAACCACAATGTCTGGACCTTTTAGAACAAAGAAAATGACCTCTACAAAGCCACCTAAAATTGTATATTGCCTGAGTTATTTTTATTTATTTATTTATATATATATATATATATATATATATATATATATATATATATATATAACTGCGTTCTCCTAAAGAAAGCTAGAATATAATACCAATGAACTGTACATTTGTTTGCAAATGCTGTGACCACTATAAATACACCTGTTTATTAGATTTATTGCATGAGTTTTTTTTTTTAGTTTTTTTTTTTTTAATATACATTTTATACCCTGGGTGATTTTAGTTAGTTTAATTCTGGTTCCTACCATCCCCAGATTTATATAGGCTTAGTCCCAGTTCCGGGTGTATGTGCAGCGTAGGTTCCCACCTCCGAGGTCACCTTGTCGTGGCGGGTGGGCTCACACAATTTGATCACAATGTGCGTTAAGAACCTCACTATTGTAAGTAGATTTAGCAGTAATTTCTATTTAGTGACATTAGTGTTCGTAGTGTGCTGTTGCCATTGTGGGTGAATTTTTGCCTAAAGGTTAAATTCATCTCGGGGAAATGTTGGTTTAAAAGGCATGATCTTCGAAGAAATTTCTCAGGTCTGGAGCTCTAATCTATTATATTCACACTTTGCGAAAATCATGGCAAAAAATGCAAAATTACTGAGGGATGGACCTTAATGCGCACCACAACTGAGGAAAAATCATGGCGAAGCACTGTGGCAAATCTGCATGTTATTGCTGTCTTGTTGTGACTATGGTTCCATTCTTGTTAGGTTTGGTTCCACAGTGTTTACATTGAACAAACCTCATCCACACACTGCGGGGGGAAAAAAATCTGATGAAAAAAAGGTCACATAGTGACTTGCGATGTTTTTTTTTTTTTTTTTTTTTTCAATCCACGTAATGTCAATTTATGCTGCGGAATCGTTGCACTTTTGTTGCGTGTACTCCCCTTTTGAATTTAAAAGAGTTAAACCTTGCAACAAATAAAAAATTTGATTTTTATTGAAAAAAATTCAAATCTGAAAAACCGTTTTTGATTTAAGTGTAGCTAAACGTTTGACAAACTTCTGACCTGTCATAGTGACGTGTCAGAAGTTTGGATTGGTGGGGGTCCGAGCACTGAGACCCCCACCAATCGCTAGAACGAAGCAGCTGAAGCGCTCGTGTGAGTGCTCAGCTGCTTCGTGTCTGTTCGGCTTTTTCCGGAAATAAATGTATAGTGTACGGACTCATTAGAAAGTCTATGAGCCCGTACTCCGATACATCGGCTTTCCGGAAAAAGCCGAACAGACACGAAGCGGCTGAGCGCTCACACGAGTGCTTCAGGTGTGTTTAAAGACTGCATAAAACACCATCCACCCATAGGTTGCATGGTGCTCTGTGCATTACCTTCTATTGACGCCCCCCTTATTGTGTACTTAATAATAAAGTCATGCCAGACATTTGTCTATATAACGCTGCCCAATCAATAAACTAAGAAATGCATCTTGTACAACTACCTTTCCTTAGATCCGGGCACTAAGTGTTTGAATTGTGGGGCAAGCTCCAGGTGCCCAGGCCATCAGGATCAGTGGTGCTCCCTCAGTTCTGACAGGTAATGCGCCCTGTGCGACCGCACAGGTTGCACAGTCCTAAGGCCGGCCCTGGTCACGCTATCCAATATGGCCAGCCCAAAGATGATGAATGTCGGGCCTTATACATAATCTTCAATGTGATTATCCCCCCCCCCCCCCAACTGTTTTATGGTCCACTGTAGATGACAGTTCTTGCAATGACAAAGAAGGGTACAATAGAGATAAGAGGCAACGCTCAGTAGAGATACGGCACTTGTGTGACTCCATGTGTTGTCAGCATTCTTATTGTAATGAAGATGTCTGAAATCTATTGGACATCTGTTGTCCTGTGAAACATCTGACCACTGTACTAGGAGGTGCGTGACCATATGTATCTGGTGAGATTGAGCTGAATAAATAACTCTTTGCCTAGTTTTAATTTATTAATTTATGTTTATGCCATACGGTATATGAGAAAAAAAGATTGACGCTTTATCGTTGTCCACTCTTAACTGGAGTTTTTACAAAAGCAAAAACTGGGCTCAACTTGTCACAGGCCATCCCAAAGCCAATAATTTTTTTTTTACATTTTTGTTACATTCATTTTAACACCTTTTAAATTCATCATACACATTTGTCATTTTCGACAACAATATAATGTTAAGACGTTCTGTGCGTAATATGTTACAATACCATAAATGTAACATTGTGCTGGATGGAACTGATTGTCTTTATCTGATTACACTTAGGCCGAATTCAAACCAACGTAGGGAAACTCGGACGTTAAAAACAGCCGTTTTTCACGTCAGTTGTCCCTGTGCGGGTCCCTTTTTCACAGATCCCCATAGACTGGAGTCTGTCAAGGGATCCGTGAAGACAGAAAAAATAGGACCTGTTCTATTTTTCAACTGACCCTTCACATGGTCCGTTGAAACAGCTGTGTGAACGGCCCCATTGAAATACACGTGTCCATGTGATGGCTGTTGTTTTCACCGCCGTCACACTGATGTATACCATGATCATCTGAATTCGGCCTTACTGGGTAACAGGGGAAGATCAATTTTTTTTTTTTTTTTTTTTTCATCAGAAATTGAAGGACGAGGTATTTCCTTTAAAGCAACACTCCAGACTCTACTCGACTAAGGCCACTTTCACATGACCGTATTTTGCATCAGTATCATAGTGGAACCTACACAGAAAAAGTATAAGGGAAATCTTTGCACGTCTTGAGTTTTTTAATTTAGAGGTCTAAAGAATTCCATTAGGCCGCGTTCACACCCGTTCTCACAGATCCTTCATAGACTTGAGTCTATTGAGGGATTTTGTAAAATGAGCAAAAATAGGACATGTCCTAGTTTTTCATGAACTGAGTGAATAAACCTATAGACATGCATTGATTTTAATGTAGCCGCGTGACAGCCGTTAAAAAAAAGAAAACATGTCTTGTAAATAAGCCCTTATACTTTTTCTCTGTGTAAGTTTCACTCCAATTTTGTCTTACAAATACTGATGCAAAATATTGACCGAAATACTGCCATGTGAAAGCAAGCTACGGCCACTTTCACACTGCAGTATTTTGGCCAGTATTTGGAAGCCAAAACTAACAGTGGTACCTACAAAGAAAAAAAGCATAATGGAAAGATATGCACCTCATTTCATCTATTGGACCAGCTTTTAGTTTTGGCTTCTGAATACTGCCATTTGAAAGCGACCTTAAGCCCGGCGTTTTTTCGCTTTGGAGCTAATGCAAGGACCGCGGGCAAAAAAAAACCGCTCAAACAAGCAACGCAGGTGTTTTCTGCCTCCCATTGGCTTGATTTCAATGGGAGGTCAGAGGTGGAAACCGTGGCAAGAAAGGACAAGCTGCTTTCCCCCCCCCCCCCCCCCACGAGCGGCTAAAAGAAGCCTTGGAAAGAACTCCTCTGACTCCCATTAAAATCAATGGGAGGATATTTCTGACAAAAATCTTGGGGTGAGCATACCCTTAGGCTCATTTGCCTCAGTATATGTGAGGCAGTGTCCTGTTCTTCTTTTTCTCACTGGTGGTTAGTCATTTGTACTTTATAATCATTCCTCCATGCACTGAATTTTTGATGAGCCTGTAATAGACTTGTGCTTATAAACATCAGCCAATCCTGAGGAGGCAGAGCTTCAGGGGGAGTGAGAGAGCAGCAGACTGAACCAATGATAAGACAGAAGGTGTGTTTCAGACTACCTCACACTCCCTGTAAGCACTGTAGCTAGGCTGAAGTCACTGAACACAGCTCTGCCCTAGTTGAGATGAGCTAAAAAGAAGCCAAGCAGCAAGATCTGTGGAAAATAAATATTTTATGATAATCACCTATAGATACTGACTTAAATATCATTTGAGTGCTAATGACTGGATAGCCACTTTAATATTTTTGTGTGATGTGGTTGTATGACCATCAGTGACCACAAAGACTTCCCACTGGTCCAGATGCAAAGCCAGGCAGACATGTCGGAGATGGCAAGAGTTCAGCTGTTTGGTTTTCTTTAAGTGATCTTAGCCAGCATTCAGAGCTCATAGCTCACAGATGCTTAGGGAACTTCAGTTGTCTACTACAATTATTTGACGGAAAAGCTACCAGTGCAACAGATGACCGTGGAACAGATGCCAGTGCTGGTTGCTTGTAATTAACCACATTCACTGCACATGGCTGCTCATTCCCTGAAGAGATGAATAATTACTGTTTGGCTACACTATATACTGTTCAGCTGCTTGGTGCATTGGGTACTGATCCATTTGCGATTTTTAATTATTGCCACACTGGGAATACACGGAGTGGCAGCCGCATGCGACCTAAACCACGCCCAAATGCGATGGCGAATGGCTGCACAATTTTGCCGGTAAAACTATTCCCCACCACATGTGGCCGCACTGAGTATTCTCACCCTGACTCTGCCCTTCACTAATAAAATTTCATCAGTTTTTTTTTTTTGTTTTTTTTTTTTTTTCTCGCTCCAGTTTTTTGTATGACTGTGTAAACATCACTTCATAACATTGACTTACGCAAGGAATACCTTTTCTGTTTGGAGGTGCTGAAAATTTTAGGGAATTTGATGAAAGACCAGTTTTTTAAATATATTGGTTTTAACCAAATCACTCGTATTTGCAATGTAATTCCCCTTGGCAGCCTTAGGGCGGATTCAGACTAACGTGTTTTGTCTCCATGCCAGCCGCGTGGTTTTCACGTGGCTCGCGCGGACCTATACACGTCTTCTGTGGGACAAGCGTTATTCGCGCAATAACAGTAAAAGAATGAATGTAAACAGAAAAGTACCACGTGCTTTTCTGTTTACAAACATCCAAACGGAGTGTCATAAATATGGCGGCTCCGCGAAAAGCACGCAGCCGCGCATCCATATGAACAGGGCACACGGAGCTGTCAAGTGCCTTTTGTGCACGCAAAACGCCGCGGTTTTTGCGTGCGCAAAAACGTCACGTTCGTCTGAATCAGACCTTACTCAGTTTTTAGTTTTTTCCCAAGTTCCCTATCAGCCGGTCCACGGGCTGGTGAATATTTTTCCAGCTATAAGATTTGCAGGCACATATGCAGTCTCATTTGCAAGCTTTATACTGGTTTTGTTCATTATAAATAATACAATGTAAATTGATTTCCAAATAAGAGCGTGCCTTTAACTGTGGTCTAGAATCTTACAACAAGAAGTCAGACACATGAAATCAGAAGTAAAGTGAACCATTACATAAAAGGGTTATCCGGGTTATTAAAATTGAAGGCTATCGATATTAGAGCGGTGGGTGTCCAACTGTTGGCACCCCTGCCGATCAGCTGTTTGAAGAGGCTGTGCATTTTATTGCACCACTGTCCCATTCACTTGAATGGGGCAGTGGTACAATACCTTGCAGGGCCGCTACAAATGTAACAGCGCATGCAAGAATGAAGAGGAGAACCATGTAAATAATGATATAATTCCCCTTGCAAACTGCTTTATTATTAAAAAACAAACAAAAAAAAAAGTTAAAAAGTTACATATATTTAGTATAGTCTGCTGATTCGCCGGGCCAGGGCGCTTTTAAAAACAAGCAGGGGAAGGGAGCCAGCACAGCGCCCCCTTCCACCTGCTGTACACCCCAGCCCTACCACACACTACCCCTGTATAAGGGCACCCCCACATTGTAGAAACTTACCTGCAACATACAGCGCTTCGTCCGAATGGCATAAACTCCTCCTCCTCCTCCAGCACTCTGCGCTGTGAGGAGGAGACAGCGAGCGACGGTAGACGTGGCCGTCACTCGGGACACATTCCAGTGATGGCCGTGTATTACCTGGCCCCATAGACTTCTATGGGGGCTGGGCGAACGGCCGAAAATAGGGCATGTCCCATTTTTTGACGGCCGGGTTTCCCAGCCCGTAAAAAAATTGGTTGTGTGAATAGCCCCATTAGGGGTCTATTGTTCTTACTGCGGCCGTGTGAAACCCTGTCGTGTGAATAAGGGCTTTCTTTTCCTCCCTTCACTGTTTGTTTACTCAATAGAACACATGAATAGTACAACTGTTTGTGTGTTATTAGTTTAGTTAGATTGTGTTTGTTATTCTTGAGTCACATTTTATAGACAATCAGACCTCATTTTATTAGTAATCATTGCAAAAATCAATGCCAAAGGGTTCACTTACTTTTTCTCCCTGCACTGTTTGTATACTCCATAGAACACATGAACAGTACAAGGGTTTGTTTGTTGTTAGTTTAGTTAGATTGTGTTTGCATCTCTGTGTCACATTTGTAGACCATCTGACCTCAAATCATTGCAGAAATCCAGGTAATGCCAAAGGGTTCCCTTAAGGGGGTTTTACACTGGGCGATTATCGGGCAGACGAGCATTCATAGAACGCTCGAGCGTTGCCGATAATTGCCCTGTGTAAACAGGGCAGAGATCAGCAGATGAACAAGCAAACACTCGATCATCTGCTGGTCGTATAGTTTTAAAAAAGTAAAATATTATTGTTGTCGGCAGCACATCTCCCTGTGTAAACAGTGAGACGCGCTGCCGACATGATAACGTATGGGGAAGAGCGATCGGAGTAACGACCACTCATTCACTGAAGCAAACGAGCGCCGATCAATGATGTCTCGTTGATCGGCGCGCGCTGCATCGGCCGATTGTCGGCCGGTGTAAAAGGGCCTTTACTTTTTCTTTCAACTGTAAGTTGAGTGTTGATCTTAGAACATAAATCAGTCTTTTGTCAGTTCTTATAGCATTTTAGCGTTGGTGTCATATGTTTTTCTTTCTGGATTATGTTTCCATTATTGTGTAACAGGACAATGCTAGAAGGTCTATTGTGTTCAGACAAGAAGGTTTTGTTCTTTTAATGTAAGAGGATGCAAACTCTTAACCGTTTTAGGTCACTTGTTTATGTTAAAGAAAAATGCCAGGATATTTGCAATATGCTCTGAGGTCACATTCTGAATTCCAAGTATGTCATGGATGTAATACATATGAACTGATGTAGATATCATATTCAAGGTGGAGTTGATGTCATGTTCTAGAGGAAATGTTCCAAGGAAGCCAGTAAGATTTATTGGCAATCTACTGCGTAGCCATGGATTGGTAAGCTGAAGGGATGTCATATTTCACACTGAATAATTTTAGATCTCTACGGTGTAGAAAAATTATCCATGCCAATTTGTCTGCTGTATCTTTTTTGCAGTAGATACATATTTGTGATTTATGAAACTGTATACATTAGAGGAAGAAGTGTTTTCATACCATGTATAGTTATACTGTTTGGACAGGGACTGAAAGCCCTGAACGATTCCAGAACTGCCACGTCATGAGGACATTCCTCAAAGAATAGCAATGCAAGCTTGTATGGCATCTCTTCTGCCCACTATGCACGATGAGCCATGTGGGAGAGGTGGACCATGCCTTTGTGCTACTGAACTCTAGTTGTGTTTGTTTCAATCCTTCACCATAGGGGGTTATAGAATTGTTGAACGCTAATGGATGATGCCTTATGCTGATATTGTATCCGTAGATGAATATACCTGTGTTTTATTAAATATTGCTCGAAGGATTGAACACGTTTAGTGTCTTCACTTCTTAATATACAATCTTGGAATGTCATGGCGCAATGATCAGAGACCATCGGTGCACAGACTCCATTCACTACGTTATTCTCTATGGATGTGTCCCATTCATAGAGCAACTTTTATTAAAATGCTGCAAGTAAACAAAGAAGGCATCTATTGTCCTGAGATTGGCATTCGTGTATATAAACGCACTACATGTACTTAGTTATGTGAGTTATTTTTTTTAAAAATAGGCCCAAATCATATCCGTTATGTCCACATCAGCCAGAGGCCATAAATCTGGATCACTTCTGCTCACTTTGTATTATGTAAGTAAAAGGTAATACATTTTTTTTTTACATTGATGCCCCAAATGTCATTCTTGTGGAGTAAACATAAAAAAGCATAACTCCCAAAATAAAGAATAATATCAAACAGAACTAAAATACGTTGGGAGAGCCCATGAAGCTTATGGATCAGGAGCATTGGGGAATAGACACTATTTATAATCTACATAAAAACTTTGTTACTTTGTAAATACATTGTATTCCTTTTTCTGTACTATCTATTATTCTTCATAGCCCCAAAATAGTGGTATCCATCAACAATCTGTTGGCAGTCTATGGACTGACAGTTGAGGGAAACAAAGGCTGTGTACACATTTTGAAATTATTATATTTTTTTTCCTTTTTAATAAAGAGGTCTATCAGTGTGATTGGTGCAACTTTCGAAATACTTTTTATGAAAAATTTGTTTTACTTTTTGCTTTGTATTCTGTGTACACAGCAGCTGTATCGTGCGCTCAGACCTGAATCCATCAGGTCCGCCGGACTGACTAGTTCAGTGAAATCAAGTCCTGCGTGTCTCTGTTATGAATTTAGATGTGATTGGTAACAGCTCAATCCTGACGGCTACAGGTCTCCGCACTAGATACAGCTGCTCTGTATACAGGATACAAAGCTGCTGTATCTCAAAAAGTAAAAATGTAAGAAAAGTGTTTTGAAAGTTGCACCAAACACACGATCAAATCGTGGTTGGACTGCACCATGTGAATAGACCCTTCCAGTCCTTTGTTTGTCCTGACATAAGCAGTAGTAGATGTGACTGGCAAGTCTGTTATCTCCCTTACGCTATTTAAGTAACTGTGCTTGAGGAAGATAGCTATTGGTGTTGTGCCTATGACCAGCAGTATGGTGGGTAGAGTTATCTAGCATAATGGTTTAGTTACATGACTCGTTTTTTGTGGCGGTTTTTGCCACGATTTTTGTAACCAGTCCATTGCAGATACAAAATTCACAGAAAAAATACTAGTAAATGCATCTGCATTTTCAGTGGCTTTTTTTTGCCTAATTATTTCGTGTGCCCCACCCCCATATGAGACTGATGCGTGCTGTAGGTGAAAGACACTTGTACAAAATGTTACTAAAAAGATATCTTTACTGAAAACACATTTAAAAAAACCATTAAAAGGCAAGATGTTTTTTTGCATACGTTTTTAAACGCCGATAAAGTGTGTGTGCGTAAATCAGGTCTAAGGCCCCATGCACACGACCGTAAAAACTCCCGTAATTACGGGCCCATAGACTTCTATTGGCCACGGGTACCTCCCCGTATGCTTACGGGAAGGTGCCCGTGCCGTTGAAAAAGATAGAACATGTCCTATTTCAGGCCGTAATTGCGGCACGGGCAGCCCGTAGAAGTCTATGGGGCTCCCGTAATTACAGGTGACTACGTGTGTGCACCCGTAATTGCGAGAGCGTTACTAGGCGACCTCAGTAAATAGTCACTGTCCAGGGTGCTGAAAGTTAAACGATCGGCAGTAACTGTTTCAGCACCCTGGACAGTGGCTACCGATCAGAATATAGATAAAGCTGTAAAAAAAAAAAGACGTTCATACTTACCCAGAACTCCCTGCTTCTTCCTCCAGTCCGGCCTCCTAGGATGACGTTACAGCCCATGTGACCGCTGCAGCCAATCACAGGTCAGTTACAGGCTGCAGCGGTCACATGGACTGCCGCGTCATCCAGGGAGGTCGGACTGGATGTCAGGAGAGGGACGCGTCACCAAGACAACGGCCGGGTAAGTATAAATTTCTTTTACTTTTTATTATGGAAAGGGCTGTCCCTTCTCTCTATCCTGCACTGATAGAGAGAAGGGCTGCCGATTACTGCAGTGCAATTTTGCAGCCAAAAACGTGCCCGTAAATACGGGTGGAATACGGGTGACATCGGACCCGTATTTACGAGCACAGGTCCGTAAATACTGGTGCAATACGGGTCGAATACGTGTGACCAAGGACCTGTATTGACGCCAGTATTTACGGTTGGACAAAAATACGGTCGTGTGCATGAGGCCTAAGTGTGTATTTACATGGGTGGTTTTTGGGGTGGGGGAGTTTTGCCGTGATCTTGTTAGTTCACACGCTTGTTTATACATTTCATAGAGAGAGAGTTGTATCGAAGCTAGATGGAGATTTGCAGTGTATTCCCTGTAGCTGCTCTTTTGTAGAATGTCTGCTGCTAAGGTAACTAATCTTCGCAATCCTCTTAGGTAAATTAATCAAAGGCTTGTTTCCTGTTTTTATTCTTGTTTATTTTTCGTATGATACGGACAGAGACCTGTTATCTCGTATTGTACCTGTAGTCCTTCTGCAGTTGAAATAAATAGCAAGCGGCCACTTTCCTTCTCAATACCATCTGTTTGCTTGGGTTACCTGTGTTGTGGGTCACTGATGGGGTATGTTAACACGTAGCATAATTGCTGCGTATTTTCCATCTGGATTTGCATGTGGAAAATCTGCAGTGTATTACAATAGCAGCAAAGTGGGTAAGATTTATTAAATCTCATCTACGTGCAGTGCAGATCTTCTAATCCGCAGAATTTAAATTTATGATTGTGCTTTTGTTGCAGATTTTTCCACATTGGGTTCAATGGGGAAGTAAAACGGATTCTAACAATGGTATACGTCGAGGTTTATGTTTAATGGGTACCATTAAATTAATCAGTCACAGACTTCGTTTATCGTAAGTCTGTTGCTTCTCCTGGCGTATGTTAAATGCCGGACAAAATTCCTGATGTGCACAGAGCCTAACATGTATTTTATATTTAGCGCCTTTTTGTACAAGGGTTTTCGAGGTTTTGTAGACAAACTCCATACTTGGAGCAAGCTGCTTTTTAATAAAAAATGCCACGGTCCCCAAAGACGTTAAAAATGTCCATAAAAACTAAAATGTTATCTGTGCATTTTCAGATTTAACTATAGACTTTAAACTAACATTTGTTTTTTCCCTAAAAAATGCCACATGAAATGTGTGAAACCGGTCCTAAGGTCTTCAATGCTAGGCCATTAAAGAGGCTCTGTCACCAGATTTTGCAACCCCTATCTGCTATTGCAGCAGATAGGCGCTGCAATGTAGATTACAGTAACGTTTTTATTTTTAAAAAACGAGCATTTTTGGCCAAGTTATGACCATTTTTGTAGTTATGCAAATGAGGCTTGCAAAAGTCCAAGTGGGTGTGTTTAAAAGTAAAAGTCCAAGTGGGCGTGTATTATGTGCGTACATCGGGGCGTTTTTAATACTTTTACTAGCTGGGCGCTCTGAAGAGAAGTATCATCCACTTCTCTTCAGAACGCCCAGCTTCTGGCAGTGCAGATCTGTGACGTCACTCACAGGTCCTGCATCGTGTCGGCCACATCGGCACCAGAGGCTACAGTTGATTCTGCAGCAGCATCAGCGTTTGCAGGTAAGATCAACTGTAGCCTCTGGTGCCGATGTGGCCGTCACGATGCAGGACCTGAGAGTGACGTCACAGATCTGCACTGCCAGAAGCTGGGCGTTCTGAAGAGAAGTGGATGATACTTCTCTTTAGAGCGCCCAGCTAGTAAAAGTATTAAAAACGCCCCGATGTACGCACATAATACACGCCCACTTGGACTTTGACTTTTAAACACACCCACTTGGACTTTTGCAAGCCTCATTTGCATAACTACAAAAATGGTCATAACTTGGCCAAAAATGCTCGTTTTTTAAAAATAAAAACGTTACTGTAATCTACATTGCAGCGCCTATCTGCTGCAATAGCAGATAGGGGTTGCAAAATCTGGTGACAGAGCCTCTTTAAATAGAAGTCTGGACTAGCCTGGCTGACTTCAAATAAACACAATATTTTGTCATCCCTGCTTCAGTGTAATAGTTGTCACGATACCAGAATTTGGACTTCGATACCGATACTTTTGTTCAGTATTGCGATTTCGATACCAAAACGATACTTTGCCAACAGTAATAAAAAAAAAAATGTTCTTCCATTTTCTGATGTGAGGCACGAGGTGTGATGAATTTTGAATGAGCCTCACATTGATAGTAATTAACCCCATCATGTTTCTCAGTCATAATGCGTTAATGTGTAAGATACATGATGGGGTTAATTACTATTCGGCCTTATTCACACGGACGTGTCTGTTTTGCGCGTGCAAAAGGTCCGTGTGTCATCAGCATATGGTGCGTGGCTGCGTGATTTTCGCGCAGCCGGCGTCATTATGACACTCTGGTTTTATGTTTACTGGAGCGCGCATCACGCGTGGCACCCGGAAGTGCTTCCGTGTGCCGAGCGCGATTTGCACGCACCCGTTGACGTCAATGGGTGCGTGCTGTGCGAAACACGACCAAATATAGGACATGTCATGAGTTTCACGCAGCGCACATACGCTGCGTGAAATTCACTGACGGTCTGAACAGGTTTCACGCGCGTAGCACGGACGTATAACACGTTCGTGTGAATAAGGCCTTAATGTAAGGCACACAGGTTAAATTCATCACACCTCGTGCTTCACAATAAGTGAAAAAAGTTTTTATTTTGTTTTTTTTAGAGCGTACACATCATAAATGTCACAAAAAAAATATTTTGCAGGTTATTACGGCCGCGCCAATACCGAATATGTGTATATTTTATGTATAGATTTATTTTAATGTTTATTGTAAAAAAGGTGCAGGTGTATTTTTTGAAAAAAATAAATAAATAACTTTTTGTTTTTACTTTATTTTGAAACTTTAATGTACTGGTATATGTCTATATGCCAGTACATTAGCCTGTGTACGGATAGTACACAGGCAGTTTTTAGGACATGCCTAAGTATGCCCTAACCGGAAATATGGTAAGACAGACTGGGGGTCCTTCAATGGACCCTGGGCTGTCTGCCCATATATGGTATGTCCCTCAATCGCATCACAGGGATTCCTGTGACGCGATCCAAGGGGCATCCCCCCTTCTCATTTTCCTCTTGAATGCAGCATTCAGGGGAATAACGGCGGAGATGAGAGGTTTCTCAGATCTCCACCATTATAGAGCAGAGCTGCGTCTGTGTAATGCAGCCAATACCCCGCTCCTGACAATAAGTGTGCGCGCGGTCCGCATGAGGTGGTGCGGCCGGCGCTGCACTAATGAGCGGTGGTTCAGGCACTGAAGACAGAAGCTGGGGGTGTTTTGCAGTGTGCCCGCCATGTTCTGTCTACAGTGCCGCCACTCATTAGTGCAGCGCTGGCCGCATCGCATCATCCTGAAGGCAAGCACTTGTCAGGACTCAGGAGCGGGGCAATGGCTGCATTACACAGCCGCAGCCCCGCTCTCATACATTCATGTGTTACAATGCTAAGCTGTGCGGCCGCACAGCTTAGTATCGAAATACATGAAATAACGGTATCTGACAGTTTGGGGGTGCACAGTATCAAAAACGTATCGAAGTTTCGATGCATCGTGCATCCCTACAGTGTATTACATAGTTGTCAAAAAACTGATAAAGGGAATCTGTCTCTTTTAAAAATAATCGGTCAATCACTGCCGTTACTAAAATATCTCCATTCCATTCCAAAAATCTTACAAGGACATCTAACCCATGTGCGTCATGGCTTGTACCACTTTCTATCACATACAATTTTCCACACTGGTAAATACATGACCTAATATTTGTTAATAAATAACCTTTTTAGGTTTTTAAAGGTGGAAAGTACTGGCAATGCTGTAGGACCTAATATCTAACTTGATCGGAACAGGGAACAAACAGAGGTTATTGTGTTTAACTCATTTGCCTCCAAAACCTTTTTAAAGTTACTCTGGGCTAAAGCTGTGCCTCTCACCCACAATGTTACAACCTCCACTGGTCTGGATACTCTACAGGGTCTTCATGCAGCCTGCTAGGGTGGTCTCGTCCCAGGCAGCAGGTGTCCTATACAGACCGGGAACCTGCACAGCGATCCATTGATGCCAACTGTAAAGATGCCAACTGTAAAGAACCCAACAGCTGTAACATCAAAAGTTATGATGGGATTGAATAAGAATCGCTGTGAAAAAGTTGGTAGAAAGTCATAAACACGGTGAAATTTCCGTCCAGATTTTCCGTGTGGAAATTCTGCAGCGTTTTCGCAAGAGAAATTTACATGCTGCAGATTCAGCATCCGTACCGCAGATCCATTTCCGCACGTTTTCTGCGTTTTTTTTCCTTTCTTTAGGGTGTCTCTGAGGTTTGTTTAAATCTCATCCACTGTGAGGTTATGTTCACACGCTTAACCAAAAACGTCTGAAAATACGGAGCTGTTTTTCACTGAAGTTTTTCGAGCTGTTTTCTATAGAGTCAATGAAAAATGTCCCAAGAAGTGACCTGCACTTTTTTCGCGGGCGTTTTTTTTACGAGGCCGTTTTTCAAAATGGCCGCTTAAAAAAACACCCCTTCGGAACAGAACACCGTTTTTCCAATTTGCAATCAATGGGCAGATGTTTGGAGACGTTCTGCTTCCAATTTATCAGCCGTTTTTCGGGACGTTTACGGCCTGAAAAACGTCTGAAAACACTCCGTGTGAAGATACCCTTATATGCTGCGGATTTTCCCGCACGAAAATTCCACAGTGTTTACGTTGTGTATGGACATACCCCTAAAGCCCTGTTCACACTGCGTTTTTTTGCAGGCGGAAAATTTTGCCTAGAAAAATCAGCTCCGTTTTTTTTGTAAGTGGTTTTGCACCACAGGCGTTTTTGTTTTTTTTGTTTTTTTTGTTTTTTCTTACCTCTTCAACGGGCAAAGGGAAAAAACTTGAGCGTTTTTTGCCAAAAAAAATGCATCTAAACACCACGGCCATTCGGGGCGTTTTTTTCCGTCTCCCATTGATCTCATAAGGGTTTTTGAGGCGGAAAACCTAGGGCTTGTCGCTTTTTTTTACCACTAGTTTTTTTTCGTGGGAAAAAACGCCTCCACCTCCCATTGAAATCAATGGGAGGCAATTTTGGCCGTTGTTTCCGCTGAAAAAAACGTGTAAAAAAAACTCTGGGTGAACAGGGCTTAAGACTGCAGTGTCTTGCACATGCTCACAATGCAAAATCGCATGCGATTTAAATACATCATATATTATGTGAGATCTCTATTTCTGCCTTCTTTTTTAAAATAAAAAATAGTTCTACAATAGATTTCTTGGTCTATTAGGGCCAGTTCACACAGAGTTTTTGACGCGGCAACTGCGTTGGAAAACATGCTGAAAATGCCTCCCATTGATTTCAATGGGAGGTGGAGGCATTTTTTTTACCGCGACCGGAAAAACCGGCTCACGGGAATAAGGTACATGCCCTATCTTCGGGTGTTTACGCCTCTGACCTCCCATTGACATCAATGGGAGGCAGAGAAAGCGTATTTTGCTGCATTTTATGCCCGCGGCGCTCAATGGCCGCGGGTAGAAAACGCTGCGAAAATCGGCGTGCAGGCAGAGGAAAATCTGTCTCAAAATTCCGTTTGGAATTTAGAGGCAGATTTTCCTCCAGCAAAAAACTCTGAACCCAGCCTTAGGAATACATGATACAAAATCTAACGAGATCGCCTAATGAAAGCTTCTAGAAAACAATATCTCCATAATACGGCATCTGAAGTGGGCATGAGCTCTGATTACATAGCCTAAGTCCCCATGCCCACTTCTGTTATTTTCTTCATTGTGCTATCTGTTTTTATAACTGATAGCACCCTGACACATTCATTTCAATGGCGCCATGCGCACTTCCGTTGTTTTAATGGAACCGTGTGGCCGTTCCGACAAAAATAGGACGGGTCCTACTCCTGCCCGTTTTTGACGGAACAGTTTTGGCCTTTTTATCATATGTATAATATCATTATTTTTATTTATTTTTTCCCCACTGTATTGAAAAGCGCAGATAACTGCTTTTGAATATAACTGGACCGTGCTAAAAACATATATGGTGTGGTGTACGTTTTATTTCACAATGGAAGTAAATTGCCGTCACCGTCTCTCTCCAGTGTCCTCAGCAGAATACATTATGCAATTCACTATTAATACGTCCGGAGAACCTTCACATTTTCTGGATGTTACTTCTACATTGGTAATTTGTTATATATTTGTATTTTGTGCAACCATGATTTTAGTTACTCATTATAAATAGTTTTTAGACATTTAACTAGAGATCCTATGGGTAAGCAATTTAATATTGTCAATCATACATGGGAGACATATGCGAGATCTCATCATATTACCGGCTTTGCATGTTCATGTTTACAGCTCGTTTTGATTTTATTAGTGTCGAGTGACATTTATTTGCTAGCCAAATCTTGGTACATGGAGAATAAGCGTGTAACATGTCATGCTGGATCTAGTATTTTGCATTGGCTCTGATGCCAAGCGCTTGTTGAGCTCCTTCCTTTACTTGGAAGTGATAATTGCATGTGCTTGGTTAATAGAAGGGCGCCGCATGTGCTGATGTGATAACCCTGCCACAATGTACATGTGTATTCTGTTTTTTGATTTTCTCCACGTCTATACTTCGAGCTTGCTAACCAATCCATTATATAGGGAGAGCTGAGCTTCCCACCTTTGCCTTGGCAGAGTTTGATGCTGACAGTCTGTCCGATTTACAGTATTTGTGCCAAGCATTCTGATGACAATAGGAGTGCTGGCAGTGCAGCATTTCTCTAATGACAGTTTGTGCCAGTGTGGGCTAGATCACATACAAGGTAAAGAAATGAAATGGTAGCAGTATTTATTTTTTTAATAAAAGGCACATTCTGTACGGAGGTGGGCTATAATTATGCTTTATGTAGATATTTTTCTATAAAGTTATCCAGCAGACTCTTTGTGACAAATATAACTGAGCTCCTTTTTTACTGTAGAACTGTACAGTATAACACGCCTATATTGGCAGGATTTTATAGTTCGCTTCCTTTTGGCACTTGATCTATACGGCTACTTTGAACGCGCAGTCAAAGATCGCTGTGTACATTGCAGTTATGTGAGTAAATGTGGTCGCGCTGCGATCTGCAAGTTGCCGCAGCTATCGTAAGGATTCAAAATTTTATGGAATTCCTGCGACCGTCAAGTTGCAGTCGCGGCAACTTGTGGTTCGCAGTTAAGCCAAGTTCACTTACATTAGGGTGTTGTACGCAGCGCGACACCGCGATCTTTAAACGGGCCATCTGTGTCGCGGCCAAACTCACCGTGTTGCCCTAGACTAATGCATGTTGATTTTAGTGTTTTGAAGTCATACATATTTTAGTCTATAAAGCGGTGGGTAGGAAATGTTGGTATTTTAGCAATTGTAGGTTTATCGTTTCATGCCTTTTTTTATTATTATATCAACATGTGTCCACTTCACTGCTCTGTAGTGCTCGTGCCGTGTGCATGGACCCTATACAACCGGATATGGCGTGCCTACGGGTCCTTATTAGACACATAAGCGCTCTGTGTGCATAGGGAAGCTTTTCTTCTAGTGGACAATACCTCTTCTAGGGGTAACACTGCCATGTGCATAAGTGTGTTTATAATGTAGAACGTCTGCTGTTGATAATTAAAATGATTCGATGAGCTAGCGCCCATCAAAAATAGTTCAAAGATATCTATTGACCCTGAAGTATACGTCCTATGGATCTTATAGGGTAAGTGCGTAATTCGGAGCTAAAAGCCGTTGTATCTAGCTCTTTGAGCCAGATATTATTCTGTAGTATGTGTTAACCCTGTGCAGTATAGCCAAATGTTTGGTACCTTTCACCTAAAAATCATCATGCGTTACCACTTTCTCACTTGTGCTGGGTAGTCCAGGGTTAAAAGAACATGCCTGCTTTCTTCTAAAAAACAGCACCACACATTGCCATGCGTTGTGTCTGAGATTGCAGCTCGGCTCCATTGAAGTAAATGGGGCAGATATACAATACCAGACACAACCTGTGGGCAGGTTTTTAGAATAAAACAGGCATATTTTTCTAACCCTGGACAACGCCTTTTAACATTTTCCCGTGAGGCTAAATTGTGATAATTCATGATCGAGACAATGATCATTCTGACCAAATGAAACCCAGCTATTCCCCATAAATGTGTTGACAATTTTTCTGCTGTGGTCGCAATGATCACTGGAGAACAATGGGGGAGATTTATACTTCTGTTAGTCACACCCGTGCAGAAATTGTCTAAAACACATCAATTTGGCACACGTCATGTAGTCCGTTTTTTGGGGTGCAATATGTGCCAGAATTGTGGTGAAATTTTTCTTCGTAAATCTCCCCCAGTATTTTTGCAGGTCAGATAAATTCTCTCTGCCCTAGGTGGAAATGATTACTTTTCACTTTTACACAAGTCCTTGCCTCTGTGATTGACCATGAGTGCCCAGCTACAGGCTAAATGCACAGGCAGCGATTGGGTCACAAGGGCCGCTGAGGGCACATATATGATGTACCGTATTTTGGAGAAGGAACACCGAATTACATTCCGCACATATCTTCCATTCAATGTGATGTTCGAATTAGCCGTTCCTAAAACCCTGTGTGGTAACGTTTACTTGTAGGTGCCAGTTCCCAGCTGTGTTTGGTTCTTGTTGCCAAGTGTCCTCCAAATTCCACTAAAGCATTCCTTCCCCTCTGTCTGCTACCAGATTTTGGTAGCCGGTAAAATTCAGATTTCCTTCCCCATACTTCATCTGACAGTAATAGGGTCGTATGGGTGTAAACACTTCCCTTACTGATAAATCAGTGACCTGGGACGAAGTGAAATTCCCAGACAAAAAGTCATCTGATCAGTTTAAAAAAAAAAAAAAAGATCCAAAAACCATGTGTGATTTTACAGCGATTCGATGCAATTTTCAAAGCGGTTGCATTTTTAACTTGAAATGTATATTAAAAAAAAAAGCATTGAATTGTGGTAAAAAAAATGTGTGGTTTACAGGTGCGTTTTTATATACATTTTTAACCGCACCTCAATCCTCAATGTCTGAATACACCGGTCTCTTTCACACGGCAGTAGTTGGGTCCGTATTTTGCTTCAGTATTTGGAAGCCAAAACAAGGAGTGGAACCCTGACAGAAAAAGTAAGATTTGGACCTACTCCTGGTTTTGACTTACAAATCATGACCTAAATACTGCCTTGTGAAAGAGGGCTTAGGCCTCTTTCAAGCAAGTGTATTTGTGAACATCTGTAATATGGATCCGGTTCTAGCTCCTATAGAACTGAATGGTAGTTACGGAAACCGCGTAGCTCGGCGAGTTACGGCGTTTCCGTAACTCTCTAACATGTAATCAGCGGCCGGGAGGCCGCGTGAGCACAAAAGGCTAGAACAGGATTTAGGGGACCCCGTTCTAGAGATGGGTGGGACCCGCATCTATCTGACATTTGACATATCCTGTGGATGTCCTAAATGTCCCTCTTGGGAAATCCCCTTTAAAGGGAGTCTGTCACCAGATGCCCATATTGAACTACCAACAGGCTATTTATAGATTAGCCTAACCTGATTCTGGCGTGTATTATGTCTTTCCACAGAGTGCCTCCTTTGAAGAGAAAAAGCTTTTATTACATTTTATGCAAATTAGCGTTTTTGCAGCAACCGCATCACCGTTTCTCCAAAATGCTCTCTCGTCCTTCCCCAGTTCAACCCCCCCCCCTCCCTCCCTCCAGGGCCAGGTAGCGTACTAGGTGAGTTAACGCTTGGCCTCGTCGTGTAGAACACCTTGCCAGCATCCCTACATCCTAATCGGCGCATGCGCAGTAGTGCTGATTAGAACGATAAGCGTAAAGATTACACTGCGCATGCGCCGATTGGGATACAGTGCATGCGCAGTACAACCTTTAAGGCCTCATTCACACGACAGGGTCCGAGTGTCGGCCGGGAAAATCGTCCGTTTTTGGCCAATTTTCCCGGCCGGTTTGCATTCGTTCCGATTCCGTTTCGGGCCGTGTTGCCGTTTTTACCGGCCGATTTGGACCCGATTTGCATCCGTTTTTTTTCCTGTCCGTTTTTTAAAATCTGATGAATTTCATTTAAATTTGTTGCCACACACAGCCCTTTGTAGATAATGCCGCCCAGCCCCCTGCTGGTGATGCCGCCCAGCCCCCTGCTGGTGATGCCGCCCAGCCCCTTGCAGGTGATGCCGCCCAGCCCCCTGCAGGTGATGCCGCCCTGCCCCCTGCAGGTGATGCCGCCCTGCCCCCTGCAGGTGATGCCGCCCTGCCCCCTGCAGGTGATGCCGCCCTGCCCCCTGCAGGTGATGCCGCCCTGCCCCCTGCAGGTGATGCCGCCCTGCCCCCTGCAGGTGATGCCGCCCTGCCCCCTGCAGGTGATGCCGCCCTGCCCCCTGCAGGTGATGCCGCCCTGCCCCCTGCAGGTGATGCCGCCCTGCCCCCTGCAGGTGATGCCGCCCTGCCCCCTGCAGGTGATGCCACCCCGCCCCCTGCAGGTTGCACCCCCACCCCTTCCAGGAGAAGTCACTGACTTCAATGTCCATATATGGACAGTGTAGTCACTGACTTCTCCTGGAGAGGAATTCCCTGCAACAGGTCGGGGATTCTGCTGCAGAAGTGAGTGACCTCGCTGTGTCCATATATGGACAGTGTAGTCACTAACTTCTCCTGTAGCGGAATCCCCAATCCCCGGCCGTGGATTGGGGATTCTGACTCCTACAGGGAGCAAAAAAAGACCCTCCTCCTCCTCACATGCACTGTGAGGAGGAGAGAGAGCGCGAGCGACGGTAGACCCGGCCATCACTCGGGAAACATTCCGGTGATGGCCGTGTATTACCCGGCCCCATAGACTTCTATGGGAACCGGGCGGCCGGGTACCCGGCCGAAAATAGGGCATGTCCCATTTTTTGACGGCTAGGTTTTCCCGGCCTGTCAAAAAATCGGTCGTGTGAATAGCCCCATTAGGGGTCTATTGTTCCTAATGCAGCCGGGTGCCGGCCGATTTATGAACGGCCGGCAGCCGGCCGGGAAACCCTGTCGTGTGAATTCCGCCTAAGTCACCGCACACACTCTTCAAAGGAGGCACTCTGTGGAAAGACATAATACACCTCCGAATCCGGTTAGCATAATCTATAATAGCCTGTTGGTAGTTGAATGCGGACATCTGGTGACAGACTCTCTTTAACTAGTTGAACGGGCAGGAACAGCGAGATCGCTGCTCCTGGCCGCTAGGGCAGCATGTCAACTGTAAAACACAGCTGACACCTGCAGTGTATCGAGCGGGCGCCGCGTGTGAGCCCGCTCCAAACATCACCTTCCTACCACTCCATGACATGCCTGCACGTCATGGGTAGGGAAGGGGTTAAGGAAGCGGTCAGTAACTGCCGACTATAAGACGCAGGAACTTTTTAGCAAGATTTATTCCAAAGTCCGAAAAATATGGTATATGTTTGTTTTTTTTATCTAACACAATAGCGTGGTAAACTACGTTATTCTTTCTGGTCACAAAAACTTAAACAGGTGTAAACAACGTAAAATGGAGTCCAATCGGGTACCTTCTGGAATCCTTTTGCCTCATTGATTACAATGGATCCGCTGTGGGATACGTTTTGAATACCGTTTTGGATAATCAAATGTATCCTCTTGGTGGAAAGCAAAAAGGCTATGTGAATATAGCTTAATTTCATAAATTCTGATACTAAGGGACAGAATGGCAAAATCTAAAATCAAAGGAGGTATAGTAGAAAACAGCAGAAATAACAATTAAAATGTTATTTTCTGTAATTTTATAATCCATGCAAATAATCCCAATTTCAGATGGCTACATTTTAACATTTCGTAAAACATGTGCGCGACCCCCTCCCACAGGTAACATTTTCTCATCACATTTAATTTCTTGGAGAAAATACAGTTCTCAGGGGTGTAACGAGGTACCTTGGGGCCCCATGGGGTAGCTGACTAGGAGGACCCACTACATCAGAAGTTAATTTGGCAGCAGGGGAGTTCAGTACATAAGCTTTAAAGGAACTGCACCCATATGGACTCTCTCTCTCGCTCTAAAGCACCACAGCCCATATGTTCTAGGTAATGGTGGTGGTTACCCTGTGACATACTGGCCTATAGAAAACAATAGGATACTTGATATGACTGTTGTTTTTTATCACATAGGAACATAATAACTTTTTTTTGAAAGGATAGAAAAACAATGTGAAATTGACCTTATGTGCCCTTGTGACATTTCACAAGATTATTTACATGAGCAGTTTTTGGTTGTACTTTTTACGCAAATTGCCGTGATAAAAAATGATTTCTTAAAATACACCCAAAGTGTCTTCTGTCTATAAATTTTTGATTTTTTTTGAATGATTTTGTTTGTTTTATAAGCTTGGTCTATAAAGCAGGTCAATGGACATCAGAATAAGATTCCGTTCAGGTAAAGTGGTCCTTTTGTCTATAGATGCTATGCTGTGGCTCAAGCTTTTAGAGATGTCACATACAGTCTTGTAGCGCTATGTCTGTGTTCTCCCATTCCCTGACTTCAAGGGAAGTTCTTTGTTCTTTGTAGGGATGGAAGGTCAATCGCTCGCTATTCCCCTTTCAGGATATGACCTCATTAGTCCATCACTCATTTTGTCTGCTCCCCCTTTCCTGCATATCACTTTGCTTTTCCCAAGCCTACATAAATTGTCATATCTGCTTCCCCTATGAGCGTCTGATGACACATTAAGGCTGCTGAGCTGGATGGATGCATTTCATCTCCAGCTCTTTTCAGACAATAGACCACCCCTCCTTCCCCCAGCTGCTCTAGATAGTCTGTAATTATGAGTGGGGGTTTCTTCAAGGCTTGAATTTTTTATATATTTTTTTGCAAGGAGAATGGTGGGACGAGGCGTTTTGTTCCTTCCATACTAAAGAACATGTCATCTGCCCAGCTCGGCAGCATTGCCATGGTTACCGAGGGATGCCGCTCGCCTGGGTATGCTGCAGCTTCCAAATTGACAAAAACACATTTAAGGACCTAGTTCGAAACCAGTGTCTGTAACACCGATAATAATACCCTGCATACCACCGTCCCCAGAGAAGGCGAGAACTGTTTGTGCAAAGACTGGCACGGTTGATAATCTGACGATGGGTCATGATGTGATATAGTGTAAATGATACATTTTTCGTTCTGTATATTTCTAATACAATTACAAGACACATTGGGGTGCTCTTTAGTCCACTGAGCATGGTCATTGAGTCCTGTTCTGACTAGACCACTACATGTATGGAGGTTTTGGTTTTCATTTGTGGTACATGCACTGTGGCCAATTGAAATGCAAATCCATTCGGGACATACGCTATACTAAGAATGGGCCCAAATCCCGATGGTGGCGTGGCCGTTCATGCACAGTCGCTCTCCATTAAAGTCCGACGAAACATTAAAATGCGTACGATCCAAATTTCAACAGCTCCGACAACCTTAACAATATAAAAAAAAGCTTCTCTAAGCCGTGTATATGGCGTGACAGCATAGAGTAAATATCCTCGCAGCCTCCACCGCCATTCCAAGCTGAAATTTATAGGGTCCATACAAGAAGCAATTGCAAAATCAAGATAAATATAAGGAAGTTTTCCCCTATTGTTTCCATATGTTCTTTTTGCCTGAGGAGATGTACTGCAAATCAAGCTACTTTTCAGAATATACTAAGGAATTTGCTTAAATAGCAATCTCCTAATACAAAATGAATAATATAATTATGGGAGTAACAGGAGCAACTCAAAATACAACGGGTGTACCTGGGGATTTTGTTTACCAAAAGTATCTTCAAATGACCTGAAATGTATAGGGCATGTGAAATTCCCCCTTGGGACCCAGCTTTGATTTCAGTTTGCCCGCAAAGTATTGAGTTAAAGGGGTTGTCCACTACTGAACAACTGATTACCTATCCACTGGCTAGGTCATCGGTGTGGGTCCGACACCCGGACCACTCTCCATTAAGCCGCTCTTTTTGCATCTGGGCATCAGATGTTATGGTCCACTATGTAATGTACGGAGCCGGAGGCAGTTGGCTCCGTACATAGCATAGCGGCCGTGCTGCCGAACTGCAGCTCTGCTCCAATTCACTTGAATGGGAACAGAGCTGCAGAACGGCGGCTATTCAGTGGCTGGAGCCAACTGCTTCCGGCATGTACGTCTGGTGCTTGGAGGCAGTCGGAGAGGCTTAACGGTGCGGCGTCTGGGTGTTGGACCCCACAGATCATGTACTGACAACCTATCCAGTGGATATGTCATTCGTTGTCCAGTAGTGGACAACCCCTTTAATCTTGGGAGTTGTTTCTTAAAGAGTTTGCCCCAGAATTAATTCGGGGAGAAATTTTTTGGGGGAATCTTATAGTTCATGACCATCTCTAGCTAACACAGCTGGAACTAGACATTTATTCTTACACGGATCCAGAGATCTCCCCATTCATTGCTCCAATAACTCTGCTAGATTTTCTTCAGGCTGGTAGCTGAGGGGGCGTTTCCTTTCTGCTGTAGCTCCTCCCTGTCATAGATTGTATAGGCAGATTGTTCAGTTTCACTGCCTCCTCTCTAGGAGAAGCATTAAAAATGCCCCCATTACATTTATTTTTAGGGGGAGGGCCAGCCCTATATAACTCAAGAGGGAGAGCCTGCAGCTTACACACAGTGAGAGTATGAGAACGAGAGGAGAGAGCTCAGTGCTGTATGTCGGCTCTCTTCATGCTTTAGGTGGACTAGTTTGTGTGTTTGTGTGTGTGTGTGTCTTATATGTAGCATTGAAAAATGATCTTCTGGAGTGGTGGTCCTTTCAAAGAAGCTGGTCAATATACAAAAAATATGATGGAACTGAAAAGGGGTGGTCTTCTCAAAGAGGTGGTCTTTTGGAGAGGTTTGACTGTATGTAATATATATCTTCTTTAATATTTATATATATTATAATGTTAAAGTAGAAGTCGACGTTTTGGCTGGAATTACATTTGAAGCAGGTCTGGATTTTGCATTTATTTCTCTACCTGATCTTGTGGTTAATAGAATCTTCCATTGTGTTCCTATAAATTCATCTTCCTGTCCCTTGTACTCCCATCTCTGTTGGAAGCATATGGTGAATGTCTTTACTTTCATGTCTAGAGGTCATCAGCGGCTTTCTCGTGGTTTTTTTTTTTTTTTTTTCTGTGTCTACAGCAGGAGAATAAGACTTGGTTATTAACAGGTAGCTCGGCGTTTATCCCAGCGCTTCATGAATTTGTTCCATCGTAGGATTCCACAGTCTGCTACCATGGTAACAGCTTGTAGACCCCTGTTTATATGAGAGCTGAGGGGTCGGCCTTTGTCTTGGTGTATTATGCAGGAGGAAGGGATGTGAGGTTCTCTGGGCACTGCCCCAAAATCTCAGGCTCTTCTGTCTTCACGTGTTTACTTAATTTACCCCCCCCCCCTTTCTTTTTTTCTTCCTCTCTACACCCTCATCATCTTCACCCTCATTTTGGTAATTGTCCACTTAATAGGAAGAATAATTGCTGCGCTTCAGCTGCTTAATAAACATGTACGGTATTCATGTGAGATTTTATCTGTGAACTGTTGTTGATGTGTATAAGTGTCGTACACATGGGGGTTTCTCTGTCGCTGCAGAACATGGCTTTTCTCCAGTACAGCACCGTGGCTACAATGCACTGACGGAAAGCTTATGTCCCACATACTGGCTGGTTCTAGGATTGCCCTTGGGGAGCTGTGATGGTAAAGCGATCTGCTTGCTCAGCCTAGTGTCACACGTTGAATTATCCGTTTATATGCTGATGGGTTGCTGAACCTAAAGGTTGCCAAGATCCTGGGCTATGTTAATATAGCAGGATAGTACCGTAGCTATAAGAAATGGCATTGTTCTTAAAGACTAATCTACAAAAAACTAAACACTCAGTGGTGACTGCAGTGAACCATCGGATCCCACTCCCCTGCGTGTCACACGCGTGAAGCTGAGCTATGACCGGTTTTTTGATAGAGAGAAAGAAAGGTAGAATCCAGCGAGGTGTAATGATATAAGGAAACTCAGTTTCCACTTTATTGGACGTGAACAATAAAATGACGAACACAGGAGAAGGAACGCAAATGCAAGGTGGTCAAGATGGTAAATTGAGGGAGCCTACACGTTTCGAACACGATCTGTGTTCTTATTCATGGCTAGTTTTTTTATTTTTTTATAGAGGTCCATAATGACTTCTTTACCCGACCAACAGAATAGTTAATAAGCTAATAATAAAACATTCACAGGGTTTATCGGGACTTTCATATTGAAGACCTATCCTCAGAATCCGATCATGGTGGTCTGACTAACAGCACTCCCCACCAATCAGCTGATTGAAGGAGCCGTGAGGCTGCGGCCCCCATATCGCTGCTTACCAGGCACCACTCCATACATTCGGTAGTGGATGTGCCTGGTAGTGCAGATCAGTCCTATTCAAGTGTATGGGACTGAGCTGCAATACCAGGCACAGTCACTACCGTGTGTACAGAGCTGTGTCTGGTAAGCAGCCTCTTCAATTAAGTGGTCATTCGGGCTGCTGGGTGTCTGACCCCCACCAATCTGATATTGATAGGCTATTAATATAAAAGTCCAGGAAAACTCCTTTAAGAAAACTCCTAGCAATAGTACTTAATAGTGCTTTTCTTCAAATAATAAAATCTCTATGTTCAAGCTACCAAAGGTGTTCTATGTTAAAGGGTTTAGAAGTGTTTATTGCTGCTGTCTACTTACAAGAAACCGGATCACTTCCAGGTTTGGACCCATGGCACACGGTATGCACGATCTTAGACCCCCCCCCCCCATTGACCTGTTTGCCAACTCTGTTTTTAGCCTCATCCCTTATAGTGTCTCCATGAACATGCCAGGCACCACACACAGCACCAATTTATGGGGTCACGCCCACTGATGCCATCTTTGAACATGTCGGAAAGTAGAAAAATGTACACATGGTGTTCTCAGCTCCTCAAATTAAGTTTGTGTGTGTGTAGATAGATAGAGATGTTGCTTGAGAAAGGCCCATGTGGGCTGAAACTTTGCACTGACGTATGGGTAAATAAACCTTTTTTTCACTGAATTGGAGTCCTGTGTAGTGCTGCCTATTCGTTTGGAAATAGATATATAGATGTATGTATGTACTTTTAATTTTTTTTTCTAATCTGTTAATCTGTATATATTTTTTTTAATTCTGTATTTTCGTTACATGTTTATGGGTGCAGTCATTTTGCTTGTGCTGCTGCTCTTAGAGTGAACAGCTGTTTAGAGATTTGCTTTACAGTAGCCAAATGGACATAAGAAACCTCAGTCAGAGACTCATTCGGGGAGATTTGCTTAAACTGGTATATAAAACGCTAACTTAAAACCAAAATTAGTTGTAGTAGAATGCGGCAAATTTATTACGACGCCCACACCTCCTAATAATGAGATGACTGCTGATAGTTAATCTCTACAAAATCAGAAGTGTCAGTCTGTTGCGATGGTTAATGGCCAGTATTAGAGATGCAATCTTTTTTTCAACCTTTTCCCGATGCTTGACATCTGTGCCCATAACGAGCGGCTTGACTCTGCTGTATTATGACGAGCATAGACGTCATTCTGATCGTGTGGGCAGAACAAGTGTGTCCGTGCAATTAGGAGCAGGGCAATGGCTGCAATACATAGTCGTAGCCCTGCTCCATACCTCCCAACCGTCCCGGATTCAGCGGGACAGTCCCGGATTCTGGGCGGTGTCCCGAGCGGCCGGGGGTATGTCCCGCTTTCAAACTAATTCTGAAGCAGGGAACCATCAGGTTCTTGCTTCAGAATTCGTTCAGAGCTGAAGAGCAGGGGGAGCTCTTCTGCTCGCCGAGCACTCCGCAAGCACAGCGCTACTGTAAGCGCTGTGCTTGGGGAAGCCCTTGATGTTACTGTCCATATGTGGACAGTGACGTCAGGGGCTACTCTTGGAGCAGAATCCCCGGCCAGAGTCGGCAACGGAGATTCCGCTGAAGGAGTAGCCACTGACGTCACTGTTCATATATGAACAGTACCGTCAAGGGCTTCCCCGAGCACAGCTCTGAACTAATTCTGAAGCAGGGAGCTGATGGTTCCTTGCTTCAGAATTAGTGCCTACTCCTTGAGCGGAATCCCCATTGCCGATGATCTGGCCGGGGATTCTGCTCTTAGAGGAAACCCCTGAGGTCATTGTCCATATATGGACATTGACGTCAGTGGCTCCTGGAGCGGAATTCCCGGCCGGAGTCTGCAACGGGGATTCCACTAAAGGAGTTGCCACTGACGTCACTGTCCATATATGGACAGTGACATCGGGGCTTCCCTCTAGGAGCGGAATCTCAGGCCTATGCTGTGGCTGTGGATTTCGCTCCTAGAGGGAGTCCCGTCCCAATGGCGCTATTTTCATGGGGGTGTGGCACTATCTACATGGACATTGTGACACTATATGGGGGCACTATCTACAGGGGACACTGTGGCGCTAGGTACATGGGCACTGTCACTATCTGCACGGGCACTAAGGGCAGCTAGGGGGGGCATTCTGCTGTATGGGGGAATTTGGGGATTACACTGCATGGGGGTATCTGTATGGGCATTATACTGCATGGAAGAATAATTGTGGGCATTATACTGTATGGGGGCATCTGTGTTGGCTTTATACTGTATGGTGGCATCTATGGGGGCATTATACTGTGTGGGGCAGCTATTTGGTATTCTACACTGTGGGAGGCACTATGGGAGCATGATATTGTGTGGGCTGAATCGGCTGTGTACGGGTGAGGATTGGGTGGGATTAGAAGCATGGCTTAAAAGCTGATCGCGGCATTCAAAGGGAAAATGAGAAGGGGGAGCCCAAATTGATCGCTGTCTGACCAGGTTTCCTGTTGTTGGGGCATACTTAAGTATGTCCTAAAAACTGCCTGTGAACTATCCGTACACAGGCTAATGTACTGGCATATAGATATATGCCAGTACATTAAAGTTGAAAAATAAAAATAAAAAATCCCCCTATGGGATAAAAAAAAAAAGTGATACTAATGAAAAAAAACATGAAAAAATACTCCATAAATGCACATAATTTATAAACTTTTATAAACCATAAGTACCAAAACTTCAAATAATATTCACATATTTGGTATAGCCAGGCCAGGAACAACCTGCATAACAAATTTATAGTGTCATTTATGATGATCGGTGTATGCCGTTAAAAAAAATAAATCTATGAAAACTGCAGCGGAACTGCTTTTGTTTTTCTGCATTTTTCACCAAATTAAAAATGAATCTATATTATGTAGGTACCATTTTTTTGGTACATTTACGTTGTTTAAAGTACAACTCTTCCCGCAAAAAAAACAGTCTCATACAGTTAGTTGAACAAAGAATAAAAAAGTTAAGCGTGCCAGGATGCAAATAGGAAAATATCTAATTGTTTTGTCCTCTAGGCCAAATTTGGCTGTGTCTTTAAGGGGTTAATGACATAGAAAATATAAATAAATATGCCTGAAAAGGTTATAAACTGGTTATTTATTTTGTATAGTTGTTTTTAGAATGTACCATGTCCCTGATTGTTCATTTGATGCATGAATAGTCTTATAAAGAAAGTGCCCACAATGCAGAGAAGAACAATTTGCATAATATTTATGCAAATGTCCTATTACCTTATCAGAATGGCTTCATGCTCCTGGTTTTGATACAAATATTTATTATCATTGTAGCCATAGTGCAAGTTGATCTTTTAATCTCCTGACCAATGAACATAATATGTGCTGCAATATGCACTTGTCACTCGGTGTTTTAAAGTGTCATTCTCTCGGCTGCTGCTTCTGTTTTCTCTGTAAGGGCTCATTCACACGAACGTGAATCTCGTCCGTGTGACGGCCATTAAAACAACGTCCGCCACAAGGACCCATGCATTTTAATGGGGCTGTTCACATGACCGTTATTTCAACGGAGCGTGTGACATGTCCTATTTTATTGCGTGTCACGCATCCCTCCATAGACTGTAGTCTGTGGTGGATCCGTGACATTGCGGCCTACCCGGGTCCACCTCGGACGTGGAAAACTGTAGTTTTTCACGTCCGAGGTAGGCTACGTTCGTGTGAATGTAGCCTAAGATGTTTTGTTGGTGTTGTAGTGTGATGGCAGAAATTCAAGTTCCAGGGACCCTTGCTTGTTGATGACGGCTATATCTCAATTTTTATTTTAATACAATTATATTGGGACATTTCTGTTCAAATTTATAAATTATTTCCATACTTTTTGCTGCGTTAATGGTCAGTACTAAAATGCAAAGAGGGGTCTTTTTGTTTTAACTATTGGATTTCCCTTTACATGAGATCGTGATACATACAGTATAAGCTCTCGGCTTTTGTTGAGACATCCACATTGCGTATTTCCTACATTTGCCTCCCGCCTCATTTATAGAAAAGAGAAACATAGAAATTCTGTTGTATTAGTACCATCAATCTTCATATACTATCTAATGGTGGAATCAATTCTATATCTTTGCTAGGATCAGAGAGTAAATGTTCCTTGAAGCTTCTGGGGCCCAGTAAAAACTATGTACAACCCAAGCCCCTTTATTTGTTACATACCATTTTGGCCTTTGGTTCCATTTAGGAAACCGGGCCAGATGCACAAAAGCTTTACCTTCATTAAATAAGTGCCTATCTACAGGAGATGCTAGAATTGTCTGATCGATCTGGGTCCCACACCTATATCCTTAACAAGGCACCCCCTCCTGGTGAGACAGACATTTCTATGGGAGTTAAGGAAACCGCGTTGCTCACGAACTTGGCTGTTTCCAAAATCCTGTACTGCTCTGGACTGATTCTCTGTCTGGTTGCAGACTTATCAAACAGGACCGGGTTTGAGGACCCCCGTTCGGGAGACAGATGCGGTTCTGAGAGGTGGGACCTGCGTCTGTCACACATTTATGGCATATTCTGTGGATACGCCATAAATGTCTGTCATGAGAGAACACCTATTAAGGTGATTTTTACCACATTCACTAATCCGTTTTAAAACGTGATCTGTGAATATATCTGGAATATGTCCACCTGCGTCATTAAAGAGATTGTTTGTTTGGTTTGGACAACCGCTTTTCATATGACCTTTTAGGGCATTGTGAGATTAGAGCTGCTACAAAGAGGGGTGTTTCTCAATGGGAATTGAACAATGGACACCATAATCAATTACCAATAACACCTATTTGTAAGGGGTAGGGGGCAACTGTGGTGAGCTCATCATTGAAGGACCCTTCTAATGGAATGGGGTTGTCCAAATCACAGTTTTTGTAGTGTTGTAATTTTGAGGCTTTCTACTGCTCCATCACCACCACACAACTAGTCTTCTGCAGGACACTTATGCACAACTTGTGGGATTGCCCCAGATTCATTATTGCCAGGAGAGGATAATGGGTGCCATGGGGCAGACTAATGACTTGACCTAGTTTATCTAGTCTTCTATCCTTATTGTGTGAGGCTCAGTGGGCCACTGCCACTTCCTGAATTTCATAGTAGAAAATAGCAAGCAAGTGAGGTTATACTCTGATGCCTTGTGGCCTTCGAAAAGGAAATTTATGAATCATAAGAGATACTATTAAATGATGTGTATCTCTATATCGAGATTACACACAGTGCTGTGAAAAATAATTCCCTATTCCTATTTTTGCATATTTGTCACATTTGAATCTTTCTGATCATCAAACTACTTTTAATACTAGACAAAAATAACACAAGTAAACACAATATGCTGTTATTAATGATGAATATTTCATTTATCAAAATAAAAATTATGTTCGGCCATATCTGGCCCTATGTTAAAAAGTATTTGCTCCCTTAGCTACTAAATCTATCAGTTAAAGGGACTCTGTCACCAGTTTATCAATTCCCTATCTCCTAACGCAATAGGTGCTTTGCTACTGATAACTACAGTGTGATTTGTTTAAAAAAAAAATATTATTATTTGCAAAGTTATGAGCATTTTTCTAAATATGCTAATGTAGCTCTAATAGCCAAATAGGTGGTTAATCTTTCTTCTCACTCTGGGCAGTGTAATGTTTTCTGTATGACGCTGTCCAGTCATCATACAGCTTCTCCCACTTCCCTGCCCAGCAACACAGGGTGTCGCATCTAGATCCGCGATGTCGGGTGGCTTGTGAAAGATTAGAATCTTCTCTTTTATATGCCACCAGAACTGCTACACTAGGTGCTCCACAGCCCGAGATATGGCTGTTTGAAGTGATCCCCCTTTCCTCCGGCCTCACTCTCTCACACTGTGTAAAGCAGCTTGATGCTGATAGGACAGTGTCAGAGGCTGTGAGGTAGCTCCACCCCAGGAGAATAGCTGCTGTTACCTCCCACTTGTCTAATAAAGGCTCATTTACATATTTAGAAAAATGCTCATAACAAACGTTTTTTTTTTTTAAATCACACTGTAGTTATCAGCAGCAAAGCGCCTATTAGATTAGTTAGGAGATACGGAATTGATAAACTGTCAAATTTATTTGGTTAAAGAGACTCCACCAATTAGGTCAAATTTCACTAGCCACACCCAGGCATGATCACTGCCAAGCCTGTTGAATCTAAGGCTGGGTTCACACGACCTATTTTCAGACGTAAACGAGGCGTATTATGCCTCGTTTTACGTCTGAAAATAGGGCTACAATACGTCGGCAAACATCTGCCCATTCATTTGAATGGGTTTGCCGATGTACTGTGCAGACGACCTGTAATCTACGCGTCGTCGTTTGACAGCTGTCAAACGACGACGCGTAAAAATACAGCCTCGTCAAAAGAAGTGCAGGGCACTTCTTTCAGACGTAATTTGAGCCGTTCTTCATTGAACTCCCTGAAGCACAGCTCAAAATTTACGGCTGTCAGAGAAGCCTCGCAAAATGCGAGGAGGAGGAATTACGGCTGAAACGAGGCAGCTGTTTTCTCCTGAAAACCGTCTGTCATTTCAGCCGTAAAAGCCTCATCGTGTGCACATACCCTAAACATCACTTAAATAGAACCTGTCTGGCAATTTAAAACAAGCTAGAAGGTCTCAAAAAGCAGCACATAATTGCATGTTCTAAAGAGATTCATATACAGATGCGAAAAAAAGTAATTCAAGTTTACCAGTCTGGAAAGGGTTACAAAGCCATTGCTAAGGCTCTGGTACTCCAGCGAAGCACAATTAGAGCACCATAAGGCTGGATTCACACGAACGTGGCGTTTTGCGCGCGCAAAAATCACTTGCCAGCTCCGTGTGTCATCCGTGTATGATGCGCGGCTGCGTGATTTTCGCGCAGCCACCATCATAGAGATGATTCTAGCCGACGTCCGTCACTGTCCATGGTGCTGAAAGAGTTAACTGATCGGCAGTAACTCTTTCAGCACCCTCGACAGTGAATTCCGATCACGATATCTAGCAACCTGTTAAAAAAAAAAAAGAGGTTCGTACTTACCGAGAACTTCCCGGCCGTTGCCTTGGTGACGCGCATCTCTTGACATCTGGCCCCACCTCCCTGGATGACGCGGCAGTCCATGTGACCGCTGCAGCCTGTGCTTGGCCTGTGATTGGCAGCAGCTGTCACTTGGACTGAATTGTCATCCCGGGAGGTCAGACTGGAGGAAGAAGCCGGGAGTTATCGGTAAGTTAGAACTTTTAACACGTTCATGTATATTGTGATCGGAAGTCACTGTCCAGGGTGCTGAAACAGTTTAACTCTTTCAGCACCCTGGACAGTGACTATCTCCTGACGTCGCGTACCGGATATTTTTTTGCCGGGTTCGGCCAAAACGAGTTCGGACGAACCCGGTGAAGTTCGGTTCGGTTGTCCGGGTTCGCTCTTCTCAAAGACACTCCGTTTGGATTTTTGTAAACAGAAAAGCACGTGGTGCACATGGTACATTCATCCTTTTGACAGCTCTTGCGCGAATCACGCAGTTCGCACGGAAGTGCTTCCGTGCGGCATGCGTGGTTTTCACGCACCCATTGACTTCATATAGGTCCGTGCAACGCGCGTGCAAATCACGCGCGTTGCACGGACCTTTTTCACGTTCGTCTGAATAAAGCCTAAGAACATCATACCACCAGTCAAACGTGGTGGCAGGGTGATGGTCTGACGCTGCTTTTCTTCTGCAGGATCTGGACGACTTGTCATAATTGTTGGAACTATGAATTCTGCTCTCGATCAGAAAATCTTGGAGGAGAATGTCCACCCATCAGTTAGTGACCTAAAGCTTAAGCGCAGTTGGATTATGCAGCAGGACAATGATCCAAAGCACACAAGCAAGTTCACCTCTGAATGGATCAAAAGAAACAAATAAGGTTTTGGAGTGGCCGAGTCGGCCCTGAATTGAATCCCATTGAGATACTGTGGCAAGAACCTAAACGGGCAGTTCATGCTCGAAAACCCTCCGGTAGCCAAATTACATCAATAACTCAAAGAGCGGGCCGAAATTCCTCCACAACGATGCAAAAGACTCATTGCAAGTTATCACAACGGTTTGACTGTAGTTACCCATGGGTGGCACAGCTTAGTTATAAGGTTTAGGGGGGCAATTACTTTTTCACATGGGTGATATGTTTTGAATCCATTTTTATCCTCAATAAATGTAGTGATAATTTAAAAGCTGCAATTTGTTTTTACTCGTATTTAAATTTAGTTGGATTATCTGAAACATTTAAATGTGGCAAATGAGCAAAAAAAAAAAAAAAAAAGAAATCGGGTGAGGGGCAAAGACTTTTCACAGCACTGTGTGTGGGTATGTGTCACAGAATGCCTGCTGCCCATCCAACCAATCAGAGCAGCACCTTTTAAGCTGGATACAAAAACAACATTTTTAACGCGGGGGGAATAAAGCGTTCCTTTGAGAGGCCTGCTTTTCCCAGTGACGGCAGGGAAATTAATGACAAGTGAATTAGTTTGCATAGAAATAAGATTCTATTTTTATCTCTAAACAATGAACTCTTCATATATATGTATAATGTAATTATGTTCATATTCCTCCCACGCTTCCTACACTCTCTGTACCGCATCCCTCCTGCCATTCAGCTTCTCTCATAATCCCATCATGCTCCCATGCATATGCCAGTATAGTGCGGCGGAAGTAGGGGGAGAGTAATATCTAATATTCTAATATCACAGTAAGGTTGGGTAGATATGGTGCGGAGTATATTAAGACTGTCGGGATCATCAAAAGTGAAGGATTCATAGTAACCAATTTTGTCTAATAGATTTTTATCCATAAAATAAAAATACCTGACTGTTTTTCCTATTGACTGGTATGTGGCGCTCTACCATACAAGTTACTAAGAGCCAGACAAACAAATTGCTACTTATTGAAGCTCCGTTCACATTCGTTACAAAATCATAATCTGTTTTAGGGAATCGAATTGCTTAACTGATGCAGAATATACATCAATTGTCAGACAAATTGAACACTTCACACATACAGGCTCTGTACACATCTGCCTAGAAGGCTTCGGAGTCTCTCGGCAAAATGTCAGACACCACTTTAGAAACCTGGTGGTTCCGGTTTTTAGATATTTTGCTTCTATGACGGAGTAGAACAATGGAACACCCTGACGCAGGTGTGAACAGAGCCGTAATACATATGTTTTGAATGAAAATCCCTTTATGATGACCAGTTTGCCACCCGGTCATATGGTGACGTCTTAAAGAGAGTCTGCCATCAGGGAAGTGAGGAATCGAAGAAGTCCTAAGTGTTCGTGCACCCACTTAATGACCCCAGAACTCCGATTCAGGCCAACTCAAGAAAAGGGAAAATTGATTGTCCGGTGCACTATGTGGATGTGGTCATGTGATCCTGCTTAACCAATCTGCAGACTGGCATGCCCAGCTTTCATAGAGAATGTACTTTCTTGTGAAGCCTTAAAGGGGCTGTCCACTTTCAGAAAATTATTTTTTTGTATAATGAAAAGTTATACAATTTTTAAAATATACTTTCTGTATTCCTTACAGATTTGCAAAATCTCTGCTTGTTTTTATTCAGTAAAAAAAAATAATTCAATGTTTACTTCCAGTGGATAAAATTCTGTCCATGGTCATTTAATGTACACACAGGTTCACTGCTTGTTACAGTATGTGTATCAGGGCTGTGTCTTCTAACGATCCCAGCACCCGTGTGTCCATCACATGACCATGGATGTTCCTACTGAATAACAACAAGCAGTGATCCTGAAAACCGTGAGGAATTAATACAGAAAGCATATTGGAAAATGACATCACTTTTTGATTATACAAAAAAAAATCAGTTTCCACAGGCAATGCAAGATGGCCAAAGTCTCATTTTAAAATCTTGCGGGAATCTTTAGGGAGGACAGAGGCTGATCACCAGGTCTCTTGTGTCTGAGACCAATCACTTTACTTTGCGCTAAAACAAAGGTTTAATATATATATATATATTTTAAAAAAAACACTGTGCACTACAAAGGTGACGTGATCTATAAGCAGCATTGGAGCAGAGCCTCACTGTTGTGCAAAATATCAGAGTTACAGAGTAAAGGAGCACCAGACTCTTTCTCCCCCCCCCCCCCATTGGGAAAGGCAAAGGGGAGATCAATACTCATGATGAGCTCCTGCGGTCCAAAACCGTTTTTTTTTTTTTAAGGGAAACCATAGCGCAGTCAACTATGCTATTGTTTCTGAAAAAAAACAAAAACTGAAACCTTACGGAATGATGACAAACGGAAACCATTTGCAACGGAAGCATTAACGTGGGTTCCCCTGACGGAAAGGCTAAACGCAACCCATGAACAGAAGCCCGACGCAGATGTGAACGAAGCCTAAATGTGTGCTTTTATTACACGGGAATCGCACAATTTCCTCCATTTGTTATCTCTGTTAAACGCCAAAGCACATTCTTAAATCTTGATGATGTGTTTCGTGGCGTCGCTTTTTTTTTTTCTTCCTCTCTTCTACATACACCCACGCTGGTTAGTCCTGAACCACCAAAATGTATTCTGGATCATATAGATTTTCACATGCCCAAGCCCTAGAAAGCCGTATAAAATGGATAATCAATTATACATTGCCTGGGGCAATAGCAGGATTTTGACGTGAGGGAGTTATTCTAAATATACTTTTACTTAGCATTTCATCTCTGGCAGTCGTATAGTAGTGTATACAAGTACAGCTTATTAGTTGGCCACGAGATACTGGCCTGTGGGCGAATTCATCTTGTAGTCACACTGATAGGATGCTGGAGGATGTATTGCGGCTCTGCTACAATGCTGTGTTTTCAGATCTCACCCAGTCTGACCACTGTTCTCTGACTCATTTTTAATCCTGTAATAAAAAAAAAAGGGAGATGCCAAACTGCCTACATATTAGTATTAATTACTATGGGTCTATTCACACGCTGCAGTTAAAACCGCATTGAAATGCTGCATCTGAAAGAAGGTTTAATGCACTTTTAGTTTTTTTTTTACAGCAACTGCATAAAAAAAAAAAGCAACAAATCGTGGTAAAACACATGTGGTTTTCGGATGCGTTTTTTTTTTTTTATACGGTTGGAACCGCATCTCAACTGCAATGTGTGAATTGACCCGAAGGCCAAAAGCACAGGTTTCGTATTTCGTGCGGATTTGCCATGCATGTTTTCCTGCATCAAATCCACAGCGTAATACAGTACCAGCAAAGAAAATGAGATTTCAAGTAGCCTCATCTACACATTGCAGAATTTCCCCCCACGTTAATTGACCTGCAGTATGTATTTAAAAAAATTACAGCATGTCAATTTATCTCGCGTTTCCGCTTGCGAAATTGTATTTGATAGGTTTATAAGAAAAAACACACCAAAATCTGCAGCATAAAACTGCACCTATTTTTTGCAGTAAAATGTACAAAAATAAAACGCACCAGAATTTCTGCACCAATTTCCTCAATGTGTGCATGTTATAAAAACTGCATGTTATTAACCAATTGCCTAGCAATCTCCCCAGGTAATGTGCTCCGGATGATTCACTTCTACGTGTTCGTAGATAAATGACGGAGGGAAAGCTTTGGTGGAAGACTGATTATTGT
Organism: Rhinoderma darwinii; assembly: GCF_050947455.1. NCBI lineage: Eukaryota > Metazoa > Chordata > Amphibia > Anura > Rhinodermatidae > Rhinoderma > Rhinoderma darwinii. Next base: position 95,668,568 of record NC_134689.1, on the reverse strand, counting down.
ATGCAATGTCTTATAGAGCAGTGATTCCTAACCACCAAGCCGCGGACCAATATTGGGCTGTGGATCATTTGGTACCGGGCTGCGGTATCTGGTATCCGCCCCGGTGGCCGCAGGGAATTCCGGGAGGAAAACCGCACCAAATTGTGGTGCAGTTTTTCGCCCGGAATGTCCACTGCGGAAAACTGCTGAGCATCCTGGAATGACTGCAGTGGACGTCATCCAGGCCGGCCTCCTGGGATGATGTTTTTTTCCCCCGTGTGACCGCAGCTACAGCATGTGATTTGCTGCAGCGGTCACATGGAATGAATAAACATCCCAGGAGGCCGGCCTGGAGGAAGAAACCACTTGTGAGCAAGTATAAGATTTTTTTATTTTCTGAGATGCGTTTTTTGCGACTGAATCGCTGTGATTCCACCGCAATAAATGCAACAACTGCTGTTTGTTGTGGGTTTTTACCTCCCCAGTGAATTAAATGGGGAAAACCCGCAACAAATAAGCAGCGTTTACGCAAATACAATTGATATGCTGTTGAATAAAACTCTGCACCGCATTTCAATTACTGAGCGTTTTTTTCCGCTCCGTATTTACGCAGCGTGTGGAAGAAATTTGTTCTATCTCATCCACTTTGCTGCTACTGTATTATTCTGCGGATTTCTGCCGTATTTACACAACGTGTGACCTGACCCGAAACAGGAGGAGCTTTAATTGGCATATGGTGCACACTTTTTATTGTTGTCCCAAACTCCCATTGAGCACTTACTGGATCAAGGATCACCCACCCATACAAAAGCCAGCTTGGTATGGGCCATTTGATGCTTTCTTTGCCCTTAGTCACATTAATGGATTGTGCGGAGAGAACTACAATGCACGTTGTGGTAAATTTGTCATGCTGCAGGAGCTGTGAGAGCTTCCAGCCTAAAAGGAGTGACCTGAAATGAGAGAAAAATATTTCCAGGGGTTCCCTCATTGTAAAAATGTGGAGAATCCAGATAATGGGCTCCTCCTGGCCCCATGCTTATTTTGAGATCTGAAGACTTCTGGACATAATAGGTTGGCTTAATAGGCTTCCATGACCAACAAGATGACTAGATGTGTTGTAATTGTTTTTTTCAGGGCATTGTACACATACGAGGATGGCACAGATAACCTCACCTTGGCATCATCAGGAGGTAAGTGATTAAGTGTTCCATACTATAAATATAATTATGTAGGTATACATTTTATAGAAGGTCCTGCTAAAAACTATTTATAGCAAATTTATTACACTCTGTTCATTATCTGCATCTGAGCCTCCGATGCAGATTCCATAGGATTTGATGGGAAGAATAGCGCTGCATCCTGTGCTGTTCTTCCTGTCAAAACGACGGACCCCATAATAAGAGTCAATTGGGTCTATCGGGTGACGGTGATTTCCATCGTACGTTGGATTCAGCACTGCGTTGTGATTTCCATTCTAAACCGAAACCACAATTCAGATATGAATAGGGGAAGCTGCGACATACAGCAGCGAAATGTGTGGGGCTCATCTGCAGCATTAATCCGCAGGCATTTTTTACTTCATATGTACTCCTCTGTTTGGATTGTGGTATACTTTTTTGGTATCCATTTTACTTTAGATGATTGGATGCCACGTTATTTTCTATATGGATGATCTAATGGTTTTTATTCTATTTATGATTTTTTTTGTTAATATAATTATTTTTTTTGTCATGATCACTATGAATATGGTATAGATTTTTTCAATTCAAGATTGGTTTGTACACTAGCAAATTTTTGCCATTTATGTCGATACCTACTATGGTGAATTACTACAAGGTCATTGCACTATGTAGTTTATTATGTACTACATTGGGATTACAATATCTTCGTGATCCCACGTCTTTATTTTTTTTAATACGTTTAGCTTGTTTTTGCGCAGTAAAGCATAACATTAGTTTTCTAAAATGTAATTATGGGTATGTACACTTTGTTCTTCATGTGTTGCTTTTTCTAAGAATACTAGTTCCTTTTTTATGCTTGGCACCCCATTATTCACTAGTTGTGCCCGTTATTTTTTTTCTTAATGCTTAATTGCAGATGTGAATAAAGACTTAGGCTCCTATTAAAATTATATTTTGCTGTTCTTCTATAGCACCATCTCTGGATTAAGGGCTCACTCAGGCGAGCGTGTTCCATATCCGTGTGCTGTCCGTTGCAATAACTGACCGCACACGGACCCATACATTTCAATGGGGCTATTCAGACATGCGTGAATGTCTGTTGCGTGAAACACGCTGCATGTCCTATATTTGTACCGTTTTTGCAGACCTTGTCGCCCATGGAAGCTTATGGGTGTGCGAAAAACACAGCATCTGTGTGCTGCCAGTGTTTCATGTATCAGTTGGTAAAAAAATGCAGAGAAATAAAAAAAAAAAAAAGGAAGTGCTTGAAAAGGATAATCACGGACGCGGAAAACGGATGCCACATGCAAAGCACACTGATGGCACGCGAACATGAAAATGCAGGAAACACGGTCCGTTTTTTGCGCACGCAAATTGGACACGCTTATGTGAATGTAGCCTAAGAGTTTAAGGAAGGAGATGGTATGTGTATCCATTTTTTTAGGATGTTGACACAAAAATGTTTGAGGGTTACAATGTTTGAAAGCAGAAAGTAGATGTTTTGTATACAAAGTACAGAAGGATATGCATCATTATAATGCTCTGCCTCTCCGCCAATAGTTCTCGACAATATTAGATCCTCTGGTATGAAGGATATTAGTTTGTTTTACTTCCTAAAAACAGTCCCACAATTCTCTCCAGAGATTAAATGGATTGCTGGTTACAGATCGTATCACACAAATAATTGCTAATCATTTTTAACTTCTAATGCATTCTGAATCTTCTTCTTCTAGGTGGTGGATTACCTGACCTCTCTAGCCACTTTGAGAACCAGAAAATAATGTATGGGTTCTGCAGTGTGAAGGAGCCCCATGCCATGATAGCAAGATATGTGCTCATCAACTGGGTGAGGAGATTGCCCTTATTAGTTCAACTGAGCAGGAATAACGGTTACACACGGTCATTTTACGGCATCACTGAATAATACAGATGGCACCAGGGATGAGTATCAATAGTGTCACAGAAGGCAGCTGTGTACCATGTATTTCTCCTGTCTATCCGTTTTCTTTCTCTACTAACTTTCCACATAGTCATCTACACATATACTTAAAGGGAATGTGTTGCCAGAAAAACATGTTTTGTTTTTTTTAATTAAACATTTAGTGTGTAGGTGATTAAACATTGTTCAAATTTTTTTTATTTTTTTCACGAGTCAGGAAATCTTAAAAATTAGATTCTAATTTATAATATTTCCCATTGCTGGTCACTAGATGGAGCTATTCCCAAAATTGCAGCATTGCAAAATTGGGTAAAAAGCCCTCGCTCTAGTGAGCTCTCAGCATCCCCCCCTCCTTTATCCTGGCTAGTGCCGGGATAAACGAGGGGTTTGAACGGTCTAACCTCCTACACTGTGTGTCGCCATTTTTTGAGCTAACACACAGTGTAGAAGGTTAACATACAGTAGTAAACGTACACAAACACGAACATACATTGAAATCTCTTACCTGCTCCTGCCGCCGCGGCTCCCTCCGGCCCGTCCGCTCCATCTGCTGCCGCTGGTCCAAGTGCACAAGTCCGGAAGCCGCGACCGGAAGTAGTAATCTTACTGTCCGGCCGCGACTTCCGGTCCACAGGAAAATGGCGCCGGACGGCGCCAATTTCAAATTGGACTGTGTGGGAGCGGCGCATGCGCAGTTCCCACACAGACGGCGTACACAGAAGTGGATGGGACGGGAGCCGTTCGCAGTCCCTATGGGACTGTGGCTGCCGTATTCCATGTCTGTATGTGTTGTTAATCGACACATACAGAAATGGAACAAAAAATGGCAGCCCCCATAGGGAAGAAAAAGTGTAAAAATAAGAAAGTAAAACACAAACACACAAATATAAACGTTTTTAATAAAGCACTAACATCTTTAACATATGAAAAATAAATTTGTGATGACACTGTTCCTTTAAAGAGATATTCCAGTCATTCACATTTATGCTCCTCTCCATTGAAGTCTATGGGAGAAGCGGATAGAGCCAAGCGCTGCTTGCTTGTCCCTTTCTGTAACTCGTATAGACTGTATGTGGATATGCAATAAATGTTTTTGATGGGAATACCCCTTTAAAGATCCTCCCCTCAAGAAGCATGCTATCATTTTGTCTGATTAATACGCTTGTAGGAAAAAAAAGCATGTGCAGATAAATATTTCCCAATATAGGAATTATTTTCCCCTTAAAAAGTTTTTTTTAAATTCTCCTTAAAGGGGTTTTCCCCACCAGGGACATTTATGATATATCCACAGGATATGTCATAAATGTCAGATCGATGCGGGTCCCACCTCTGGCCCCCTAAACCCCGTTCTACTGCTTCTGTATTTCAGCTGAAGCATGTGATTCCCGACCATGAAGAAAACGCTTTTTCCGTAAGTCCCATGGAGCTGTATGGTAGTTACGGAAACCGCGTAGCTCACATGCTACGCTGTTTCCAAAACTGCCATTTACTACCATGGGATTTATGGAAACTGCATAGCTCCTTAAGCGTACTCTACTGTAAAGTATTGTCAGAATACTCTGCATAGACAGTCTAGATGTAGATGCCACACTTTATTATTTATCTGTGACACTTTATTATTGCATCATTCTCATACATTTGACTTTGTGTATTCAATTCTTGTACCTTGGAAAAATTATCCCTGTGTATCATTCTTAGGTTGGTGAAGATGTTCCTGATGCCAGGAAGTGTGCCTGTGCTAGTCATGTGGCACAGGTGGCAGACTTTTTCCAGGTGAGGATTGTTGTGTTTGCAGTGCTACGTTTGGATAGATGATCGAATTGTGTAGACTACAAAATAGTTATAGTTGATTTTGTACAATTGTAACCATGTAAATGGCCGTCCTCCTACTTGTTACTACTGTACTGTAATACTAGTATTCTCAGATATGTAAAATAAAGAATTCATAATCTCTACAATAGAAGGAACGTAAAACTGCTGGTGTTTTTCCAGGCTTAGTGGGCATAATTGTTTTCATACTAAATGTATATGTATTTAGTGGACTAATGGTTTGACCACAATTGTGCTTAGCAATTCTAGGAAAAATTCTAAGACTACATTTATACGTCCGTGATAAACGGCCATTTTTATAGCGGCCGTGAATATCAGCCGTCAAAACAATAGGACATATCCTATTTTTGTCTGTTTTCACGGCCAGATATATGGACAGCGGTGTCAGGTGCTCCCACTGACCCCCCTGTAGATAGCATATATTGACAGAGACGTCAGGTGCTCGTCTAGGAACGAAATCCCTGGTCAGAGGGATTCTGCTCCTACAGTGACGCTATCTACATGGGCACTGTGGCACTATGTGGACACTAGGACTTTATATGTGGGCACTGTGGTAGTATGTGGGCACTGGCACTATCTACATGGGCACTGGCACTATGTGAGCACTGGCACTTTATATGTGGACACGATCTATCGTGGGCTCTGTGGCACGATCTACAGTGGGCACTGGTACTATGCGGGCACTGGCCCTACAGTGGGCACTGTGGCACGATCTACAGGGACATTCCGGCACTATCAAAATAGGCACTGTAGTGCTTTCACGGGATTGGGACAAAAAAAAAACACGGACAAGTTTTGTGTTTTTTTTTTTGTCCCAACCCCCTAAAAACACCACAGTGCCCAAATAGATTGTGCCACAGTGTGCACTGTAGATAATCCCCACATAGGGCCAGTGCCCAAATAGTGGATAGTGCCACAGTGCCCACATGGTGCCACTGTAGATAGTGCCACACTCCCCATATAGTGCCGATTGTAGATAGTGCCACTGTAGCTCCCTGTAGGAGCAGAATCCCTCTGACCGGGATTTCGCTACTAGACGAGCCCCTGACGTCAGGGGCTTACTCTCAGAGCGGAATCCCCTGCCAGAGCATCAGCAGCACTCTAGCCAGGCATTCCACCCCAGGAGTAGCCCCTGACATCACTGTCCATATATGGATAGTGACGGGCGGTTCTTCTCCAGGAGCGGAATCCACGGCCAGAGCGGGGTCTGGCCACCGGGGATTCCGCTCCTACAGGAAGCTACAATGGTGCGATCTACAGGGCGGTGCTATCTACAGGGGGGTTCAGAGGCAGCCCCTGAAGTCACTGTACATATATGGACAGTGACATCAAGTGCTGTCCCCGGCTAGAGATCTTGGGAAGCTCTGGCCGGGAACTCCATATATGGATGGTAATGTCAAGGGCTACTCCGGGCTCAGCGCAGGAAGTAGCATTGTGTGCGGGGAGTCCTCGGCCTGGATCCGTTTTTACTGGCCGTTACAAGGATTGATTCCTGAAAAACAGCCGTTAAAAACTGATCCATTGAGTTCTATGGGAGCCGTCTGGCCGTGAAACCGGCCAAAAATAGGACATGTCCTATTTTTGACGGCTGGTATTCACTGGCCGTTAAAAAGACGGCCGTGTGAATACACCCATAGAGCTTCATTGTTCTGAAAACGGCAGTTTTTCCACTGTCGTGAATGTAGCCTAAAGAAAATGACCAAGTAGCATTGATAAATGACAAAGTTGTTTGTTTGCAATTTTGCGCATACATAAAAAGTATCATTCTCACTTGGGTGATATTGTTACTTGCAACTTAGAAATGGAAATTGTATTTGTCCTGTATTACTGCTATGTACCTCCATTTATAGCAACGCTCCAGTCCAAAAACAAATGACTATATATTTGAAATGTATAGTCCACTTACCTGCTGCCCTGCTCCATAATGATCCGGCCATCGTTCCTGCAATCTGGTCCCCCGTTTTCCCCTAAGATGATGATGATAATGCTGCTGGACACAGCACCGATACAGGGGCTGATGTCACCATCGCTCGTCCATCAGAGGGCGGTGGAGCCTCCACATAGCAAAGTCTGAGACTGCGGTGGCCATCTTGAAGAGTGGAAGACGAGGGACCGTAATGCAGGTACGGAGGCCGGATCTTTCAAGAACTGGGTAGCAGGTAAGTTGATTGTGTACATTTACAATTTCCTTTTTTCTTTTTTTGACTGGATATGCAACTTTTAGGATATGCAACGAAGTGTGTACATTACATTTTATAATCTAGAATAAAAAGGTGTTCTTATGCTGTTTATTCGATTAATTCACTGGCAGGTTGCACTCTCCATTCATTTCAGTACAGGGCAGAATAGCATCAGACTTGAATCAATGCTGCCCTTTTCTTCCTCCTTTACTGAGAAAGAGATGGATACAGAATGAGAGAGGTGGAGAGATACAGCTGGAATAATTTGAATTGGGAATTACAAGCTGTCTGTAGAGAGCACGCTAGTTGATGGATTCCTGTTATTACTGCAGCACCATCTGCACTGAGTCAAGCAGGCAGTCTCTCTCTCTCTCTCTCTCTCTCTCTCTCTCTGCACCGTGGGAGGGGAGGGTAATGGGAGGTGTAACAGGCTTGTAGACAGAGTGACCGTGACCTGGCTTCACCCCTACTGTATCTGCAACATGGCAGACACTGATAACCACTTACTGTTAGTGTAGGGGGAAGGAGAGATCTGCAACACAAATTGTTGAGCTTTTAAAGGAACAGTTTCACAAAGGTACTGTACATGAGGACCTTCATTTTTCACTGGATGTATACTTTTAGTATGAGAAGAAAGTCAATGGCACTGCTTATGATAGTAGTAAATATTTATTTTGCAGCTATAATAATTTCTAAAGTCCTCTATCTCTAATCTTTGTGCCCGGAGGGGGGAGGGGCGGGATTCTGTATACAGTTGTTTTCCCATAAGGACAAGTTTATATATGCTGTTGCAAATTACATGACAGTTGTCAAGTGCTCTGGTGGACAGGTTTCCTTTAAGTAATCTACTAACATCATGTTCTAGAGCAGAAGAAGCTTAGTAGATTAATATATAGTTTTTATAGATTTGGTATAATCTGTATTTTATTAACTTAATTCTTAGTTCATTCTGAACTTAGGTGTCCAGTGGGCAGTTTCACTCATTGATTGACAGCTTCCACGTAAAAGTGGGCATACAGAGATAGCTGTCAATCAGTGATTAGGACCTCCCAGTGGACTCCTAAGCCCAGAATGAGCAGGGCTGTAAATTAATAAAATGCAAGTTATACTGAATATTTTCCCACAAAATATGTCAATTTGCTCCGCCTCGCTTTGCTATAAAACATGCTGACTGCATTTTCAATGTGACAGGTTCCCATCTAGTGTCCTCCTTGTGATATCCGTTTTCTTTCTGTGATTTGTTTTTTAATTATTTTTTTTATATGTCCTCAACTAAATGTGATTTTTGTTTTTTCAAATAGTTTTGTTTTTTTTAAAATATAAGGAAACCGAAGAAAAAAAATAAACAATGGTACATATCCAATAGGCAAATTTGAACAGCATGGCTTGAAGTGTAAGGCCTACCTTGCAGGCACTATTGCTATTCAATTTTTTTTAAATGGTGGGGCAGGGCATGGTGTGTTCTTGGATTTTATATTTTTTTATGTTGTCATCCTTCTGATTACCTCTATATCAACATTTCTTGTGTATTTCCTCTTTATTGTATGTAGCATCTACTATGATCATTACATATTGTTTGTCTGATCTAATACTTGGGTTATTGTGTTGTCTTACCCTTATCAGTATTTATGACTTGGATCTTGTTTATCCCATTTTTTTATTTGACATAATTATGTATGAAGTGGTTTACCTAATAGTTTTAATTCTATATTTTTTAAATAGGGTGTGGATGTTATAGTGAACGCAAGCAGCGTAGAGGACATAGATCCTTTGGCCATAAACCAGCGCCTATCCAACGGTACTGGGCGGCTGGCAAGTCCAGTCTTACAACGACTGCAGCTCAAAGATGAAGGAAATGCTGATCCTGTGGTAAGCAAAACCCAATGGGCTAAATTTATCAAAACTGTCTAACAGAAAATCTGACCTTGTTGCCCATAGCAACCAATCAGAGCTCCGATTTTCACTTAAACTGCTCTGGAAAAATAAAAACTGTGTTTGGTTGTTATGGGCAACAAAGCCAGCATGACTGTTAGACCGTTTTGATAAATGAGGCCCAAATGTGTTTAATATAAAGCTTGGCCATTGATGTAAGGATTATCGTTAACAATCAAGAACATTTTTACTATCATTACTAAAATCAATCTGTTCTGACTGTTGGAAATCTGTTCCTATTGGTCAGGAAACTTATTTTTATAAATTATTCTCGGGTCAGTAGTGATAAAGGAGAGAAACACAGGTAGGACAATGCAAATGCACATTTTTTTTTCTCATGATACAAATGATTTTCCATGGGGAAAAAAATTAATCTATTGTACCTTGGGAATTATCTTTTCGTGTATGTCCCCTCCAGACAAGCAGTCTTTTTTTTTTTTTTTTTTGTACAACAGAACACTCCATGAATCATGGCTAAAGGACCGTTTACACTGGCCAATGATTGGGTAAACTAATGCTCGTTCCGGATAGTTGAACTTTGTAAATCGGGCAACAATCAGCCGACGAACTAGCTCGTTCGTCTGCTGATTTTAATATTTTATTCTGGCCTGAAAATCATTGTTTTCGGTAGCAGATCTCCCTGTGTAAATGGTATTATTTAAGCGGTGTCAAGCTGTATTAACGATCGTTCGTCCCCATACAGTCTGCATTGGCCTGTGCATCGATCGACCTGTAATGATCGGCTATTTGTCATGGGCACATATCTGCCCAAGTAAACCCAGCCTAAGTCTGTACATCTTATGGCCAGCTTGAGTGTTAGAAGAATCACGACTTGATAAAGTTGAGTGACCAAATTGTTGCCTGTGTTAGACAAAAAAGGTTTTGCAATATAATTCTTTACTAATGATGCGGTTTTTGTTGTCTGTTTTAATGTCCGGTGGTATGACTTCAGTTCACTACAAGCAATTTTTTGACTGAAGACACTCTCCTCACTATAAGATTTATTTATTTATTTCCCTTCACAGGGAACCAATTATCAGAAGACAGACGCGGCAGTGGAGATGAAACGTCTTAACAGGGAACAGTTCTGGGAGCAAGCAAAAGTAAACATCCCCCACCTTGTTCTTCAAAGAATGTCCACATTTTCTTCCGTGTCCTTCTGGTTTTACATGGTCTTAAGCATTATGTCCCATACTGTTAGGGTATGTGCACACGATAACGACAATTACGGCTGAAATTACGGAGCTGTTTTCAGGAGAAAACCGCTCCTGAATTTCAGACGTAATTGCTCGTACTCGCATTTTGCGAGGCGTCAATTTCGGCCGTAATTTGGAGCTGTTCTTCATTGAAGTCCATGAAAAACGGCTGAAATTACGTCCCAAGAAGTGTCCTGCACTTCTTTGACGACGCTGTTATTTTACCCGCCGTCTTTTGACAGTGACGCGTAAAATTACAGTTCGTCGGCAAACCCATTGAAATGAATGGGCAGATGTTTGCCGACGTATTTGAGCCGTGTTTTCAGGCGTAATTCGAGGCGTGAAACGCCTCGTTTATGCCTGAAAATAGGTTGTGTGAACCCAGCCTTACTGTGAACTCCAAGGCAAAAAATTCCATCATGTTGTTTGGCGGTATGGTGTTTCGGTTTTGAAGGTTCGCGCTAGAGAATAATCTTTGAAACTTGCAACGTGACGTGAAATAAGTATTTCTATAGATAATGTGCATCGAAAACATTATGGTTGCTTTATGCATTTCCAACACCTCAATTGTCTATATAGTATTTTTACTAATACAATATTGACTTCCTGTGCATATCCACAAACCTGTTTACTTCCTAGGAGAAACCACTCTTCTTCCTATTTCTTATTCTTAAATGTTCTTGTCAGAGAGAAGAGGAGGAAAGAAAGCAGGAAGAAAGGCAGAAGGCACTGGAGGAAAGATTACGCTTTGAGCAGGAACGTATGGAACAAGAACGAAAAGAGCAAGAAGAACGTGAGAAACGTTACCAGGAAAGAGAGCAGCAAATCGAGGAACACAGGTACCTATGTCCTTCCGAGCAAGACCTATAACTTGTTTGATGAGGCAGACTAGTTTGCAAAAGTCTTCTTACGATTGAATAAAATGGCCAGTGAGCTAGAACATATGTTCATGTACTATTTTATCGCTGGCAGGAGGAAACTGCAAGATGAAGAGGCAGAAGAAACGAAAAAAAGATTACAAAGCAACTCCATATTTGTGAGTTAATTTCAAATACGAAGGCCTTTTCCAGCACCAGTACTTGGCCAGCAGTGCTTTATTATTGTTAATAGAACTGTCTGTTTATACCCTGCCAGATGGACCAGAGGGATGATGATGAGGCAGCAGAACAAAAGAGGGCAGAAAGTGAAGTGGAGGTATGGATTTATTTTTTTCTGTATTCCGTATAAAACTTCTATTTTAATATGTTGTCACTGTGACTGGTGTTTGGTGGCAGGAACAGTGCAGTTGAACTCCGCATGCCACTCAGTGGCGCATGCGCTATACACAATGCTGAACCCTGCGGATAATGTACTGTCTTTTTTACATGAAGTTTAGTTTTACATGAAGTTATTTTCGGTGTTTTGGTCACAGGCTATATACAATTGAATATATATTTTTCAATGAGCAACCACAAACCTGTTTTTTGGTGCTTCTTTCTACAGGAGGCTGCTGCCATCATCGCCCAGCGTACAGAAAACCCCAGGGAATTTTTCAAGCAACAGGAGAAGGCTACAGATGTCAATATTTCATTGTTAACCCCTCGAACAGGTATGTCTATACAAAAAAGTGCAATAATATGTATTTTTATGGCACCCCTCTGGCAGCTGACTGTTACCACTATGTGTATGTTTATATGCCCCCAAAAAAAGAATAAAGAGGTGCCCATTGAAATCCGTAAATAGATTGCCTTGTTTTCACTCAATGACTTGTGCTGGTCTGGCCAATAGCAGGATGAGCAAATGCTGGATCCCACATATATTAGCTCATCATGCACTTATAGGACAACGGAAAAAGGTCTATGGTTTTATGAGACATTATAATGCACTTTCCTCCGAATCAAGGCATATAGGTTTTTTGGCGCCCACCATTTGTAGCCCCCTTGGTTGCTCCTTGGCAACAGACTACAGATGGCCTGTTCACTTTGCCTTGTATCCTAACCACATTAATCTCTATGATGTTCACATGAAAATTATCCGCTTTTATGGTTCTTCCATTCATTCATGGCTGTAGTCGGAATTCTAAACCTCTTTTTTTTCGCTATAGAACTTCTAATTTGTGGATTTTTGTATGTGAGTACCAATGTTTTTCTGTCTGCTCCTAACTGGCGGTTTGTGCTACATGTCTATTACACGTTTATGTCTATTTCTGTATTGTCAAAAAAATCATGAAACTTTTCATTTAATTTTTAATCCTTTTTGTGTTTTGTTAACATTTTGAGGGTAATGTACTTTGCAGCATTCTAGGTTCTGTTTCGCTTATTGATGTTTTCTTCCCTTATTGATGTTTTCTTCCCTTATTGATGTTTTCTTCCCTTACTAGCAGCGGTGAGAAGTTCTTCAGAAGCAGGACCACCTCGTACTCCTGAGAAGGAACGTCGTAGTAGCTTGGGTGAAGAATGGAACAAAGCCCTTAGTTCTGAGCAGACTGTCCAGGACAGTGCATGGGAGCCACAAGGGCTCGCAGAAGACGTTTTTATGGAGACGAGAGATGAAGATGCTGGATTCCCAGCTGCTCCTCAATTGACAGGGAGTGAGGAAGAAGCTGTTATGGAGCTGGGAGAGGTTGACTTGATGTCAGATGCCCACCCCCCTCCAACACAAGAAGCTCCTAGTCTTCTTGATCTGTGGCAGAATGATGAGCCTCAGGAACCCACCTGGACAGATGGCAATTTGATGACGACCCATGAGGACATCCAAATAGAGCAAAAACCCCTTGGGGAAACAGAGGCATGTCCTCCTGTTCCTGAGGATAACCTTCTGAACTTTGAGGAGCTACCACAACCACCCCCTACCTTTTGTGACATGGAGGCAGAGGAGGATCCCCAGAGTATCATCCACATTGAGGGTCCACATCAGATGACTTTGAGCTATCAACATGCACTGCAGGAAGCTTCTTGTCATCAGCCAGAGCTTACAGACTCTCTTCTCACAAATGGGGAGACATCTCAAAGAGAAGGAACTCAGGTGTGCAATAAATTTTAATATCCATTCTAAAATATTTGTTTTAAAAGATATGTACTCCGTGTAAAGGAATACAGTTTTAGCTGCCATTATTTATTTTATACTTCTTTATTGCTACTTACTTTATCACCAGAAGCCATGCTACTCAAAATGCAATATCCTTTAGTTAGGAGTATATATTTGTAGAACGTTGGTGCTTTCCTCCTAAGATTGGTTATTTCATCAACATTAAATATAGAAGTTCCTTTTATTTGTAATCCTTTTGTTTGGTCCTATTGGTATGAATGTTGACTGAATCTTTAACTTCTGAAAGTTAGAGGTAACTCTAAAGTTAGACACATGCCAAATGTGCTTGTGATCCAGAATTTTGCCTGATCCAGACATGTCCCAGTATCTTCCCTAGATATATTCACCCTAGTTGACTGCAGAATATCATTCCAAGTGGTTAAATTATTATTCAGACTTGCTACCTTATTTCCATTTTCATATTTTGTGGTAGTGTTTTGTGTACCTGGTTTAATATGTGCTTGTAATGGTTAGACAATGCAGGCTTCTAAAATGCTGGATATTTATGAACCAGATGGTGCATGAAAGAGCGAGAGAGACATCCTATCCAAGGAATTTTTACATCGGTCATATAGAAAATGCTACCTAATCCAAAGTTCACATCTCTCTGATTTGGCCATGATGTGCCTAAATGTCTAATTTAATCATACAAGACTAAAGACTGGTTTACACGGGCGGATTTCTTCCCAAAAGGGAATGTGCACATGTAAACTGCATTTACGTCTGAAATTACGGAGCTGTTTTCAGGAGAAAACCGCTCCGTAATTTCAGACGTAAATGCTCGTCCTCGCATTTTGCGAGGCGTCATTGACGGCCGTAATTTAGAGCAGTTCTTCATTGAATTCAATGAAAAACGGCTCAAATTACGTCCAAAGAAGTGTCCTGCACTTCCTTGACAAGGCAGTCATTTTACGCGTCGTCGTTTGACAACTGTCAAACGACGACGCGTAAATTACAGGTCGTCGGCACAGTACGTCGGCAAACCCATTCAAATGAATGGGCAGATGTTTGCCGACGTATTGGAACCGTATTTTCAGGCTTAAATCGAGGCATAATACGCCTCGTTTACGCCTGAAAATAGGTCGTGTGAACCCAGCCTCACAAGCGCTGATCAGCGCTCGGTAACTGGCCCTTTTACGCGGGCCGAGGCTTTACTGTCTGGGGACGAATGATCGTCAATATGATCATTCGGTTCCCCATCAGTTTGAATCGTGGTCTGCAGCACATCCCGTTTTACATATGGACGTGTGCGTCAGACAGCGGTGATGATCTAGGCTGCGCAAACCATGTGGTCGGCTGACGAATGAGTGTTTGCTCGTTTGGCGGCTGATTGCTGCCCTGTTTACATGGGCCGTTAATCGGGAATGAGTGTTCGTCAGATTGTCCCGTATAAATGGGCCTTAACACAATAATGACAATCTGGAAATTCAAGGTGCTGTGTTTTTCCAACAATTGTCTTTTGATTAGATTTTGCAAAGATTGTTATGGGTTTAGGGGCTAGCTTTAAAGAGGCTCTGTCACCAGATTATAAGTGCCCTATCTTCTACATAATCTGATCGGCACTGTAATGTAGATTACAACAGTGGTTTTTATTTAAAAAAACGATAATTTTTGACAAAGTTATGAACAATTTTAGATTTATGCTAATTATTTTCTTAATAGACAACTGGGCATGTTTTTTACTTTTTACCAACTGGGCGTTGTGAAGAGAAGTGTATGAGGCTGACCAAGAAACTAATTAGCATAAATCTAAAATTGTTTATAACTTGGTCAAAAATTATCGTTTTTCAAAATAAAAACCACTGCTATTATCTACATTACAGCTCCGATCCGATTTATGTAGGAGATAGGGCACTTATAATCTGGTGACAGAGCCTCTTTAAGAATAAGGCGTTGTTCACACAGTTCGATTTTGGTTAATTTTTTTTCATGCATTGTTTTCAGGTAATATGGGAGTGTAACCAAAGATGCTTATAAATCTTTGCATTATACAATATATATATAGTTTTGGCTATAAAAATATGCAACAAATCGGCACTGTTGGAACAAGGCCTAAACATCCATGCGCTTCTAAGTGGATAGAACCAGATTAGGGCCAGTTTAAGATGGACAACTGAGTTTCTTGTGTTACTCTCTTCGGAATTTAGGAGGAGCTATTAAAAGAATTCACCTAAATTACTTTACTCCATTAATCTAATGAGCATTCATGATTATTAGGTTAAAAATGTGAGGACAGCCCGTTTCTATATGCTCTGTTAGGTCATACGGGCGACATTCAGAGTGTTTGGAATCTTCCTCTGTCAGCTAGAGTGGAGAGCCACAGCAAAGCGCTATGTAAGGGACATGTAATACTACGTTTCCCCTGTAGGAAAGATGCGTGATTATGATAACAGTTGATAGCTGGGAAGGGGGGTATGTATCAGCTGCACACTAGTGTGGCTGTATTTAAGGGAAAACTAACTAATCACCACATTGTTACATATTATCACTATTTCCCGGTCTATATTAAAATTAAGGATATCTATCCTCAGTCTTTCTGTGCTTATTACGCTTTGTCTACTTGGTGAGAACCTGCCATAGAATGTTAGTCTATAGTTGAACTGAAACGTAAGGATTCCGCGTATATTTTGCTGTTTGAATAGTTGTTTAGAAGGCTGTATGCCTAAAATTTTTGCCACAATACAGTTTTCTTCATTGAATGTACTTTACATCTTGGCCACATGGTAAAATAGAACTATGGTTAGCTACAAACAATGAAAACGGGTACAATAAGCGTTCTGAATGAGAGAGCGGATTTACATTGGTCAGAACCATTTTTTGTCGCATAAACATAAGTTATCAATAAGTATAATTATATGACTTCCTTATGGGGGGTATCACCTCGTCGATAGAAGTCGGCTGAAGAAATCTAAGCTATCCCAATTTATGTTTTGATGTTTGAGTCCCCATAGACATAAGATTGTTCTCAGCAGATTCCACTGTTTTCTTTAGTATTTACAGTTTGCCTATGGTAGCATAGCTCGCTGTTCCCAACTTTACGTGAGTCATTATACTCCTGTGAATCAGTTTTACTGCAATCAGATCATAGCTTCTAAAGTCAACCACGTTTAGTAAAGATTTTCAATGTATGTCGATGTATATTCTAGAGTCAGAACTAAGCCACCACAGGTTTTGCTGAGGGAAGCCGTAACAAGCCAGGCATCGTGAATTGTGGTATTTATATAGCCGCCATTTATATAAATGACCATTCCTGTAATGTATGGATTGTTAAAGTCCGCCAGGACAGGATCTTCTCCAACAGAGCGGCTCTCTGTTCTGGCATATAGTGGAAGGTCCTGAACTCGGGACCTCCATCTGACCTCTATATTCCCGAGGAGGGCAATATAGACAGGGGTTGTCCTATGAGCGATCAGTCAAGGATTTT